>NW_027210631.1:2742500-3070000 GCF_029030835.1 Brachyistius frenatus
AACAGGACGTGACGACGGGAAACAGTTCACGATGGAACGTCTCCAGACCCAAATATCCAACACGGTGACTTTAGGTCTGGAAACTCCAGGATAATGTTCCACAGCCCTGCAGCGCAAATAATACCAAGCAGGAAATAGTGTTCTCCAGCTGGGTCTGCTGCGGGTTGAACTGGGCCACGTATCACCATGGTAACATAAAGTAAGAGCCCGGGAGCAGAGGTATGATCCCAATCCATCCAGTAGTTGTTGAAATATCTCCAAGAAAACGGTGTCATCTTGGACAACACCTGATCAATATCCAGTTAGAACAGATCTTTTTTTTTCAGCTGAAAAAAAACAACCTGCAGTCTCTTTTCCAGCTTTTTTTTTTTAATCTGAACTCTTGCTGAACTCTTTAGTTGCAAAAGCACATTTAAAAGTGGGAACACAGAACTGTAAATCAAAGGAGAATCCATCCAAGTCAAACGTGCACTTTCGTACTGAGAAGTAACATCTGTAGACGGTGTGTTTCGAACAGTTTAATAATCTTCTGCAAGTCGGAGCGACGCGTTTCCAGTGGGGTATTTTTTTTTTTTCAACATCTGTCTTCCGCCTGCCGAACATCTGGCGTCGCAGCGCATTTCGGCTGAATGTCGGTCAAAGTGGGAAAGAGTGTCCGCTGTCTGCTTTACGTCCGAGTTTGAAATACTGAAGACAAACACACACAGACAGACTCACGAGTGTTTATGTTTGCAGGAAGTCAGTCAGACTCAATAACACCAATTAGTCAGTCTTTATTTTGTCAGACATGCCCACAAACATTAACACACACCGGAGGAGAAAAAAAAAAAAAGAGATGAGCACAAAGACGTGTTACGATCATTCAGGATTTATTCCAGGAGAAAAGACAAACGAAACGCAATCAGTCGCTCTGGCCTGTGTCGTCATGGTAACTCTGATATGTGCACATGATTGTCGAAGGCATCGGATATACAAGCCCCATTAACAGAAAGTCGTCGTCATCGTCATCATCATCATCATCATCATCATCATCATCATCATCATCATCACCACACCACAAGAAGTGAGGCAGGCGGCGCCCGCTTCTGACACATGGGGGCGCCGTCACCGTGACGACGGTTGCACAGGATGGGAGTTTTGTCGTGGTCACATGCAGAGAGTAAATACAGCCGGCTAAACGCAGCCGGCTCTGGACGAGGACGTCCACAAGGGAGACGCCCGACAACAAGCACAGCGGGGGAGAGTTTCAGTCCTGCAAACCAATTCTGTGAGGCGGCGCTCGCTCGGTAGTTCAAGGTCACGAATGAATAAAATAAATGCGAAACGTTTTGATTTGAGTTTTTAACCTGAATTTTTGCCACGTCAGCCCAATGCGTACCCGCGGGGGGAAATGGCACGAGCCGCGGGGCCGTTCGGTCTTAACGGCCGAAGCCGGAAACGCAAAGAACTTACTTGCCGAGCGGAATCAACTCGTGCGCCGCCGTCGCTAAAAACAGCTTTAAAAAAAAAAAACAACAAAAAAAAAAACAGCCATAAATGTTTGTTTTTTTTGTTTGTTTTTTAATCACAGCTGGTGCTACTTACAATAAAATCCTCAAAGGGCCGTGTAGATGAATCCGCTTGTGCCGTTCGCGTGTGCAGGAATCAGACGAGTCGCTCACGGTCATAACTACGCCACCTTTTTTTGTAACACACACGATCTCCAACGAACGCGGACGGATGAGAACCGACGACATGGTGTCCGCCTGTTTCGTAGAAGTGAAACTCCGCTCGGCTGTTTGTGGACTCGGGCGCCTCGGCCCGTGCGCGTCGTTACATAACACAGAGATACCAACATCGCACAAGGTCATATAAGGTTATGCAAACACTCAGGGTGAAGGTGAAGCCTTTTGAAGCACTTTATTTTATTTGATTTGTTTTCAACATGCTCGTGTTTTTTTTAAATTTTTTTCCCTCTTCTCTGGTGACGGTGCACCTCAACGGCGTCTTCGTTTAAAAAAAAACCCCAAAACAAACAAACAAACAAAAAAAGGTCCGAGGAGAATGAGCTCGGGGTGGCGGGGGGGGGGGGAGGAGCGGGCGCGGGGCGTCCGTAACAGTGCGTTTCCGAGTCGGTCACAGCTTTGGATTTCTTCCTTTACGATGGCAACAACAACAACAACAAAACAAAAAAAACAACGTAAGCCTGAGTTCAGTAAACGATGCTTTCACTTGGTCGCCCCGGACGGACGCAGACGTGGAGGCGGAACGAGGACGGCGTTTAAAACTGCGGCTCTTTGCAGGAGGCGGCTCACGCGCCGCCGGACACTTTCTGAAAAGCGAACTTCAGCCGAGGAGCAAAGAGGACGTCAGCTTCTTTAGGTTTTTATTTTTCTTCTTCTTTCTTTCTTTTTTTTTCTTTGTACATTAAAGAGAATACAATCAACTTCCCTCCACACACACACACACACACACACATACACACACACACACACACACACACACACACACACACACACACACACACACACACACACACACACACACACACACGCTCGCTCGCTCGCTCGTTTGCTCACCCGTGCCCGAACAGCAAAACACAGCGACGACAGCGGTGACGATCAACAGACAAAGTGATCGAAGACGAGCCTCGGACGGGGGACGGTCCCAGCGTCTTTTTTGAGCCGGAGCCGCTGTTTCCTTTTGGTGTCCCCCGATGACGCGTTTGACGACGAAGCGTTCGACGACGCCCTCGGAGAACGTTTCGGAGATGCATAGCAACCAACGGGTAATAAATCAGCGCAAGGTGATCATTGGAATAAAGCCCTTACGTGGTTTGGACGTTCCCCTCGGTGAGGCGACCTCACGGGCCGGGTCGCGACCTCACGGGCCGGGTCGCGACCTCGCTGTGAAAACGTGGCAAGAAACGTAGATGAGCCGAGTTCACGCAGCGACGCGGGAGCTGCTGATTCACCGACGGCCACTAAGAGCGGCGCTTTTTGTTGTTGTTGTCTGACACACTTTTAAAATAACGACCTTTCTTCTTTTACTTCCCCCCCGTTGAGACTTTTGATCTGTTTGCTCTCAAAGTAACTGAAGCGTTTCAGAATCGAGGCTCCGTGAACACGAAGCTCCGCGGTGTCACAATTTAAGCTGCGCGTGGAGGTCGGACATGTGAATGAGTTGCAGCGAGGTGTTTTCGTTAAAAGACAATTACAGCAGTTTGTTTTGTTTTAAAAGCTTTCCGTCCCTTAAAGGAGCATTTTAATATTTAATATTGCCCTTCCATAAAGTTGGGGGATTCAAAAGGGAAGGGAAAAAAAAAAAAATCAAAGGCGGGTCAAAATCAAAAGCAGTTCCAAAAAACGTCCAAAAAAACCTCCCCCGTATCCCACAATGCAACACGGTGGCGTCACTTCGCCACTCGGATATTTAATCAGTGTTGATGGTGAACGCAGTCAGCTGAAGCAATTCATTCCTCCATAAATAAATCTCTCTGTCTTCACCGGAGACAGTTTTTTGTCGGGAGCCGTCAATCGACGCAAGCGCGTGGACGCATCACCTCTGTTGGACAGACGTGTCCTGGACACCTTCTTCAGGACAACGACGGTTAACTGGAAACGCGACAAATATCAACCAGCAGGGACGAGACGCAACGAGCAGTCTTCTCAACACGTCGTGTTGTTGTTGTTGTTGTTGTTGTTTACGATAGCTGCCGACAACATCATCTGGATGCTTGTCCTTGTTTTGCTGGGCGGGTGCTGTGAGGGGAGAGATCGGACGACAGGACGGAAGGATTTGGAGGTCAGGTGTCAGAAGCTTGAGCGTCCCGGTGCAGGAAAACTCAGCTTTCTACTCAGACTCCGTTCGCCATCAACACCGAGTGGACGTCCACGTCAAAGTGTTTTTCCTCCTGATCAAAGATGAACTTCTCTTCTTCAGAGTTTAACTTTCAAACAATAGCTGATAGTCGTTCTGGCTCCATAAACTCTACCATCACTGCGGCAAACGCACTTCTTCCAACTACTCTTTATTAAGGCTAGATTTGTTTTTTTGGTAGGTATTTCATTTTTTTTTTTTTTTTATATTTACCTTTAAAAAAAAAAACTATCACGAATCTGACAACTTTCTACATTTTTCTTTTTGAGAACAAATCCCAAGCAAAACCGACGGAGCGCGCAGCCTGTTACCGAAGGTTTCCTCTGTACTTAAACCCTCACAGATCCTATCAAGCTGTGTGACATCTCCTCGTTTCTTCTAGCTCAGTCGTACACCTTCCTGCTGCTGGTAAGCAGACTGTTATGTTACGTGAGAAACCCTGCGGTGGCCTTCAAGCGGTGGCCTTCAAGCTGTGGCCTTCAAGCTGTGGCCTTCAAGCGGTGGCCTTCAAGCTGTGGCCTTCAACGCTCTTCTGCTTGCTCCTGCATGTTCTTGCATTTTTCTGCTTTTATTTCCCTTTCGTTCTTTTTTGTGAAAATCTACGAGATCACTCGGCCATTTTTTTTTTTTGTAGATTAATTAAGCCGTTGCCATCCCCCCCCCCAAAAAAAAAAAACCAAAAACAACTTTTCACCTCGTTACTACGGGAGCAAAGCCAACATTTGCTGAGGCCGATTTAGCAGCTAAGCTGAAGCGAAGTAGCAGCAAGATGCCTTTTCCCTTCTCCACGGACGACCGCCACAAACTCCTGCAGAAGATTGCAGTCTTGGAGACAAAAATCCACCGACCAGAAGTGAACGTGGAGGTAAATGGGCTGTGTGGGAATGATGCCGCTTTACCACGGACTCAAAAACACTGGACAAACGCAAGCCGACACGCAGCTGACTGGCACCACCGGGCCTACCGAGGAACAGGAGGGCTGTGTGGCAGATAACGAATCCTCTAACGGTCGTCCTCCGCGGGACTCTCTCGGTGCAAATCTCCACCTGATGACCTGGATAAGCAGCTGTCTTCTCAGAGCAGGGCAAGGACTGAGAGTAAACGTGAACGTAAAAGGCCGCGGGGAAAGCTAATGGCCGGGCCCGAGACTCTGATTGTTGGTGACTCTGCTGTAAAAGATTGTCGAACGACGTCAGTGCCGAGGTGTTTATCGGAGGCCATCTTCCGCCTGTCAGAGGAGGAGGTGAAAGATTCAGCAGGCTGTTTGCACGGAACGAATGGCTGTCAACTATGTACTGACCGTTCAGGACATTTGATCAACAATTTCTACCTTTTCTGGGAGCGCAGACATCTTTTGAAGGTCAGACGGAGTTTGCCTGAACAAGTCAGGGGTAAGACTGTTTACCTCGAATCTATTTTACTTCCTGCGTCACCCGTCTGTTCCCGCGGCCAAAGACGAGAGACAAGAGGAGTCTAAACGAGAGATAACCCCGCAACATCGCCGTAGAGACCTTCGGGGAAGGAAAACAGTTTTAATCAATGATTTTATTGTTAGGCACAAACTTGACTTTTTGTTTTTAACTGAAACTCGGTTGGACCGAGATAACAGCGCAGCTGTTCCTATTGAGTCAACACCTCACAACTTCAGTTTCATGAGTGAAACAAGAGCGCATGAGAAAGGAGGTGGAGTTGCGGTTTTATTTTAACGATTCTCTTCAATGCGAGCAGATGTCCTTTGGTCATTTTACTTCTTTTGAATATGTAGCTCTGAATTCCTCTCGAGCTTTATTCCTAAACATCTACAGACCACCGACATACTGTGCAACCTTCTTTGATGAGTTTACTGAGCTGCTGTCTATAATCTGTCTTGATTTTGACTGTGTCGTTATTGTTGGTGATTTTAATATCCATGTTGATAATCCCCAGGACAGAGGGTCTATTGAACTGTGTGGTGTCCTTGATAACTATGATCTCACTCAGCATGTGACATGCCCCCCCCCCTCCACACACACACACACACACACACACAACAGAGGACACACTCTAGACCTCATCATCACCAAAGGTCTAAACATCTCCAAGGCTGCTGTGACTGATGTTGCACTCTCCGATCATTCCTGTGTTTTCTTTGAGAGTTCAATCTCCTTGGACACAAATGTCCAAACCGAGGTTGTGACAAAGCGTTACATCTCTGGAAACACCAGTGAACTATTTACTCAAGAGGTTCTCCTCCACACCAGCCCTCTCTGGCATCTCAGTCAATGAGCTTGTAGATGGCTTCAATTCGAAAGTAAAAACTGTTATTGATGCTGTTGCACCCACTAAAGTGAAGGTTGTTGCTGGTAAGCAAAGATCTCCTTGGAGAAATGCCACGCTAGTCAGAATAGAGAAAAGAGAGTGTTTGAAAAGCTGAGCGCAGGTGGCGAAAAACAAATCTCCAGGCTCACTGTGAGATCTATAAAGAAAGACTTCGCAATTATAAATTGGAACTGAGAAATGCAAGGCAGGCCTTCTTCTCTGACATCATAACCAAAAACAATAACAATACACGCTCCTCATTTGCTACTGTCGACAGGCTAACGAACCCTCCAGTGTCAGCAGCTGCTGAGCTCCAGTCCACCTGGGCATGCAATCAATTTGCCTCCTTTTTTTACTGACAAAATACAGAAAATTAGACAAGCAGTAAGTGCCTCCACACCAACCACAGGATATGTGTTGTCCCCGTCTCTAAATAATATCCCTTCAAATATCATGGCACAATTTTATTCAATCAACCATGGAAGTCTGGAAGACATTATACAACATCTGAAGTCCTCCTCCTGCAGCTTGGATATAATACCAACAGCCTTTTTCAAAAATATTTCAAACTCCATGACCACTGATCTTTTACAAATTGTAAACTCATCCCTTTTCTCAGGTGTCTTTCCACAGGCCCTAAAAACTGCAGTTATCAAACCACTCCTAAAAAAGGCTAATTTAGACTCCGCAACAATGACAAATTACAGGCCAATATCAAACCTCCCATTTTTAAGTAAAATAATTGAAAAGGCGGTTTTTCAACAGCTGAAGAACTTCCTTGCTGTAAATAAGTGTGTTGAAGTCTTCCAGTCAGGCTTTCGACAGCACCACGGTACTGAAACTGCTCTTGTTAAGGTTTTCAATGACATCCACTTAAACACAGACAGTGGCAGAATTTCATTCTCAGTATTACTGGATGTCAGTGCTGCATTCGACACTGTCGACCACGACATACTACTGGACAGACTAAAAAGCTGGGTGGGACTTTCTGGCACTAAACTGGTTTGAATCCTACTTGAAGGACTGAGAACACTTCGTGTCTACAGCTAATTACACATCAGAGCGGACTAAAATGACATGTGGTGTTCCCCAAGGTTCAATTCTGGGGCCTCTTCTGTTCAACATCTAAATGCTTCCACTGGCTCAGATTATGGAAAACAACAAAGTGTGTTCTCATAATTATGCAGACGACACACACATTTATATAAATACATTACCAGGGGACTATAATCCCATACCTAAGGGCTGTAAATGCCTTGAACAAATCAACAACTGGATGTGCCAGAATTGTGTTCAATTAAACAAAGATAAAACAGAAGTAATTGTTTTTGGGGCCAAGGAAGAACGATTGAAAGTCAGCGCTCAGCTTCAATCACTGATGTTAAAAAACACAAACCGAGCCAGAAATCTAGGTGTAGTTATGGAGTCAGACCTCAATCTGAACAGCCATATCAAGACAATTACAAAACCAGCCGACTATCACCTAAAGAATATATCGAGGATTAGAGGATTTATGTCTCAACAGGATTTGGAAAAACTTGTCCATGGATTCATCTTTAGTAGACTCGACTATTGTAACGGTGTGTTTACAGGTCTCTCTAAAAAGTCAATCAGAACGCTGCAGCTCGAGTCCTCACTAAAACCAAGAAAGTGGATCACATCACTCCAGTTCTGAAGTCTTTACACTGGCTTCCTGTCCAACAAAGAATTGACTTTAAAATCCTGTTGTTGGTTTATAAAGCACTGAATGGTTTAGGGCCAAAATACATTTGTGATCTGCTGCTACCTTATGAACCATCCCGACCCCTTAGGTCGTCTGGGACGGGTCTCCTTTCTGTCTCCAGAGTCAGAACTAAACATGGAGAAGCAGCGTTCAGTTTTTCTGCTCCACATATCTGGAACAAACTCCCAGAACGCTTCAGGTCTGCTGAGACTCTCAGCTGCTTCAAATCAAGATTGAAGACTTTTCTGTTTGCTGCCTTCAATTGAACCAGACTCAAGAATGTTGATCAATTTCCTGCATTTCTGCATTTTATTACTGTATTTTATTTCTTAAACTGCACTGCAACTTTTATTCTATTTTTAAGCTTGTTTAATGATTTAATGACTGTTTTTAATGTTTCGATCAATGTTCTTAATTGTTTTTAAATGAGCTTTTCCTTTGCCTGATGTTTTGATGCTTTTAAAGGTTTTATGTGAAGCACTTTGAATTGCCTTGTTGTTTAAATGTGCTATACAAATAAACTTGCCTTCCCTTGTATCCATCCACTGAGACAAATAGTCCCCAACGAATGTACGATTTACTCCCGTTTGAGTCACGTCAGCTTAAAACTACAGTGACCGGGTCTCCTTGTGTCTTCACTACCTTTTTATGACTCAAGGCTTGAAGTATTAAGAGACAAACACATTGCTGGTTTTGGCCCTACGATGGGATAAGTTTACATTATTAAAAATATAGAATAGAGTAGAATTAGTGTATTAATCCTTTTCTTTTCAGTGATAAAAGCTGGAATAAACTGGCTAAAAGTCCAAACACACTACGATTGTTCTTGAAGAGCTGACTGAGGAAAATGCTGCTGTTAAACATGGAAGAAGCTGCAGGATTTAGACTCACAAACATCTCCTAATGGTTTGTTTTAGTCATCTCTAGTGCCAGGTAGGTGGAGCTTGACACACAGAGACGAGCAGTGAGCCAAAAGTGAATTCCTGAAAGCGTGGGTGAGTGTTGATTTACTGCCATCTTTGCCTTAATTAGTCTTTTATCCAGATGTGGTCTCACAATGCCAAACAGATTTGAACAAGTATTAGGAATAATTTGCAGCCTTTTTTTTTTTTTTTAAAGCAGTGTAGATAATAAAAAAAGGTAAATGGCTTCCTCCCCAGATTAGTTTGCAGCTGGAGTTCAGCCCTTAGTTTCAGTTCACTTGTGTCATCAACAGCTTCACAGCTGACTGGTTTTTGTTCTAACTAATTAATGAAGTACTATAGAATGAACCAAATTGTCTTCATACTCAGCTCTAGTCTTTGGCAACAGTTCACAATAAAGGGATCAATAGAATTGCATCTAATAAAGACATGGCGATCTGATATGTGTGAGCGAGCACCTGACGTTGTACAGTTCTGCTTTCTGAGTTACTGGATGTAATACCAGATGGTCATGTTGGAGTCAAGTCTGAGTTCCTTTAAGAAAAAGAAGAAAGTAGTCGATGAAAGCGGTCACGTTAAACTAAAAATGAGACATTAAGCGCTGGAAATCCATCTGTTTTTAAATGAAATGCCAAAAGAAAGGTAAAAAATGAAGGAGAAATGACCTGTTGTCCACCCAGACAGTGAGACACAGATGTGTTGTGTTGTTACATAACTCTTCTGTAAGTTGAACTGTTGTGTTGACCAACCAAGTAGTCCAAAAGTCGTAGGACTACTCAGTCATCGGCGGTACAGTCTGAGCCCAGGTCTGAGTCTTCAAAGCTCAAGTCACTACAACACCGGGAGAAGGACACAGGTAACATCCCGAGGATCATTAACTGTGATGCCGCCTGGATCACGACGAACCTTAAAAAAAAAAAAAAAAAAAAAAAAAAAACAGGAGCTGCAGTTTTCCCTGAGCACTTCTGGACTGGGTGCAGCTCGACTAAACGAGAAGGAGAGATCATGGCTTCGTTCGAAGGGGGGAGAAACAACGGCAGGCGACAGCTTCTCCGTCTGGGATTGTGACTCTGAAGACCGACGTGGCAGGCTGGTAAAATATCTCACAAAGGGTTTCTAACCTCTTTCTTTCAGCCATTTTCAAATGACACGGCGCTGCTTTGTAGCTCCTTAGTTTTGGGAAGTCAAATGGCGATCTGCCCAGTAAATACATATCTCTAGGACAGGTCCTAGACCTGCTGCCTGTTTCACAGTAACCTGTACGCGTGTCCTTTAAAGGGTGATTGTTATAAGTCTTATGAAGTAAGAAAATAATAATCCGAACCTTTCAGACAGTAAACAAGTTGCACGATGCTCTGACATCCACTCGGTCATAAAGGTTCGCGATCTCTTCTTCTCTCCGTCTGATAAACGCGTGTGGATGGCAGCTAATCGGCGTCTGACAACACATCGGACCCTCTCTGTGCAAAATAGATAAAGCGCTTGCTCACGTTCCCTCATCTGAACAGTCATGTGGTACTTTTTAAAGCACGTCTTGAAGCACAAACAAACAAGCCCAAGAGGACACAGTAAAGGTCTTAAAGGTGCTACGTGTAGCGTTCGTACAGGAATAAACCAGCGGCATGTTAGTTTGCAACGTTAGTAAAATTACTGCAAACAAGAGCTCTGAAAACCGTCAGCCTCTACGAACAGGAACAGGGTTCTGTTCTTCCACAGCAGACAAACAATGTGGTGAAAAGAAACAAGGAGGATTGTGGGAAATTGAGTTCTAATTGAGTTAAATGTGTTTAGCCAGCTGTGCACAGCGTTAACTGTAACTTATGACGAAGTAGAGGTGACTCATCTTTCAGCTTACTGACTTACAGAAATTTGACTAAAGTAGCAATAAAAACGGGACAAGATGTTCGTTCAGAGTTACACATAGCACCTTTAAAAAAAATAATAAAACAATCCACTTGCCGACAGTCAAACCTAAGTTGGAAAAAAAAGCTAAATAAAGCGGTGCAGGAAAGACCAGATTCAAGAGGGAAGTTGAAGTTGACTGACATTGAATAATATGACACCACCGGCTCCACCGTGAACCAACTGCAGCTCAAAACTCGGAGCAGTCGACACCCTTGTAGAGCTGAAGATCACAGCCGACCGCACGCAGAGTCAGCGGCTGTGCTGGTGGATTCCCTCACGTCGTCCTGACGGGTGGTGGCAATGGTGGCTTGAATCGGTGGGGCGGAGGTAAAGTCCTCTGCTCTCCCAGGAGCAGGGCGGGGTACCGGCTGGGGGGAGGTGGAGGAGGGCGAGGGGGGCGCGTTCAAGACGGAGCGCAGCGAAGAGAGGGAGGGACGAGGAGGAGGGCGTCCCTCCTCTTCCTTCTGCGGTCGTCCTCCGTCTCTCTGCCTCTACAGCGCCGTGGCCTCCCAGCTGGTTCCCCGCGGGACCTGGCGTCACTTGGTCTCCGTGAGCACCGGGGCGGGAACCGCCGCGGCGTGCGGCCGGTTCAGCTCCGTCCCGGCGGCGGGGGAGGAGGCAGCGGACGCCAGGCTGCAGGGAGTGACCGGCGCGGTGACACCTGAAACAAAAGGAGTCCGCAGGTGGATCAGCGGCTCAGCATGGCGACCGCCACGGTGGCCCTTAGTTACTGTTTCTACGGCTTTTCACACGGCGCATATGCAGTTTGCATTGATTAGATGCAGATTTATCACTTAAAGTTCGTTAGAATGTTTTTGACAAATGAGGCACCCTCGATTTTCAAAAGAAGAAGACAACATTTCTCATTTGTGAGCCCAAATGCATGATTTGATCAGCTAGCTCACGACGCTAAAATTTGCTTCATGTGTTTGTTGAAAAGGTGTTTCTGAGATGTTTTAAAGGTTCAAGCTGGACTTACTTGTATTTTAAAATTACAATCTTCTAAAATGGTGTAAAACAAGCACTCGATGGCGACATCTGTGACATCATGCTAAACGGCCGAGGCTAAAGCTAACAGGTAAAAAACTGAAAAAGTGTCAAAGAGTGTTAAATCAACATAAGATTTGAATGTTATTTCATTCTAACACAACGCTCGCTGCTTAGATTTATTATTATTTATGTTTTCAAACAACATGTTTTACTTTTGACTTGCCTAGTTTTCCAGAATGAGAGCTGAGAGCTGAGCAACTACCTCAGATGACGAGGTTCATCGGCTAACATTAGCTGACATTGCAGCATTCAGCAGCGGCTCCTACAGAGGATGGACTGTTGTTAAAGGTCCATTGTTGTAGAAGTTCAGATTCCTGATTATAAAGCAGGTCTAGGTGCTATAAATACTGTGAAAGTGTGAAAACACACTGAACTGAACTTGCACACAGACGGTACAGAGCAACTCTGCCGTTTGGACCGTAAATTTGTGATGTCACAAACTCCCGCTCATGTCCGCCCTCAGCATTGCCTCCTGGTCAACCATTTATCTGGAAGAAAACCCTGAGCGCTCATTCTGTCGTGGAGCTGTCAAACGATACGAGATCGAAGAAAACCTGTGATTGGCCTGCGTGTGTCATTTAAAAAAAAAAGAGTCAACCAATCAGAAGAGAGGGTTTGATATCAATGTGCCTTAAAGACACAGACACAAGCAGCCTGTTGTTGGTAGAGCTCCAGAGAGGAGATGCAAAATTATACTGAGATGGTTTTTGGTGCTTAAACTCACATAAACATTTTCTTACGGCTATAATGACTAAATAAAACCCCAGTGTAAGTGTAAAACATGGGACCTTTAAGGGTGGTTTTTTTCAACGTGGCCTTTAACTCCACGTAATATTGTCATTTGAAAAGTTCCTTGATCTTTAAAGTAAAGCTGGGTTAGCAAACATTAGCTTCGAGTTCGCCGGACTCTAATGTTCGCAGCTACCAATCGTACAATAACTCCTCCTCCAACCCGAGCCGCACCGCTCACATATGTTCTCCTAACGTCCTGGTGCCACTGACTCATACTCACATTCCTTGTGGGGAGCTGTTACGTTGTTGTCTATGGAAGAGTTTTTGCTGGCGGTGGCGTTGGTGCTCTCGCTCTGAGCCGGCTGGCCCGTGTTTTGGCTCTGAGCCGGCTGGTTCTGGCCCGCCTGGCTCTTGCTTTGGGCTGGCTTCTGCGTCTGACTCGGCCTGTTCGGTGAGTTGGAGGCGTCCATGCTGCTTCCCATGCTGCTGCCAAGCTGCAGCCGCCTCATGTGCCGGACCACGGCGGTGGCGTTGAACGCTTGCTGTACAGAAGGAGGAAATCCGATGTGAAAAAAACGGAAATGATTTTATCATTGCATTATCTGTGTCTTGTTAAAACGGGACGTTTTCTCTGACTTAAGAGTGAGAAGATCATTTAAAAGACTAAATCAACTGGAAAACAGGAAGAAATTGGGTACAAATATGTGAGTTTCACGAGTAGGATGGGGATTATATTCGGGATTTATTTTTACATTAAGTCATTAAAAACACCCAAAAAGAGATTTTTCATAATTAATTTGACATTGCGGAAAGTGGAAACTCTTTCAGGTCTGCAGTCTTTTTTCCTCTGAGGGAAAGGAGAGGATGTAGGGTCAACTCCTGAGCATATGGCTGGCCAGGTTGTTACCGCCGAGTGATTCACCTTCTGAAAACACAATCGTTTGAGGGGAGTAGTAGAGTAACGCAGTCTGCTGCAGTGGAGCCAAAACCGCTGAGAAGAAACTGCAGTAAACAAAATTTACCCTCCATTTGCTCTTGGCGAAGTTCTTTCTGATCTGCCGGCTGACTGACTCATGGATGTTCTTGCAGAGAGCCGTATCCCCAGCGATCCTAATATATTCACACACACACACACACACACACACACACACACACACACACACACACACACACACACACACACACACACACACACACACACACACACACACACACACACACACAGTCAAACACAGGCACAAAAAAATGGCATCAAATCAATATAGATATTGATGTACATTCAGAAGTGTTAACAGAATTTGTGCGTGTGTGTGTGTGTGTGTGTGTGTGTGTGTGTGTGTGTGTGTGTGTGTGTGTGTGTGTGTGTGTGTGTGTGTGTGTGTGTGTGTGTGTGTTTCTCACCAGGGGTGTCTGAGCGCCTGATCACAGGTGAAACGCTTGGCTGGATCTTTTTCCATCAGGCTGCTGATGAAATCCTTGGCTGGGAGAAAAAAAAAAAAAAAAAAAAAAAAAAGCATCAAAAGGATCATAAAATGTTAATAACTCTGGACACACCAATACACCACCACTGTAGCAACTTAAAACTGCAGAGAGGTATTTTCAGACCAAAATGACATTGATACTTCTGTGTATGCCTGACTGGCTGCTTGTGTTCATCAGCATGAAGTACTGTAACGTGGGTATCCGCTGAAGCCTACCGTCTGAGATATAATCTCTCTAAAAGAATTTGTAGCAGATGCAGCACTTGTTTTTGCAGAAATTTAGTCCTAAAAATGATGAATGAGGTAGTTAACAGTTCCTCTACAGGGGAGCATGATTGAATGTGTGAGTCAAATTTGATCCAAATGCCAATAGTTGTGGAGATAGTTCAGCCAGTTCTCATTCCACGGATGTTAAATTCTGGCAGTATGTCAAAGCCGTTGGTGTCACAGATACGCACAAGGTGCCCTTTGGCGACAACATGGCGACCATCCGGATCAGAGAAGACGGTCATGTGACTGCGTGGGGAGGATAGATTCGCCCGGAAGACTGGCGTTCAAGTCCGTGAGGAAGCAAAAGTCAAGTTTAAAGTAGCCTGAGTAGGTTATGTACATAGAATAATGTATTTAACTTGTGTTACATTACTTACGTAAAACGACTTATCTGGATCCAAACCGTGATTCTTTTCCTCCAACTAACCACGTAGTTTTAGAGCCTAAATCTGACCACATTTCACCCACACAATAATCTCTTCCTGAACGTAACCACGTGGTTTTTGGTGGCTGAACCTGACGCCTGGATGCCGAAGGGCAGCTTGTGCATATCTCTGACACACAGGTTGAGATATTTGAGTTCAAACTGAAATGTCAACTTCATGGGGGATGCGGCGCACACACACACACACACACACACACACACACACACACACACACACACACACACACACACACACACACACACACACACACACACACACACACACACACACACACACACACACACACACACTCCCACATACATTCATTCCAGGCAGATGAAGTCAGAGGCGGTGATGGAGAGGTGGTGTGTGGTCCATATGTTCCACATGGTGGACAGAGGAGGACGAGCGTAATGGTCAAAGAGGAGGAAGAGGAGGAAGAGGAAGGCTCACCTGAGTCCGATATGTCGTCCCAGTACGGTGCGTCAAACTCGTAGTCGGCTTTCAGGATCTGCTCAAACAGCTTGGAGTCGTTTTCGTCGTAGAACGGAGGATAGCCGCACAACCTGCAGACGAGAGGGTCACTCTGTCACCGCGTCAGTTACTCTTTTTGATCCGTCATTGGTTCATTTATTTATTTTCGTGAAGTCACTTATTTATCAAATCATTCGTTGAGGGTTGAAACGATTAGAAACGGTTGCAGCCCTACATGGAAACATAGCGTGACTGTACTTAATAATAGTGTTTCAGGGAATCCGTCATCCTACCTGACAAAAGAGGTGGTAATGTACTCTTATACACTGTTCAACAACATAAAGAGTTACTGAGTGAGAAAAGAGCAGGAGAAAGGGGAAAAGATGAGGTGGTAAAACAAGAGTGAGGCTCCAATCCAAGATGTATTAAATGTTTGCTATATTTTAGTACATACATACTAATTTAATCTTTACCAACCTATATTTATATGGTAAATGTTCTTATTTTCATCTATTTATCATTTTATTTGTGCTATTATTACTACTTGTTTTCTTCCTTGTTTGGTTTGATTTGTTCTACATCTCTGAATGTAACGTTATACTTTCTTTTTTTATAGAAATGAAAATGAGCATCAACATAATATACCGTATGTATAAACTTGTTTTTCTCAATAAAACACATTTGAAACATAACTATGAGGTTTCAGTCTGATTTAATAACTCAACAGTGAAAAACCCTTAAATCGTTTTTTTTTAATGATTTCATATCTAATTTGACTAATTTTATTGAATGTGATTTGTATTATCCATCCACTATCTATAGCTGCTTTGTGTCCCGGGAGTGCTGGAGCCTGTCTCAGCTGATTTTTGGGTGAAGGCAGGGTTTTTACCACTTGACATGCATATCTTGCGAGGTCCTGCGAGGAAGCCGGATCCTTCTTGTATCAATCTTTGATAAATAATCTGCTTTGAATTTCCACCATAATGCCCAGGATAACTCTGGGTGGAAGGTGTTTCTTTTCCTAATGGTGTCAACATTTCTCACGTGAACTGTCATTCCTGTCCACGCTGAGTGATTGTGGTCACAGTGGTGCTTTATGTGACTGCCCCGCCGCGAATAGCAGTAGTTGGCTGTATCACCTTAATCACGTTAACATGAGAGTACTGGTTTCCAGTGCTGGTGAACACAAATTAACTCAAGTTCCAGTCTGATTCTCTGTAATGAGCCAACTGAACCAGCAGCAGAGCGCCTGCTCAACCAAAAACATCATCTGCACCTCATTACTCAAGTTCTGGATGCACCAAGAGATTTTTATAAAAACTCATTAAAATGCCGTTCTCCATCGATACACACCGGAAAAAAAAAAAAAAAAAGGAAAAAAAAAAACACAGATGAAGGAAGAAAGAACGAACGGAAGATTCAGAGGAAAGAAACAGGTTTCTGTTTGTTTTCCTGCTTTCTCGTTTGTTTACAGATTCACCTGTCACACACACACACACACACACACACACACACACACACACACACACACACACACACACACACACACACACACACACACACACACACACACACACACACACACACACACACACTGAGGATCCTGGGTGATTATCATGCTTGATTACCTGATGTGATCTTTCCACCTGAGCAGCGGCTGAAAGCTAACAAGGTCTGAATTCCAACGCTAATTGTGCTAATTGTCAGCAGGGAGCTGCTCTCTCTGTTTCCCTGCACACACATACACACACACACACACACACACACACACACACACACACACACACACACACACACACACACACACACACACACACACACAAATACGCTAATTTATATAATTTATATAACAGAAATGAGGAAAAGACACAGTCAGACGGCGACATATTTTGACTTCAAACACAAAAGTTTGTAAAGTTTATGCGTGCCTTCTTCTCTCCCACCTCGATTTAATATACTGCAGCAGAAGAAAAACAAAAAGCGGAGAAAGTGAAATCTAGCCGGCAGCTTCGTGTCCATACAAGGTCATTCAGCAGAGCTGCGACTGGCTCTGATGACGGCACACGAGCAACATCATCAACGTCTCACGCAGCACACACAGAAACACGGGCAGGGGAGAACGAACACACACACACACACACACACACACACACACACACACACACACACACACACACACACACACACACACACACACACACACACACACACACACACACACACACACACACACACACACACACACACACACACTGCCGTAGAGCTACATGATGACTGTTAAACATGATGAATCACAGATAAATGGCTTCGGAGAAAGAATGCGATGATGCTGGTAAGCGATGCTGTGAGTTGCGAGTTTGTAACACATCACATCTCAGACAGAGAGTAGTAGAGCTGTAGTGTTGTTATTGGTGACTATAAAGCAGAAGGGAAATAGAAAAGTCATCGTTTGTTTTGACAGACGTCCGTTCGGTCCAGAATCAAGTGCAGATGTGAATTTTGCATTCGAAACCTACTGTAATGCACGATAAGAGTCCGTGTAGGAACCGTCCCCTCGTGGGATTCACCACATCGAAACTCAAAATCTTCAGTAAGCCCTGAGTTCAGGAGCTGTGACGTGTTTGTTGACGTTTACGGAAATGATGAGGACATGGAAGTTCATTTTTCGTTGGCTGTGAAGCGAATATATTGTAATTTTAGTCATGTAGAGTTTGTCTTAGATAATAATCTACGTCTGAGGAACATGTTGATCTTCCCAGCGGCCTCATCTTTTCCATGTGTCTTTGCATTTAGCGTGCTAAGTTGTTGGCCTCTGTGGCTTCTAGATGCTGTCCATGTTGCCGTTGCCCAGCAACAGTGTTTTTACGACTTAACCACTCGAACACCAAACGCCACACGGTGCATAACGCTTCCCGCGTTGTAACCACGAGCTCGACGACTTTCATTTGAACGCAGCATGCGTCCTCCTATCGGAACTAGTCCTTAGCGGCAGGAAATGTCAGAGAGGCCGCCGCACATCTTGAAAACAATTAAACTTCAAAGGCTCCATGCGTGGTAACTGTAAAATGACTCCGCACCGTTTTCACACCAGAAATATGGGTCAAATCGGATACAAAAATAAGAAAAAATGAAAAGCACACGTGTAGATGATTTAAACTTAAAAAAAACAACAACATTACAATAATCTACAGTCTGGATATTACACAGCACAACCACGCAGGTGTTTCCACTTGTTCCGGCTGATTCGACTCCTGCTCCGGTTACACGGGGTGAAGAATCGACCTTTCACGCTGCAGACAGTCTCACCTGGTCGTAGTAGCATTAAGGACGGCCCATGCACAGCATGCACAGTACCTGGAACTGGAGCAGCTGAATGTAATTCAGCCATCGTTTATTTGATCACTTCCCACACATCCTCTGCCTGCCGTGACATGTACGAGCGTCGTGTGTGGGAAAAGGCTTAATTAAGCCAACTTTAAGAAACCAATAAGAATCATCGTTGTCCCGCCCTGACAGGAGTAGTGAGGGAGATGTCAATCGAGCACAGAGTGACACGCCCACAAAGCCCTCAGCAGAGGTCCAAGCAACCGTAATGAGTGAAAACACCTGTGAGTGGACTGTGGCTGAGTACAGCTCGAAGGCCGGCAAAACAGTCACAGCAACAAAAAAACAAAAAAAATATTTTATGACAATGATTATGAAATCACAATTTACATCATATAAACAGCAGAGCTCAACTGATCCTGGATTTTGGGGGTGATGTTGAAATTAGGGAGTCGACCTATATTCTCTCTAGATAACTGTATATGCCTACCATATATACCAGAGGAGATCAGGGACGCTAACACACTGTCTTTTTTTAAGGCACTCTTACAAACACACTATTTTAGACTCGCTTTTTGTTGTTTTCACTTCTGTTTTTGTTATTTACTGTCTGTTTTATTTTCTTGTTGTATTTGTATCATTATGTTTCATTAACTGTTGCCTATTGTGTTTTAAATGTGTGTAAAGTGCTCTGTAACTTGTTTTTGAAAATCCCAACATAAATAAAGTTCTTATTATATAGTTCTTATGCAGTATATATATATATATATATATATAAATAAATACATTTTGTTTGCAATAATGCCTCAAATGTGGTTATCAAACACTTTTGGCACTTATGACAACGATGTGTAATAAAGGCAGGATATTTTACACGTTATTGTTTATTGCACTGAAACAGTGAACTTCAATGTTAATTTAATCATTAGAAATAAATATGAAAAGGCTATCCAATGAGAACAATATCTAATTTACCCAAAGCATTGTTTTCAGCATTATGTTGTCTAAAAAATGTTTTCACATTGGCCAATATCGGTATATTATAAATATCTATTAATAAAACCCCACAGATAGGACAATTTATAATTTAGCACAAGTATCTGTCTGTTAAAAAAATAATTACACACCACCTGTCGGTCAACACGATGGGCTCATGAGATTGGCTCCAACAAGTGGCATCAAGCACGCAGATTTCCCAACTTGTTGTACATAAGCTGTGAATGATTGAATGAATGAGGCTCACGTGGATTGGAAACACTTGTGAACTGTGAATCTCACACCAACTGAATCTGTGGTGATGTCAGACTGCTTGGATGAAACCAGTGTGTGCGGTGTGATGTAACACAGAAGAGGAGCCGGTACGTACAGGATGTAGGCGATCACTCCGATGGACCAGCAGTCCACTGCTTTACTGTACGGCTTCTGGGCCAGAACCTCTGGAGCTGAGACACACAAACACAATCGGTTACAGAAAAAAAATCGTCTGCTAACGTGCCTCGTTTTTGCAGTAGCCCGGTAGTAAAGTTAACTACGCTAAAATCTGGACTGTGCTGCTACTTTCTTGTCAGCTTGAAGCCCAGTAAAATCTGCTACGTGATTTTTACGTGGAAATGCAGCTGTTTAATGAGCCTGAACACAGAGAAAATATGCAGACAGTCCATGTCTCCGCAGATTAAAATCACATGTCGGTTTGGTTGACGGTGGGAGATTTTGTGCAGGAGGACCAGATTCTCACGGCTCCAGAGTCGCACCTGGCATAAAAAATGACTTGTAACGATCCAAAACAATGCTGCGTTCAAATGTTGTGGTATTTACGTCAGAAATTTTCTAAAAGCCTCGAGTTCACGAGTTGTGACGTGTTGGCTGACGTTTACAGAAATGTCAGAGGACATGGAAGTTCATTTTTCGTTGGATGTTAAGCGAATATATAATTTAGATAATGGTCTATGTCTGAGGAAAATGTTGATCTTCCCAGCGGCCTCATCTTTTCCCTCTGTGTCTTTGGATTTCCTGCGTTATGTTACCTGCCCCTTAGCGTGCTAAATTGTTAGCCGCTGTGGCTTCTAGACGCCGTCCATGCTGCCGTTGCCTAGCAACCGTGTTTTTACGACTTAACCACTTGAACGCCAAACATACGTTGCACATGGCTTCCCATGTTGTAACCACGAGGTCACGAGTTCCATTTGAACGCAGCACGAGGCCCTTTTCCCTTAAGAGCTATTCTCCCTGCTGTTGGTGTTTAAAAGGAGGCGGTCCGGTCCGACCCGTGGACAGAACACATTACTGATGACAGTGAACTCATCATAACTTCACCTCACACATGCACACACAAGCCTGCCTCAGAAATAGATTTCACACACTCTCGCACACACACACGCACGCACGCACGCACACACACACACACACACACACACACACACACACACACAAAGAAATAACCCGTCAAATCTGGGGTAAAATAAGCTTTGCACACTTTGGCTAAACCAGAGTGATTAAGTTTGTTTATTGGTCTACAGTGACTCATTGTGAGTGTGTGTGTGTGTGTGTGTGTGTGTGTGTGTGTGTGTGTGTGTGTGTGTGTGTGTGTGTGTGTGTGTGTGTGTGTGTGTGTGTGTGTGTGTGTGTGCGTGCGTGTGTGTGTGTGGGGATTCAGAATAAGAACATTGTTACACACTGAGGTCACTGTGTCTGGTGTTCACTACTTCCAAAACTGAAATCAGGGTCAAACATGCTACTTGTATTACTACTTGTATTACAGTAGAGCATCCAGTCATAATAAATTTTAATTTGAACAAATTGTTTTGCTAAATTCTTATTTGTTTTGGTGTTTCTCTTCTGCATGTCCTATAAGACGGCTGTCAAAAACAGCGTGGGACTTTTTTGCTGGTGAAGGTTAATTCTCTGTTTCAGCTCATAATAACTACTCGGACCTTCTTTTATTATTTCTAAACAAACTGTTTATTGTGTTAAAATGGACCTTTGGATAGTTTGTCGTCTTGGTTTTTCTCGTGGGAAATAAAATCCTGTTGCTTGTTTGTGGTACAATATATTTTAAACTAAAGCCCGATGGATATAATGGCCATACACACAATACTGATATTCACTGATATGAAAGCAGCTTTTTAAATAGCGTAATGCAGAACAAGAGGTGTGGGGTAAATTAGATATCAACTGTATAATACTGGATGTGTGACTCCATTACACATCTTTGTCTTGAGTGTCAAAAGTATTTGATAACCACATTTAAGAGATTATTGCAAAAATATGCATTTAAATATACAGTATATACATTATATAAAGACTATCTGCTGAAATGTATATTGATTTAGGTGTTTATTTACTCCCTAACATAGGTGTGTCAGGTATTTTATTTCAAGTGTGTACAGTTATTATATATGGAGTATATACAGTTATTTGTGTTTTGTGGCATTAAGGTCAGTTTGGGTTTAGGGTCATGTATTATGGTTAACATAGAGACTTGCAGTGTCAGTAAAAACACCATAATTTGCTGACAGTGACACATTCAGCAATGTCAAATGTCACATTTTATTTCTGTGCGACAATGTAAATCAGCGGAAGTCATTTTGTCAACGGGAGCTTTTCATAAGTGGAGAATAAATGTCATTATGTTGTTCTCGTTGCGGCCATTCAAATCTGGTTTTCATTTGTATCTGGTTTATATTTAGACACGTCTGGGGTCGAAATACCCCGCAGCCCATCAAACCTCTGCAGGAGAGCGAGGAAAGGGGGGTGAAGCTGAAGGAGTTGGATGGAGGAAGCGTGGATGAGAAAGGAATGCAAGGATCTGACTATTAAAGTCAAATCTCAGCTGACGTCATTGTTTTTCTGATTGGTTAAGTGAGCGTGTTCCTCTGTGTTTGCATATTTGAGTCATGAGTATCTGAAGTATTTTAAAAGTCAAGTTTCAGAAGTGTTACATCGAAATCAGAGAAAAGCAGCCAGTTTGTGAGGCGCTGATGAAAATTGTTAAAACATTCAGAAATTGAGAAGTTTAACACGACAATGAAGCCCAGCTGGGTTCAGTTTATAGTTCATGATTCAAATTAAAACTGTTTTTTTATCAACCTGTCTGTCTGTATTTCCATTGCAGATTTGTTTATGTGACAGTTTGTGGGATCTTTGTTAGACAGAAGTTTTGTTTGTTGTCAGTGAACATCTGTCTCCCATAGCAACACACACATGATCACACACATGCTTGTTTCACCATTTTCATCTACGTAATGCCGTCATGCTTTGCATTAGCGAGTTGGCCAATCAATCTGCCGGTGGTGGCTGTGAGGTTTTACTTGTTTCACTGCCTGTTTCCCGTTTCTTTCTACAATGAGCTGAAAAAACATTTTTTAAGTGGTAAATCATTCATCAACTGAGGCGGTTAATGGTGATGTTTAGGGGCAAAATTATGAAGAAGAGGAAAGAGTCCAGACTGTTGGAGGTAAGGGACGTCTGACTGTCTTACCCACGTATCCCGGCGTGCCGCAGGCGGTGGACATGACGTCACCACTGCCCTCCATCTTGGAAAGACCAAAGTCACTGATCATGATCTTGGACTCATCTTGAGGATTAAAATACAACAGGTTCTCTGGCTGCAAGAGAGGAAGGAAAGGAAGGAAAAATGTAAGGGAAGAAAGAAAGAAAGAAAGAAAGAAAGAAAGAAAGAAAGAAAGAATCAATATATGATTATTTTGGTTTCATTTTTGTCAGTAAAGAAAAATAAATGCAATTTGAAGCTTTTTAAACACATAACTTTCCCCTCTTGCCCCTTTTGATACTGCTCTGGTTTATGGAGTTCATTCTGACCAATCCCCTCTCTTCCAACAGCCGGCATGCGCCACTCCGACCCACAATGCACTGCATGTGTCAAGCCAGTGCCCTCATTGCTGCGGTAAATCATTGGCTGTCAAGTGAGTGCCGTTCGTGTGGGTTTAAACTGTCGGAGGGGAGAGTGAGTACTGTATATACTCGTGTGTGTGTGTGTGTGTGGTAAGGCCTCGGTGAACGAGCAGGGAATGTTTGTTTGTGCGTGTGTGTGTGTGTGTGTGTGTGTGTGTGTGTGTGTGTGTGTGTGTGTGTGTGTGTGTGTGTGTGTGTGTGTGTGTGTGTGTGTGTGTGTGTGTGTGTGTGTGTGTGTGTGTGTGTGTGTGTGTGTGTGGTAAGGCCTCGGTGAACGAGCAGGGAATGTTTGTTTGTGCGTGTGTGTGTGTGTGTGTGTGTGTGTGTGTGTGTTACCTTCAGGTCTCGGTGTACGATGCCCATCTTGTGCAGGTAGTTGACAGCGTCCAGAACTTGTCGGATCAGCGTGCTCGCGTCCTTCTCCGTGTAGAAACCTTTCTCCACGATTCGGTCGAACAGCTCGCCGCCGGACACCCTGCAGGACAGGACAGGGGACCAAGTGTGAGTGTGTGTGTGTGAAAAACATTAGCATACACACATGGCAATAACCGGTAACAGGCTGGAGGCGGGAGAAGAGGGGCACTGGGTCGAGATTTCTGATAATTTATGAGCTGTAGGTGTTTCCAGCCAAGAGTGTGTGGAAGCTGTGAGCCATGTGTTACACACACACACACACACACACACACACACACACACACACACACACACACACACACACACACACACACACACACACACACACACACACACACACACAATCTTACAATACATGTTACCTTTAAAAATGTGCTAAAAACACAGTCTCCTATATCGTGTTTTCTTTGTGTTTCCACACTGATTCACAGCTGCATTTCACACATTTTCTGATGTCTGTCTACTTGGATCACAACTCTCACGATTGTTTTAAGATAATTCTTTAATCTATATCTGTTTTCTGTCATTCAGATGTAGCAGCAAATGAAAATGCCTAAATGATCACAGTGGAGGACTGGTGTTTGTCTTTTTCGGCTGTAATATTTGACATTTTTCCAACAGTAACCGATCAGGACAGGTTTGAGAAAAGATTAAAAGATTCACATTTTTCATCAAACACACAAGTAAGACCATTTTTATGAGTCAAA
Organism: Brachyistius frenatus; assembly: GCF_029030835.1. Lineage (NCBI taxonomy): Eukaryota > Metazoa > Chordata > Actinopteri > Embiotocidae > Brachyistius > Brachyistius frenatus. The sequence continues at coordinate 2,766,996 of NW_027210631.1, forward strand.
GTAGGTCAAATATTCTCAAATATCCGCACTGTAGCGCTGCAGGTGAAACCAGTCTCTGGAGAAAAAAAAACCCCAAAAACCCCCATCCTATTTGATCCAACAAAAATACTTTTAAGAAGTTAATCTGCAATGTTCTCCCCTCTGGCAGATTGCTTCAATAGTTGTTTTTATATTTGCATGACTCCGGACCGCATGACATAACTTGTCCAGGTGTACAAGTGATACGGTTCATTCAGGTGATAGCCGCTTATCACCTTGACAGCGGACGCAGAGCTCCCCCTGCTGGAGGACCACCGATGGCTCACCCCGCAATATCGTCGTCGTTGTTCTACTCATATCTGAGTATTCGTGACTTTTTTGATGAAGTCTCTCCATTCATAGCGGTTTTGAGCTTTGATGTAGCAGCTATGAATTGATTTCTTTATGAGAGTTGTAATTCCATCTGTCCGGCGGAGTTTCTGTCCTCCTCTGCTTCTTTTCACTTCCACTTTACCAAACATAATCAGCTTTTCCAGATTGTCTCCTTCACGCGCGGCAATGTGACCAAAATATTGCAGTTTTTGTTTTGCAACCACTGTGAAAAGATTCTTTTTTTTTCTCCAATTTAATAGAATATAATTTTATCTAAATGTTTGGATGTTAATGCGGACTGTTTGGTATATGCAAGAAGCATGTAAATAGTTGCTGCAGCAACACGGTAATTCAATTCAACTTTAGGTATGAAATCACCAGGCAACATGGTCCAAAAACACTTTATAATCACAACATGGAAACAAAAAAACATAAAAAATAAAATAAAAAAAGAAGCAGCATGACTCTAAACTAGCAATAATAATAGTGTTACTAATAAAAATACTTATATAAGTAGTAGTAACCAGCATGTAGTTTTCTCTTCGGTATGTACAACATCTTTGTACTTCCTCCTTTTAATCATAATAATGAAGGACAAACACAAATTACACACGAGCACAAAAGTGGACCAGAGGTCACGAACACGGTGCACACGGTATTCACAAGGACAAACACGCACACACAAGTTGCCCGGTGTGTCTGCGGGGCGTCGTCACAGCGACAGATCAGATTAGAGACTGTGGAAGTTGAACTCTGATGAAGTTTCTGAAAAAAAGAGATTGGAATTAATTGCTAATCCCCTCTCTCTCTCTCTCTCTCTCTCTCTCTCTCTCCCTCTCTCTCTCTCTCTCTCCCCCTCTCTCTCCCCCTCTCTCTCTCTCTCTCTCTCTCCCCCTCTCTCTCCCTCTCTCTCTCTTTTCAAAGAGGCTGGTGACTTGCTCGCTTCTAGAGGCAGTCATGTCTGGGAATGAGGAGAAAGGGCTAAATGTGCAAACACACACACACACACACACACACACACACACACACACACACACACACACACACACACACACACACACACACACACACACACACACACACACACACACACACACACACACACACACACACACACACACACACAGCAAAAGGGAGATCAGCCACCAGCCTGTATGGTTGCATAAGCGTTTGCGTAAGGAGACTATGGCAATCAGACAGGAGCTCCCACACAAGAACACACACAAAAGCAGATATACAGATGCACACACACACACACACACACACACACACACACACACACACTCTCTCACACACACACACACACACACACACACACACACACACACACACACACACACACACACACACACACACACACACACACACACACACACACACGAAGATAAAAAGCACATACAACCAAAGATGAGCACAAAAACTAGGAAAGACACACATACAAGGTCACGCACATACACAGGCACACACACATCAAAGGCAAACATAATCAGTACAATGTCAAACAAATTCACATACACACACTCACACACACACACACACACATTAGAAAGAGGATTCATCTTTTCTCATTGGATAAAAACTAATCTTCAAAGAGTTTGTGAACTGCTGTTCTGAAGACTCAAGTTTAGATTTCGGCCGTCGCCATCTTGATATTTTGGACCATATTTGGATGAGTTGGGGAGGAGCAAGTGGTGGATCTAACTCGATCTGATTGGGAACCCAAGGACATGACGCTCGCCCCAATAAGTGAGGAAGAGCCATGTCCTTAAATCGAACTGCACTACAGACTAAGACCCGCCCCCAAACATACTGCTTTTTGATGCCTAATATCTAATTAATGAAGAGATTGTTGTCAGATGGACCACCAGAAAACCAATAAGAAGGACTGACTTTAGTGAATGACACCATTATGACTTGTGGAAATTTTTTTTTATTGACATTGTATTTCAAGTTAAATGGGAGTCTATGGAGTCAGAGCCTTTTTGGTGCCAAACCCTAGTGGCCATCAGTGGTGTTGCTCCTAACGGCACCTCCGCATTGGCCTCACTTGTCGGACCCGGAAGCTATGTGTACTTTTATATCCAGTCAATGACATAGAAACTTCCCTCATCTCAAAATGAGATAAAAAAGAAAACATGTTGTTGACATAAAAACATCAATAGCTCTGTTGTTTTCATGTCTCCAGAATGCAGTGCTGCTCTGGTAAACTTGTATTTTCCTCAACTGTGCCGTTTTGGTTTCTTGGTGACTCCAGGAGGAGGAGGAGGAGGAGGAAGGTGCCAATCCAGTGGTGCAGCGCAATCTGGGTGCCAAGAGTGAGATCACAGCCTGCTCTGAGCAGGTCGGTGGCTTTATGTGATGAAGGCACACAAACAGAAACCTACCTAATATTACACAACCCACTTTATTCACATTTTGCTTCATCTATTCACTGGAGTGGTCAAACTAACAACAGAAACCTCATTTCTTGTTCTTTTAATTGATGACTCTGCTGTGAATGAGCTGGTGTGTTGGACACTGACGCATTGAAAACAGTTCACTCAGTCTGTTAAAGGATTGTAGATCAAATAAGAGTAGCTTGTCAGTCCTTCACTTGCATCTTCATCCTGCATGTTTTAAAATGACAATAGACATGTTGTGAGCCCGGCATCATGTGGTGGAGATTGTTTGGCGTAAATATTATATCCGTGATGTTTCAGTGTTTATTCAAAAATCCTGATAATGTCGCAGTATGAAGATTAACAACTGGATTGTCAGTAGTTATTTTTGTATGAAAAAGCTAAATTTAACTGAACGAAACCTCAACTACCTCAAAACCCAGAGTATGGCTGGACTGTTTATGAAACACTCTCTAGACTTTTAATCTGAAACAAGAGCTTTTAATTTGAAACTGATAAAGGAAGTTGTGATATTTGCCCAACCGAAGGTGACCTCATCTGACAGACATGTGTTAGAAGGAGAATGATTAAAGAAATAAATGTACTTTCATTTTATACATTGCCCTACAGTGGTATCTACCGGCAGATGGCTCTTGTATAGATTAGTATCATAACATAAAATCTATGACTTTCAAATCTTCAATATGTCCATCAGATTAAAAAAAAAAAGTTTCATCATCTGCTCTTTTAGATTAATAAACTACATCGTGGTCGGTAATAGTTTTTTTTCTGAGGAAAACTCTCCACAGGATTCTCAGTTTGTTGTGATGGAGGGAGTCCTGTGTTTACAAGGAATGGAAGTGGTGCATGTGATTGGCCACGACTGTCACAACCTCTAACCTGCTCACCTATGATGTATCACCTTTTGCCTCGTGTTGACGTGAAAAGTAAGATACCTCATGTTTAGATGCCAAAAACCACGTGGTCAGGTTTAGGAGAAGATTATGGTCTGGATTAAACGTGACACGATCGCAATTCAATTTGGTTCATGCACCAAAACTACTTGATAAGGGCCCGGAAAAGATCTTGTTTTGGGTTCAAATAAATGAGTAAACAAGTAATGCTACATATGTTGCGTAAGTTACTTCGGTTGCGTGAGTTTAATACATTATGGAAAGGAGGGAAAGAAATCCACTTCGACTTTATCTTGGATTCGGGTCGACACGGGTCAAAAGTCCTGTGTTTGCTTCATACAACCAGTCCCAGCCTCCTCCGTACATGGACTTTATATCGCTCCCTGTATGGTACCCTCTAGTGGACAGACAGGAGTATTACACATTTTGATGAGATAGTGGGGCTGTGAGTGTGGCTATTTTCAGGCCATACCAGTAGTGTAACTGACACAACCCTGGACACAACCTGCAGTCAGTCAAGTGCTGCAGGATTAAAGAAAATCGGGACACAAATATTTTTGCCGAATAAATATTGCAACGTCCCTCCCTCCTTCCTTTTCACTGCCCCTCCATCCATTTCTTCTCTGTCAGCTGATCCGGCGGGCGATCTTATCGTCCCCTCTCGCTGTGCATCATGGCAGAGAGCGAACCTTAAGGGTGCGTGTGTGTGAACATGCTCTTCGCCATGGCAGAGATGAAGAGTAATTACCGCCTTGTAGTAATCACAGCAGAGCGTCAGAGACCTGACCGGAGCCACGGAGCCGTCGCAGTCATTAGAAGCCGTGGAGGGAAGTAAAAAACCCCCTCGCTGCACCTCCAGGCTGCTTCCTTTGACAGAGACCTTGTTTGTTTGCTTGAACACTTAAATATAAATAAGGCAATGATGTAGAAACAATCATGCAAGCACTTTAATTACTCTAATTATATTAAACTTCTAACGTGTGTAAACATAACCTGATTAACACAGCTGGACAGCTTTTAAGCAATCAATGCTGAGCTCTGATCTGAGCATTTCTTGCTTTGATTTTGTATATGCACCAGCTAAACTGATAGAGATAAACAGGAAACATCACCCAACTGTTAAAAAATATCATAATATATCAACGACATGACGACCCACACTGAATAAAATCATTGACTTAGATTTATTTACTTGCTGACATAGTTAGCATTGTAGGTTGGCTAACAATAAAGGACTGGTAAAGAAGACAAAATATGATCAACCAATTAATAAGAATTTCCTATTTCTTTGATCAATATGTAGATTTTTAAGTTGCAATTTCAAAGTTTCATGTTCAAAATCAAACTGATTATCAACATGTAATCATTGGATTCCACCGTTGAGAGTTGATTCAGACAACGTTTTTAAATGAATCCTAAACGCATCAAACTACAGTAACAGGAAATACGTCAGGTTGAAATAAACTGGAATTACACTGTGAAGGTCCTGCAGACGCACACAATTACAACGTAATTTGAGTCGACATCATAAATCAGGTTGAAGTACGGTGGAGCTGTGATGTCACAAAACCATGAAGCAGTAACAAGGACTAACAGGAAAGTGAAAATAGTTATATACTGTACAGATACATACTATAGTCTCTAGAAGAGCTTCAAACATACGGTGGACTGTGCAGACGCTTCAATAACTTGTTTTCTGAATTCATAATCAGAACTCGTAATTGAATTTGAATGACAGCTTTGGCACAAAAGTCCATGTTAAAAACAAGTTTCAGTGTTTGTAGGTTTTTGGAAGAGCACTGATTTAACTCTGAGCCGACCACCAGCCCTCCACCCATAAACCCCGGCAGTATCTGAATACCCGCAATTTTAACCTCAAATATAAATCCGACATCCATATTTCGATGTTCCGATTCCAACGTGAACAAACCGAAGAAGTGAAACACTGAACGAACTGCTGTCACAGAACAAACCAGTGTAAACAAAGGTTTACGGCTATGAACACCAACAAAAAGCTGTGAGCTGGTGAGCGTGTCCTCCTGCTTACAGTCTTCCTTTAAACCCACGACAAACTGACGAGAAGGCGGTTTTCCAAAAGCACGTTGAAAACTGCATCAACAAACTCAGCTACTTTCTTCTGGATTTGGTTCGAGCCAGATCCTCCCTCCACTGAAGGCGCTTCTGTCTTTTACTAATATGCAACTCACAACACAAGCAGCATCAATAGAAAGCCCCCGTTGCAATGGGTTGCATTGATATAATAGCAGCACGGACTGATTGCCTCCCTGCGGTCGAGGTTACGTAAGACAAGCTGTGATGAACGGGAGCGAAGGAAACGCTGTCAGACTGCATCGATCTGCCGCGCTGCAATTACACAGAAAACATCCAAAAATCCTTTGTTGGCTAAATGAGATTTCTGTCCGCCGGAAAACAGACCTGACATTTCTGCAAATGCATTTAATTATAACACATGAGGTTCCTTACTACTGCAGAGACAAACACAGCTGTTACACAAGCCTCACTTTGTGCCACATGTTGGCAGAAGCGCTGCTGAGTTCGTGCTGAGATGAATCCCAGTTTTACAAGAAGGGATGAACACGCCAGCATCCTGTTTCACAGATCCGCTGGAGAGTGATGAAGCTGCAGCGCTGTGTACAGGTTAATGAGGGACAGTCTGCAGCAAAAAGGGAGTCTGAACTCCTCTCTGTCTCTTATATTTTAACATTCACTGCACAGCGCTGCGTGTCTGTCTCTGATTGTCTGTCTGCAACGAACACGCAGGCGCCAAGAGCAGAACTGTGAAAACAGTCAGACGGCAGAATAAAACAAGCACTTCTGAAGGATACAGTTGTGATAGAAATCAATCGAAACCAGTCAGAAGTTGCGGATAGCCTCCGTTAGGCGCTTTCGGGCTGCGACGAGCTGACGTGTGCTTAAACAGCTCTTTGAGAATTGAGGGATACATCACAGGTGAGACAGAACGATCTGGGTTTCGTGATAACAAGTGACAGCTTTTATATTGATGGTGCATTCATAAACAACCGGGAAGAAGGTCTGACGTCACTGGAAATGGGAACGTTTGTGGTGAAAGCGAGAGATGCACTTGCTCAGCGCAAAAATAAGTCAGTTCATGCTCAATTGCTGGCTGTTTTAAACTTTATTGGTTAAAAACGACGTGTACAAATGTATTGTACAAATAATAATGCCTCCACTTCGTCCCTGTGATGGTCTACATGGGTGACGACGAGGTTGTTTGTCACTCTTCTGTATTCAGACAGCAGATTTCCTGTGGGCGGCCATGTTGCCTCTTTGTTGTTGTCATGTGAACTCTCTCCACTGGCAAGTCGGAGGTTACCAAATCTGAACTTTCCCACTTCCCAGCTGTCTGAACGCACCATGACCATATCATAATCTGTTAATCTGTCAATATAAAAATAGTTTAGTGGGGTTTTAAACCGGCATTCAATTATTTTGTTATCGTTTATCGCAGAGCAACAGACTAAACACAACGCTGATATATTATCACCTCTATAAATTGATATGGTTAACGTGTTAGCAGAGCAACATTAGCATTCATTTGGAGTCATTATGATTCTGGCCACCGAGAAAATATGTGCATAATTCACTTCCCTTTTACGAGTTTTTCTCCACCAACTCCAGGGGGAAATATCTGGCTCTTTAGCTGCTGAACTATCACTTCGTTAGTGTGCAGTCTGGTTAACGGGAGCGTTTTCATGGAAAACAACAGCTTTTTGCAGCCCGAAGAAAATGCCAATGACGAGCAGTTAGAATGAATAAAAACTGTCTATTTGTGGGCTGTAAAACCAAAACAGAGAGCTGCAAGACACTAAAACACACTTGAACTAAAGGCACTGTGGAGCCCGGTGATAATTGTCAGTGGGTTCAACTCTATGACCAACCCCTTTTTATATGTAGTCATCTGATCCATATAGAAATATTGATTAATGCAGCTTTAAGTTCACTTATGAAACAAAAAAAAAATACTGTTTTGACTGAGAATGTTCAGAGTTTATGGAAAAGCTCAGTATTTACAAATGAATTGCTCTTTATCTAAAAATGTATTATTTACATATTTAATGTCATAACTTATTTAGATTTCGTACATGTTCAGGGAGATCGAAGTATGTATTTGCTGACATATTCATCACTTCGGTGGACAGAAATCCAGCTGCATCACATTTTCTGTTTTGCGACATTGCATTATGCTGATAATGCCACCCGCTGCAATTCTCAAGGTTATCCCGAAATGTTATAACCCACGTGTTACCTTTGACCTGGTAACTATGGAAACGGGCCTGTGTTCCATGAACAGATGGTAACAGTAAATACAACAAAAAAAAAACTGGAAGAAAGGAACAAAAAAATGCTGGTGAGCAGGAGGAAGGTAAGAGATGATGGAAATAAGGTGAGGTGAGGAAATGAGTGTAAGAGAGGCAGATGGTGTGAGACAGGAGTGAAAGAGGAGATGGGGGGATGGAGGGGAGGTGTGGGGGAGGATGACGGAGCAGAGGTGAGCAGAGGTCCTCCCCATCTCTGTGCCACACAGATAATAAAATAAAATAAAACAGCAGGTACAGTCAAAGTCCTGGTTAATGAACTATTGACTTTTAAAATCTGTGTTATAAAGCGTGGCCCATCAGGTCAGTTCAAATCAAATCAGTCTCAACTCTACCCCACAACTGCTGATTAAATGGTGGCATTTCCCTTTAAAAATATCTAATGAGAGCATTTCAAGTCTCACATATTATCCTTCATGTCCAGCACATCTACAAACGTAGAGCAGACTGTAATATGAGTTATTTCCCAGTGAAGTCAGGGATCGTTGTTTCCTTCCCATGCAAACCGTAGTAAACATCACAAACAGGTGGCCAGCTGGCCAGGAAGCAAACACTGCTAACAGGTTTTATTCATGACAACAGGAACCTCAATCAAAAGGTCAACATTGTGGGTAAACAGCTTAAACCAGAGCTAAGACTTTCGACTGGAGTCTGGCCAGCAGGGGGATTTTCAGTGATGTAACGGCAGAGACGTCGAAAGAACTTGAGTTCTGTGAAAAGCTGAATATATTTCTTAATTTACCTTTTGAGAAAAAGACCTGAGGCCACTAACACTAAATTCTTAGCTTGACAACCAAGAACTGGACATTAAAAGTAGCCAGAGAACAGTCTTAAGGAGAAATAACACATTCGTCCTTATGAAATAATAGTTGAATTAACAGCTAATAAACTACATATTTACTGAATTCAATACACTGAATGGTTACAGCCATATTTGATCTGAAATAACCAAGATAATATGAGCTAATGTTACATGTTCCCTGACTTTGTGACTCATTGCTAATTAATTCACGAGAGCGATCTTGTTTATTGTGCTTATTATGTAGAAATAAAACTGTTCTCACCTGAGATAAAACATACAAATGACTCCTTCAACACAAACTGACAAGAACATAACGAGCATTTATGAGAGACATCCGGCAGTTTTTCTTCTTTTCAATGTCTTTAACCTGGATGAAAAATATCAGTCTGAACATAAATAGCATTAAATATCAGCCAGTTCAAATGTCCATCATCACATCAGGTGTGATTTAATATGTCACAGTAACCTGTGGCTGCAGAACCAGATCACAGACAATACAAGAGACCAGTTCAACCTCTAAGTTAAAAAAAAACCAACAACTTTTAAAGCTGAATGAGTTATAGACGCAGTGTCAATTAATTCAATTCAATTCAAATTATGCATTAGATGTTTTTTGTATATCGATGACTGATATCATGGAGCAGTGAGTCCATAGCCCGGTCATGAAAGCTTTAAAATTATTCGGTTAGTCTGGATACGCTTTTATATTTCCAAAAGAAATACCGTAGTTTTTAGACTGAAAACAAGATCGCAGAAGACACCGAGTGTCTTCACTAATTAAGCATCCTGTCAGAGCGCTTATCACCGCATCATCGTGAAAATGATCTGCATGATGTCACTCACAAGTTCGCTCCCTGAATCAACAATTACAACATCGCAGGAGCAAACTTGTTGTTTCTTGTAGTCAGACCGGAGCTGGTTTAGAAATCGAAGCAGCAAAACACGTGTGGTGGGCGAACAGATTATCCGCTTGTAAACATACCGTCGGTTGTATAATCCACGGCCGTGACTTCCACCTGAACTTGACTGATATGTTTCCAGCACGAGTGCCAAACTTCCAGACCAACTTCTCTTCTTATGTAAGCAGCTCTAACCTTGCAGAGGAGATCAGTAGGGCACCGAACCACCGGTGACCCTGCCTCCTTTCACGGCTGTCCGTCAAAGCAGGGATGCTACTGACGTAGCAGAGGTCTTCTGTGTGTGTGTGTGTGTGTGTGTGTGGGAGGACGGGTGGGCCTTTTGTGTGTGTTACTTTGTTGAGCTGTCAATGAAGTGAAAAGTGTGTGTTTTGATGGGTGGGTGGACAGCAGAATAAGATTCAAAGTGTGAGAAAGACAGAGATGAGGTATCATGATTTTTTTGAGACATGTAGTGTTTAGTGTTTGATGAGTAAGTCATTACATTTGAACAAATCTCCATGTGAGTGTGAATGATCAGAATCTAACCGGGATCAACACTCTCACAGTGGAATTGCTCTTATTTACGTCTTTTCTTTTTAAATGTTCAAACGTTGTATCTTTTTTTTTTTTTATTGTAAAAAAAACAACACAAAAATACAACTCAACAAACAAGAGAGTTTGTATTTTTCGTCTTTCAATGTGAAAAAAGCTTAATCTCTTTCAGAATAAAAGTAAAAATGGGAAATGAGTCATTGCTCTCAGAAAAAAGTGGGTAGACCAAGTGTGAATAAATGGATTGCAGGATTATGTACAACTTTGCCATTAGAAAGAATTACATCGTTTTACAACATCTAGGTTCCCTTCATATATTATCTCAGAGCACAGATTTAGGCCAAAAGCATCTGGTGGTTCTTAAGAAGCCCTCTGTGATGTTCAACTATGTCCAGGATGTCTCATCTTCAACATATGCACATTAACATTATTAGGGCCCGAGCACCGAGCATCGGTGAAGCTGGACTGAAATGTATCTTCACAATGAGGTCCTCAACCACCAAAGTACGTTGTTGTTGTTTTTGGTTGTTGTTTTTTTGTTGTTTTCTTTTCATTAAAATTTAATACAGATATTGTTGGTGAAAAAAAAAGAGGACTCACAAAAGACGGATTAAAATGAAAAGAGACGGATTAAGACGGATTTAAGAAAAAGAAAAACTGCAGTGGCAGAGGACAAAGAACTCCAAAGAAATACTGTATTTCCCACAATGCAACTGTTTTTTTGTATCTTTTCATTTTGGTGTTTCAAAAGACAAATTATCTGGGCGCCACAGGCCAGATTGTTCTCTCTTGTGGACGACCACTTAAATTTGATGGAAAAAAAACTCCAGCAGAACTCAAATCTCAAAACAGTGAAGCTAAACGCACTCTGAAGTGGAGTCACTGCTTTACGTGTTGTTAGGTTAAGCTTTCTACATATTAAAGGCTCCAATGTTATCACCTTGTTAGGGAATTAAACTATAACTCTAAAAGACAAGGCTGAGAAAACAATTAAAACGTAATCATTTGTGGACCAAATTTCAGAATAAATTCTCACCATGAAATAATGAAATTGTCTCCGGGTCGCTAGTTTGAGACTCTTTTCTTGCCTCCTAAGTGCTCACTGCTTCCAAACCTTCAATTCAGAACACAGGTGCATAGTTTCATTTCTTACCTCTCTACTGCTGACTCATTAATAAAGAGTATAAAATACCCCAAAAGATACCGAAGTAAATAAACAAATAAATAATGTGTCCTAAATTTGTACTTCCTTCCAGACACAGAGGACATGAGGCAACTGTTTTTACAGACTGACAGTCTGAAAGTGGAAAACTGAGATTCAACGTGTGAAATAGGTGGATTGACCCTTTAAGAGGAGCTCGTCATCACCTGATAAAATGGTCTCCCGGGGGCCTCGTGGATGTCTCTGGTGTCCCATCAGTAACGCACACACCACTCATCCAAAACACAACGAAGACAAAGCACGTGGACTCACAGCTGCATGATCAGGTAGAGGTGGTCGGGACTCTCGTAGATGTCCTCCAGTGCCACGATGTTCTCATGCTTGATCCTGCAAAACAAAAACAAAGCATCCGGTAAAAGCTTTTTACTTCAAAGCTGCAGCGTGTTTCACATCACACAACGGCCCATTACAACCAAATTGACTTTTAATCCTATTGGTCGCCGACGGACTGCAGAAATGTGGCTCCCCCATTAAATGTCTGTCACGTTCTCATAATCCACAGTAATACCCTGACAGTGTTTTACCCAGCGTGGCCTCATAATCCACACATTAATCTCCAGATTTACACTGTTGGTTTTTTTTCTTTCTTTGTTTCTCCACGAACAAAACAGTCTGTTCTGGAGCTTTTTGTCCACGACACAATATCTTCATCTGCAGACAGAGTTTGGCTGGTTGTTACAGAAATGTTCCATTTTTATATTCTGTTCAACTTGTTGGCAAAACCACTTCGGTGATGAGTATCAATGGGTACGATTGAAAGCTCCAGAGCGGCTACTGAATAAAGCTTGAGGTGAGACTGTTTAATCACCAGCTGAACTTCTAGCATAGCAGCTTCACTATAGTAGGTCTGATGAAGACAGTGACAAGAAAGCTCCAGAAGAACAGTGAGTACCAGTCCCTCAGGGATTTTCACCGTGGTTTTTTTTTGTGATTGTTGCGATCAAAAAGTGAGTTTTTTGTGTGCGAAATACCTGATAAAGAGTAATAAGTTATCACTGCCTTTGATAATAAGCATGCTGGCAGATATATTTAACTTATAACCTTGTTTTTTTAATTTATTGGACTCAGAGAACAAATTGAACTTAAAGGTACAAACCCCGGCACTTCCTTATTTTTCTGGCTAGTTAGCGCAGTTTGTTTTGGTGATGAGGAAAGAGGGAGCAGAGCCTTGTTGATTGTAAATGAGGAGTTCTTTTTGTTTATAAAGCAAAAATTTGATTGAAGAGACAACTTTATGCTGCAATTGTTTCAGCAAAGCTTCTGCTGGCGACATCTTTTGCGAGAAAATCGCAGGAATTTTGCATAATTGCAAGTTCCCACAAATATTATGGCGATTGCTTGAATTTGTGTTAATTATTGCGATCACAAGATTGAGATTTCCTCAAAGGACTGAGTCACAGTGAACAGTAATTCTACCTCCAACTCCGAAATTGCACTTAAACTTAAAAACAAATCCGAACCACAATCTTTTTTTTATCAAAGAGTTATTTTACCCCTGAAACCTCTTTCCATTCTCTCATTTCTGTTGCTTCTCTCCTGATTTCTCCATGGTTACAGCAGCGTGATGGGTGTTTCCATCTTTCTCTGTGTGTGTGTGTGTGTGTGTGTGTGTGTGTGTGTGTGTGTGTGTGTGTGTGTGTGTGTGTGTGTGTGTGTGTGTGTGTGTGTGTAGGTGCATGTTCGTTATCCTAATACCTCATACCTTGTACAAACACAATTGATTCTGTGTGTGGGTGTGTGAGTTAATCATCTTTTGCATTGTGAACAGAGGTAATTCCCCCTGGTTTCACTCACACTCACTCTCTCACACACACACACACACACACACACACACACACACACACACACACACACACACACACACACACACACACACACACACACACACACACACACACACACACACACACACACACACGAACACACAGCAGGTATGCAGGTGAGCCTCTAACACTTATTATGGAGGGTATGATCTTTGTGACGACAGGCAGGCGATAAACCACAGAGCAGAGACATGACTCATACACACACACACACGCGCGCACACACACACACACACACACACACACACACACACACACACACACACACACACACACACACACACACACACACACACACACACACACACACACACGCGCACGAGTGCAGGTTGAAAAGGAATAATGTGTGTTTTTCAGCCCTGTCTGGGATAATGAAGGGCTGGCGGAGGAGAGCCGGGCATCGTTGATGGAAAAGCCTCACATACGTTGCTGTCTATATGCAGCAGTTTGTCCTCCTCATTCATGGACTTCTCCTGCATGTGTCCTCTGTTACTGCTGGAGTGGCCGCACACTGAAACAAGTAATATGTGGCTTTTATTTTCTCTTTTGAAATAACATTTGCTCTGACTTACGCTGAAATGATGATCAACTAATTATTAAGTAATTTATGAAGCAGAATTCTGATTTCAGACTCACAGTTGTTGGTATTTTCTGCTTTTCTTTGCTTTTCACAACTGAAAATAATATTGGACACGTTTGAGTTTTGGATTAATGGTCCAAAAAAAAAATTAAAAATTGAAGATGCTACCCTCCCTCGGGCTCTGAAGACTAAATGATTAACCAGTTTATCAAAAATATAATCAACAGGTGTATATATGAGGTATCTGAACGTCCTTCGTTTGATTCCAGGCAGGAATTTGTTGAATGTCAAACCCCCTCTTTCACTCTGTGCTTTCTTATCTATCTCTGCACTATTAAATGTCAAAACAAAAAAACACAAACACAGTAGAAGGAGCGGCTGATCTTTTTTGACATTTTGACATTGTTTGAACAACATGCTGGTAGTTTTACATTATGTTCACCAGTTTGACTTATTTCAGTTTTGTCATTTTGGCATGCTGGATGGCTAAAAGTACTAAATGAGCCTCCGTTGCTGTTGCTGTGGAGAGAAAGTAAGAGGTACTGTGCTGTTGCCTTAGTTTTTACAATTTCAAATGCAAAACTGTTGGCATGTGGACTGGGACACTCCTCAGGAAATGTCAACAATCAAGAGGATGCTGATGTCCTTTGTCTCATGTCACACAGGTGGAATCGTTAGTATTCAAGCAATCACTGCAATATTTGCGGGGGCTTGCCACTTTGTAAAATTCATACGCAAAAGAAATGTCATCAGTGCTGAAAGCATTAAGACATAAAGCAGCCTTTGCAATCAAAGCAGGCTTTATGAACAAAAATAACTCCTCATATACAATCAGCAAGGCTCTGCTCCCTCCCCGCTCCCATCAAAACAAACTGTGTCCTCGCTAACCGGAAAAACTGGAACAACCGTAAGTGATGGAGTTTGTGGGAAATGTGTTCTCATTGAAATGAGGAATATGAGAAATTACTTTTCTACACACCTCAAGCTGTAAAAGACTGCAGTTTTTGTGCAAACAGTAGGCCAATGTGTTGAAACAATATTATATGGAAAGCATTTAAGTTTCATGTTACCAGCAGATGTAGCCTAAATAAACAGATAGCCTATTCTGTGAAGCTTTGTCACTTTTATGAATATTTTGTAACTTTCAGCCCGATTGGTTCTCTAAGTTCAATAAATAAATAATTTAAAAAAAGATGGCAAGTAAAATATTTCTGCGATATGCAGTATGCTTATTATCGTGAGAATTGTTTACATTTTACTATTTATCAGGTAGATGTTAAAACAAAAATGTCCAATTATTTTCCTTGACTTGCAATTCCCCAAAATTCCTGTAATTTTTACCACAAAAAAACCCACTAAAATCTCTGAAAACCCGAGCTCTGTTTCCTCACAATAACAACACCATCTTCCCGCTCATCTTCCCGTTCTGTGACATAAATTGATGCAGCAGATTTGGTGGTTTCCCGCTCTGCCCGTCTGCTCGCTTCTCCCCTCAGTCATTTCCAGTAATGACACTCATTTGTCTAAACGAATGTCTGCATCTCTCCCTCATTACTGAACGCCATTCTCATTTTCTCTAATGTTACACTGCACAGCCAAATTAGCAAACCTACTGTATTCAGTCGCACAATGCATCTGTATTGTCACAGCCTGCACGCAAGCCGGCAGTTTGATATTTCTGTGTTTACGTGCTTGTGTGTAAAAGGGAGACAAAAAGAGAGTCTTTGTTACTTTTGAAAGTTTTCTGTAGGAGGCACAATTTACTCCTCTTGTACGGTAATGAGCTGCTTGTGTTAAACACTGTGAGGTATCAACACATGGCAGCTCGCCTGCTCCAGTAAAATGTGCTCACCTGCAGCACGAATGCTAAAACAGCTTCGATCGCTCCCAATAAGCAGAATCCAGGACGAATGTATTGAAACATCGAGCGAGCCATTTTTGAGTGTACGCGTGCCCATCAGGGCGGTTTTTTTTTAATCGACTTTGACAGTAAACAGCTGATCCTGGAGGCTTACCTATTTCAAATAAAGCAGAAATGTGCGAGGCCCAAAGGCTGGCAAACACTAAAAGGGCAGCACACACTGGTAGCATGTGATATGTGTCAAAACACCAGTATCAGCACTCTATGGTTCTCTGTGTGAACACACACACACACACACACACACACACACACACACACACACACACACACACACACACACACACACACTGGTGGCATCAATACACGCTTCAACACATCTTTGAGTTTCTGCATCAAGATATGCAGCTTTTCCATTTCCCAGTATCAACGCCTCAGAGAAGCTTTAATTACACATCTCAAGTGTTCTTTGGATTTTAACGTTCAGCTGCTGTACTTTAACTTCTGTCTTTATGATGCCTTCAGGTGTCAAAGGGACACAATGCATTTTTAAGTGTTTTACAGCACATGGAAAAGATTTCAGCAGGTGGATTTGTCCATTAAACACCCACAGCAGTGTCTCCCGTAAGTTGAGCATTTACTTGCGGTGGTGGGTGTGTAGCAGATGCGTATACAGAGCTCATGCAAATTCATTTCTTTATCCAGCATTTACACAGATGTTCCATAAATTCCTACTGCAGTGCACGCAACTCGTCTGTGGACAGACTAATCTGAAAAATGTTAAATAAAGCATTCTGATATAAGATGTACTTCTATTGAAATTGTGTTTCCCCTTTGATTGGGACCTCTTGGCTCTCCTGAAAGAAACACGTCTGGGTCCAAAGCTAGTATGTGGCTGTGAAGCTGGAGGGCTTTTAATTTGAAAAGTCACGGCATTTAACCAACTCTGATCTCTCACTCACTCAGCGACAGACACTGTTTACAGTTCAGTTTACAGCTCAGCCAAAAATATTGTATTCATTTTATTTCACTAATTTATGAGCACCTGTTTCTTTCCAGCTCAGTTTAAGAGTCTCTGCTGTGTTTTGCAGGGTTTTGACGGTCGCAGTGTTTTCTGTCCTCTGATCTCTGTGTGTTTAACCTCTGCTGCACAACACGCTGTGGAGCAGACATACAGGAAGGAGATTGCACCTGTAGCGTCGTTCTCTCTGACATAATACAAAATTAATATATAAAAAAAAATGCTAAAATGTGTCACTAAATATACCTTAGAGGCCTGTCGGTGTAAATCTACGCGGGAAACACTGCACATGATCAAAATCCCCAGCTACTGTCTCAACTATACTACAAGAGATGTAGCCATGAAGAATTATTAAGTGAATTGATGCCCTTTATATTCAGAACTGCAACCATGAAATGTTAAAACTATGTTAGCGTGAAACACTTCCTGTATTCTAAAGCCTCTTTGTGTTATACAATAAAGACGTATCTAAACCTAACAGTTACTTTAAACACCAACAACGAGCTCAGTGAACCAAACAGGATCCCCAGCCTGCTTCTCGCTGCTCATATTGTGCAGCTGCTCTGCGCTTTGTCTCTCACACACACACACACACACACACACACACACACACACACACACACACACACACACACACACACACACACACACACACACACACACACAGTTTCAGTCCTGAAGCGTGTGTATTTATGTACGTGTTCATGTGTGTGTGTGTGTGTGTGTGTGTGTGTGTGTGTGTGTGTGTGTGTGTGTGTGTGTGTGTGTGTGTGTGTGTGTGTGTGTGTGTGTGTGTGTGTGTGTGTGGTAGGTGGGCTGTGGATCGTGACCTGGGGGCGGGAGGGTGGGGTGTTGGCTGGGTGGAAAGGGGTATGATGTGTGGAAGAGAGCGACGATGCAGTTGCCCCGGTAACAGGGAATTAGTAGGCTTATGCTGCGTGCGTGTGTGTGTGTGTGTGTGTGTGTGTGTGTGTGTGTGTGTGTGTGTGTGTGTGTGTGTGTGTGTGTGTGTGTGTGTGTGTGTGTGTGTGTGTGTGTGTGTGTTTTGTGCCACAGCACTCACTTCCTCAGCACGGCGATCTCGTTCTCGATGCTGCTCTCCTTCCCCTTCAGAGCCTTCTTGGGGATGCACTTCACCGCAAACATGCGGCCCGTCAGCCTCTCCTGGGCCAGGACCACCTCTGAAAACGCCCCTCTGTGAACACACGGGATGAAAAAACAAGTCTTGTTGGACAATAGAAACTTCAATATTCTCTCTTTTGCGTTAAGTTTTTCCGTTATAGAGTCGAGGAAACAAACTGTGAACCCTGCAGCGTCACGTGTAAAATAAAATGATCTGAAGAAACTAAATCTTAAAGCCTTATACGAACAAGCGGTGGTGGAAGTATTCAGATTCTTTACTTAAGTAAAAGTAAAAATACAACAAAGTAAAAATACTCCAATACAAGTAAAAGTCCTGCATCAAAAGTTCTACTTAAATACAGAAGATATTAACAGCAAAATGTGGTTAAAATATTCTATTGTAAGTGCAGATTTGGTCCCTCCGACCGATATATTATTATATTTGACATCAGTAGATTATCAATACTCAATCATCAGTGTGTGAGCAGCATGTTTCTGTTGTAGTTGCTGCAGGTGGAGCTAGTTTTATGTCCTTTATATCCGGGAACAACAAATAAATGTGAGGGGTTATCAGAGAAAGAAGAAAACAACAACATTTTTGATCCACATGCATTTTTATCCTCGTGATCTTTTTTGGGGGGGGAATCTTTTATTTTCCAGATTTTTATAACAATTTAAGAGAACGCACAAAACCTCACAACACAGAACGCCAGAGAAAAACTTTAAAGACCACCCCCCAATAAAAAGAAGAAAAAGGTTGATGAGATACTGCAGTAACTCAAAATAGTTGCGGTCCTCTGGTGTCAGGTTTGTACTCATGTACTCCAGATAAGGCGGACAAGTGTTCAGAAAAAGTGTTATATCTTTTTTTAAGAGAGGAATGCAACTGTTCGTGTCCACTGAACATTTGTCAAAGATAGGAGGGGAATCCGACTTCCGTATCATTGCTTTGTATTTCCAAACCACACATAAAGCATTTTCTGCTAATTTAATTTGGGACTTAGTTAAAGATCTGCTGACATTTGTGAAATTCCCCAGTAAGCATATCCTACTGAGGAAACTTTCATATGAAGTCAATTGTGATTATTTGTGATTATTTGTCTATCTAAAATTTCCTCCACAAGTAGCTCAGTGGTGTCAGCAGCATTCACATCTCAACAAATCCCTCGTGTCCAAGTCTAATCCAACTAACATGAACTGTACACCACAATGTCCTCCTCATCGGCTCCAGCAAACAGTTGGTCAGGAATTATTCCAACCTGTTCAGGGAGGCAAGTTTAAGGTTTCAAATAATATCTTAGCTTTATGTTATTGGTGTGTCTACACTTAACAAAGCAAACACACAGAACAAAACACTCATTTGAAATAAAAAAAAAAGAGAGTCAGATTTAACACTGGATTCGGTTATTTTGCCTTTAAGGTGCCATTTGCGACATGTACGTTCTGCCTGTGACGTTAATATCCAGAGAATAACACAGCGGTGGTGTAATGGGTTTGGATCTGCCGAGTGTGACATTAGAGCATTAGCAATTTCTTCATCTGCTCATTTAGAACAACTATGATGGTTGAAAAACCTTTTCTCGCACGACGATCCTCGATCTCAATCACAACATCAGCATCAGCCAAAATAATTGGAAGTTTATATTCAGCTGTGTCTTTCAGGTCTTGAATGACTGTGTGTGTGTGTGTGTGTGTGTGTGTGTGTGTGTGTGTGTGTGTGTGTGTGTGTGTGTGTGTGTGTGTGTGTGTGTGTGTGTGTGTGTGTGTGTGTGTGTGTGTGTGTGTGTGTGTGTGTTTATCATGATGACAAACAGGGTGATGAATGAAGATGAGCCTATTGGCAGCTAATCTGCTTCAACCTGGCGGTGACTCCTGTGTCCATGTGCGTCAGTTTCAGCGACGCATCACAGTAAACATGTCTGTGTCCTTGTCTCCTCCCTCCCTCCTTGTCTCCTCCCTCCCTCCTTGTCTCCTCTCTCCCTCCTTGTCTCCTCTCTCCCTCCTTGTCTCCTTCCTCCCTCCCTCCTTGTCTCCTCTCTGCCTCCTTGTCTCCTCTCTGCCTCCTTGTCTCCTCTCTCCCTCCTTGTCTCCTCTCTCCCTCCTTGTCTCCTCCCTCCCTCCTTGTCTCCTCCCTCCCTCCTTGCCTCCTCTCTCCCTCTTTGTCTCCTCTCTGCCTGTTTAATTAATGCTGTTTCAACATAGTCCTATTGTATGCACAGAAAGCCTTTTACAATTTGAAGTGTCTATAAAACACAGAAAAATCGCGGGAATTTTAACAAATTGCAACGCCCCTCAAATATTGCGGCGATTTCTGGAATTTGCGTGAATTATTGAGATCGCAATTTCCTGAAGGGAATTGGAAATGCAAAAAGTTCAAAACCCCAAAGTCTAAAAGCACTTCATGACCCAGCTCCTGATGATAATGTGCACTTTTGTTCACCTCTGAAAGTGAAGGAATAAAGGAAACAAATTGGAAAAAGCCGCGGTTCATAGGCAGGAAGCTGCAACAACATTACACCACTGGGAATGATAAAAAGAAAGTGTGGACGGACAGTCAAGTCATGTTTTAATATTACTCTATTAAGCCTGTTCTGCTGATTAAACATTTCTAATATCTGTCAGGCCAATATACATTTCATCAGGCAAGACTCATTCAGGAACGCGCACATGAATTCATTTCCATTTCTCCATCTGACGCAGCTGCCTGCCTGGAAAATGAATTTCCCATCACGTTGCCTGTCATACCGTTGACCACCACATTAAACCTTCATTACACCTCCAGTTTTTTATTCGGCTACGGTTTCATTCGTGTGTATTACAGTGATTGTATTTGTGCTGCGACTGCAAGTGTGTTGTATATGCTCATCATCCAAGCAGACGGAGATTGTAGTGAACGAACGCTCTATCGTGTCAATATGTTGCGGCTGCCTTGCAAAAAGCCCTCGAGCGTGGCACGAGTTTAATAACACTAGTCACGAATATGATCTGGTACTTGCGTGATAAAAGTCCTCTCTGAGGTGGTCGAGACAGCCTGAAAATAATGTCGCAATATTTTAGGGTATTTTGGTGATAATGATATTTTTGACGATATGACAAACTATGTAATGATTTACAACAAAATATGTGCCATAGTTTTATATGTGGGCATAAACATAACAGCTTGCCTTTAAATATTCAGTAAAAACTAAGAATATTACTGAAGTTTGTCAAACATCTGATCTCTTCAAACCAAACTCCCTGAGTCACTCCGCTTTTTAGAACTCCCACACCTGTCAGCTGTCAATCAAGGTTAAAGGAGGCTGTGTGGGTTTAAACCAGCCAATCATAAGAGGGGAAGAGCCTCCTCTGGTTTCCACCAGTGAATTGTCAAATGTCAGGCCAATCCTCCAAAGCATAACTCCTAACTTGAGAGAGCGGAGTGAACCTGAGAGAGTGAACCTGAGAGAGTGAACCTGAGAGAGTGAACCTGAGAGGGCGGAGTGAACCTGAGAGAGAGTGAACCTGAGAGAGAGAGGAGTGAACCTGAGAGAGAGAGAGAGGAGTGAACCTGAGAGAGAGAGAGGAGTGAACCTGAGAGAGAGAGGAGTGAACCTGAGAGAGTGAACCTGAGAGAGAGAGAGAGTGAACCTGAGAGAGTGAACCTGAGAGAGAGAGGAGTGAACCTGAGAGAGTGAACCTGAGAGAGAGAGGAGTGAACCTGAGAGAATGAACCTGAGAGAGTGAACCTGAGAGGGCGGAGTGAACCTGAGAGAGAGAGGAGTGAACCTGAGAGAATGAACCTGAGAGAGTGAACCTGAGAGGGCGGAGTGAACCTGAGAGAGAGAGGAGTGAACCTGAGAGAGTGAACCTGAGAGAGAGAGGAGTGAACCTGAGAGAATGAACCTGAGAGAGTGAACCTGAGAGGGCGGAGTGAACCTGAGAGGGCGGAGTGAACCTGAGAGAGTGAACCTGAGAGAGAGAGGAGTGAACCTGAGAGAGAGAGAGAGAGGAGTGAACCTGAGAGAGAGAGAGGAGTGAACCTGAGAGAGAGAGGAATGAACCTGAGAGAGAGAGGAGTGAACCTGAGGGAGAGGAGTGAACCTGAGAGAGTGAACCTGAGAGAGAGAGGAGTGAACCTGAGAGAGTGAACCTGAGAGAGAGAGGAGTGAACCTGAGAGAGTGAACCTGAGAGAGTAAACCTGAGGGAGAGAGGAGTGAACCTGAGAGAGTGAACCTGAGAGAGAGGAGTGAACCTGAGAGAGATAGGAGTGAACCTGAGAGAGAGAGAGGAGTGAACCTGAGAGAGTGAACCTGAGAGAGTGAACCTGAGAGAGAGAGGAGTGAACCTGAGAGAGAGAGGAGTGAACCTGAGAGAGTGAACCTGAGAGAGAGAGGAGTGAACCTGAGAGAGAGGAGTGAACTGAGAGAGAGGAGTGAACCTGAGAGAGAGAGAGAGAGAGGAGTGAACCTGAGAGAGAGGAGTGAACTGAGAGAGAGTGCACACCCTGCAGCACTCGCCTGGCACCAATTTTGTTGAGCATGGTTTCTGCTTTGTGCACTTGCTGCTCAGCTGTGTGCACACGGGGATCATTCTTCAACTCTGTTCATGGTTCGTTTCTCACCAGCTTCCTGTCCAACTCTTAGTTGTTGCCGTTGTGCACGATCATGCAACAGACAGTTAATATTATATAATATATATATATAATTTGCTTGTTCACATGTTTTATCACACTCATGACTTATGACATACTCTAAATTTGATGGCCTACTGAAGCCCTTTAGAGAGCAAAGCACATTTGATTCATCAGCCACAGGTCTTCAAAACACCAGCGTATCAACACAGTTCATCGCTGGCTTTCCTGCAGTCGTAGCTTTTGGTGTTTTTCTCTCAACACTCACCAAGAATCTTGTTTTCTTCTCAGCTCCGCTCCTCCTCCTCCTTTTCCTCCTCTTCCTCCTCCTCCTCCTCCTTTTCCTCCTCCTCCTCTACCTCCTCCTCCTCCTCCACCTCCGCTCTTTGTCTCTCACCTCATGCTCCACACATCTTTTACGCTGACAAGTGTTCATATTGCCAGTTGCCCCTGGTGATGAAGATGGACCATTCGCTTCAATTGACTCAAACACACACACACGCGCGCACACACACACACACACACACACACACGCACACGCACACTCGCACACCGCAGAGACCTTTTTGCACTCATAATGCCTGCTGTGGGTTTTGGTGAATTCAAAACCAGATGAAAACAAGTGGACCGTGCTGTCTATATTGATGCTTGATTTACTCTCACATTCACACACACACACACACACACACACACACACACACACACACACACACACACACACACACACACACACACACACACACACACACACACACACACACACACTTGCTTGGGGCTTTTCATTTATTCCCCTCAGTCAGAGGCATACACTCATAAAGATACATGTGTCTCTCACACAGTCACCTGTGTGTGTGTGTGTGTGTGTGTGTGTGTGTGTGTGTGTGTGTGTGTGTGTGTGTGTGTGTGTGTGTGTGTGTGTGTGTGTGTGTGTGTGTGTGTGTGTGTGTGTGTGTGTGTGTGTGTGTGTGTGTGTGTGTGTGTGTGGACGGTGTCTTCAACCCAACTGACGGTACTTAAAGTCATCTTTAACCTGCATTAAACTTTCCTCCATTATAATCCCAATAATCTAATAATAATACCAGCAGAGAACAAACAGTATAATAAAAGAGTTAATAAGAACAGGGAGTCACACACACAACCTGTTGAGAGCCTGATAGTTCCCTCAGGCTTGGATGGACATTAATGGTTAAAGAAAACTCTTGATAAAGAGAATGAATGCGGATACTATTCAGGGAAAGATCAACAACACAGCAAATGTTCTGCTATTGAGTTGAATTCATAGTATTTTGAGTACATTTCTTGCCAAAGCCTGCTCACATGGGTTGCTGGGAATACACACTATTCTGCATGGTTGCTGTTGTGTGTTTCCAAGTCTTGCAACAAGAATTGTTCTGCTGCTGACAAGAAAGATCACTAACGCTAACAAACATGGAAAGATACCAGAAAATGCAAATAAAATAAATCGTATTAACTATCAGCAAATTAGTTCTTAAAACTTAACTTTGTTAATTTAAAAAATCCCAGGTAAACCTTTAACCCTACTGTGACCCTCGTAGTCTCTGGATCTCCACAACTGAACATGTACAGAAGATTGATCATTAAAACACAAAGTAAAAGTGCATTTGTGGTCCAGTAGAGGTCAGCTGAGGGCAGCTACTCAAACACCTTTCTACTAAGACAGTGAATGTTGGGCTTCGTTTCAAATGGTTTACCTAACACTTACTATTTTGAGAGCATGAGCACATTCACACTAACAAGTGTGGAAACATGCAGTGCACAAGTACCTGGATTATGTACTCAAAAAGATACAAAAAACAACAACATGTGAAACGCCGGACACTCTCCCCGCTCAACGGTCGCTGTCTTGGCTTCGTAGCAGAAAGGGACGGACCGTCGAACTACAGTATTTTCAAACTGCAGCGGCAGAGGAAGCTGCAGCTGTTGCGAAACGTCACACAAAATGTATTCTATTTCATTTAGGCTTCGCCATCGAAGAGCTGTCGCAATAGATAAAGGCCTGTTCTCATAGAGTCTGGGGTTTCATCAAGTACCAGTGTACCGCTGTTAGAAAGAAACCATCGGTGTGTTTATTATGTGTGTTAAACAGAGGGCAAGAAAACATGTTGATTTCTGGGTAAAATAATTAAAGCTGCAGATATGTTGGCGGGTGAGGCATTCAAATGTTCCGGTTATTTACGGTCAGTGCAGAACCGCAGTGGGCGAACTGAGGCAACTACTATGTCGAAATTCAAGTCCAACGCATGTAAATGTACTAACACCTGAGAGTACTATATGTGAGTCTACTGAGGGAAGTATAGCATTTAAAACAGTTTTTAATGTCCATCAGAAGGAACCACCTTAAAGTTCAGTGGAGCCAAAATCACAACAGATTATAGTGAAAACAATGTTGATGCACAATCTGATGTGAAGAAAATGTGAATGTGAGATCATCAAGTAGCAAAGAAGCAATGAATAGCAAAAAATATGGATGTGTGTCATTTGCATTTTACACACAGAAAACACACGCACACACTGTTTGTGAACGGTAGGAAAGAGCAGAAGAGAAATGAAGCTGAGCTGTACTGAAATGAGAATAAAGGTCAGAAACGAGAGAGAAGGAGAGAAATGAAAATATGAATGGACGCAGAATGGATCAAATAAATAAAGTACATATTCACACAAACACACCAGCACGACCGCGACGGCAGGAACGCACCATGGTCCACTTCATGTTTTCTCAAATACATTTTCTTGCAACACACACACACACACCCACACCACACACGCCCACACACACGCCCACACACACACACACACACACACACACACACACACACACACACACACACACACACACACACACACACACACACACACATGTTGAAGAACCTGTAGGGTTCATTTGATTGGGGGAGGTGAACTTTTACAACATCTGGCAGCTGGGTTCACACAATAGGTTGTGCTTGTGTGTGTGTGTGTGTGTGTGTGTGTGTGTGTGTGTGTGTGTGTGTGTGTGTGTGTGTGTGTGTGTGTGTGTGTGTGTGTATTAGGTCTTGACTGCCAGTCGTCCCCCCCCGCTCGCATTACCTGCGGCAACAATGATTGCATTTTCTCCTGTATGAACCTGTGTAATTGTGTCAGTCGAGCTTCGCTGCCTCCATCAGTCCTCCGAGCAGGAAATGTATTGGCAGCAACAGTGTGTGTGTGTGTGTGTGTGTGTGTGTGTGTGTGTGTGTGTGATCCTCCATCAAGCACGTATCCAGCAGGGAAACAGGCTGTCTCACACACACACACACACACACACACACACACACACACACACACACACACACACACACACACACACACACGCACGCACGCACGCACGCACGCACGCACGCACGCACGCACGCACGCACGCACGCACGCAGTATAAGACAGAGATAGAGAGGGAGAGACTAGAATAGGCTGACAAGGTGACAGTGACACATTTAATGTGGAGACTGACAGCAGCCATCAGTGTTTCTCAATGTCAAGCTGAAAATACCGTCGTCGAAAAAGTTGTTCAGTCATCAGATTCCTTCATGTTTTATAGAGAAAGCAGAAATCCACATAGAACCAAGGTTAAACTGCTGAGAACACATCGCACGTTTGTACTTTCGAGAGCGTGATGGTTTCAGCGAGCTGATACAGCAGTGAGAAAACATTCGCGTTTTGATGCCAACCGCTCCAAGCAAGAGAAGAGGATTTCCCCGGTGGCCTCGTGGTCGTGGTGTTTGCGCTGCAACTCGGGTTTGATTCCCGACCAACAACTTGGTGTGGCAGCCGTCACAGCTAGAAATGATGCAGTGAATTGTTCTAAAAAAACGTTTTGAGTGTATTACGTTATGATGTTATGTGATATTATTCTCTAAAAACTTTCTACAACAATGTAATTTCTTTTTAAAGAATGTTATCACAAATCATTTGCATAATGTTCTTTAAGTATGTTATTATACCTAAACTGATCACATTCTGGAAAAATAAAACAAAAACTGACAGCATTAAAAAAAAAAAATGGTAGCATAAATAATTTGCATGTTTTCACAGTATCCTACTTTAAATAATAACGTGAAAAGAGAGATATCATCTACTGACAACAGTTTCAGAATTTGGGCATAAAGCAAAAATATTTTTAAAATGTGTTTAGAGAACGTTATCCCGCCGTTACAAAGAACATACTGAGACCTTCCCACTGAAAATATTACTAGAACACTGAATACATTTTGTAGAACGTTTTCAGAAGGAAAAATTCATTCCAGCTGCGAAGGTCGATAAGTGCGACCGAAGAGTCGCTAATTCGATCCCCTGGACTTGGCAGTAAAACAAAACTGGGCTTGGGAAGCGAATGAATAGCATTTCCCATTCTTCACATCCACTGCTGACGTGCCCTTTAGCAAGAAACTGTTCCTCGGGCGCCGCAGCTGCTCACTGTTAACAGGTGTGTAACATGCCGGCAAAAAAAAAAAAAAAGCAACATTCTTCTTCTTCTTTCTGGGAGCCAACACGAAACAATTTTGGGAGGAAACCAGATCAGAAAGCAGCGCAGCAGCAACATGAGTTACACTGTGACCGAAACATTAGGTCCGATTAGGTCTGCTCATAACGACGATGCGTACCACGTACGACGGTGCATGTTCATCATCCTTCTTTACCGGCACGCCAATGCGCCAGTTAGCACTAAAACCAAAGGACGGCTGAGGCTGGTGGGAATACATGACAAGTTAAGGGAGCACCAGCTTGTAACGGGTTTGTAAAAATCCTGCTTAATAGTAGTTTAGCATCTTATAAGCTTTGAAATTCATCTTTTATTCAAGATGTCCACTGTGTTTTCCACCAGGACCCGAATCAAGACGCCCGGCAACAACACAACAACCGCCGTATGTGTCTCTTCACGCTGCCAAAAGTGATAATCCCAATTTGATGAATAAAACATCCTAATGATGGAGTGAACAAAACTCAAGCTTTTGTATAATTAGTTGGATTTCTCAGCTGTATAAACATGAACAGCAACAACAACAACAACCACACTATCCATTAGTGCCCTTCTGTCCACTCAGAAAGTGGTCAAGCACAGAGGAATTAAAGCAAAATTGAGTATCTGAAATGTCACTAATGGTCAATAGTAATTACACAAATTCACTGAGTGAGCAATGTTAAATCATCTCACACGAGATCAGGAGCAAACACGAACCTCCTCCCGGCACAATCTCATCTGTAGCCCCTCGTTAACTCCCTCAGATTTAATGTTTGGAGAGCATTTCCCTCTGTTTACACTTCACAAAGCCATTTTATCAGCTCTTAATGATGTCCTAATGTATCCAAAGGTTTTCTTCCCACTTCCCATCAAGTTTTATTTTTCACAGTAGTAACACACATCTGAAGGGCAATGAACAGAACTGTTTGTCAAAATGAAAGCACAGACGCATGTTACCATCCCTCATTAACAAATGAGAATGAGAGATAAACGACAAAAAAGGCAGCTGGGAAAGAAGCAGTTATCTTTCTGGATTCACATGGTTCACACACACACGCACACGCACACACACACACACACACACACACACACACACACACACACACACACACACACACACACACACACACACGCGCGCACACACGCAGAGAGGGATAATGTCAGCTCTGTAGGCCTGTTCCTGCCCAATCAATAATTAGCAGTTTAATCAAAGCAGAAGTGGTCGCCTGTGAATGGACTCATGCACACGCACACACACACACACACACACACACACACACACACACACACACACACACACACACACACACACACACACACACACACACACACACACACACACACACACACACACACACACACACACACACACACACACACACACACACACACACACACACACACACACACACACACACACACACACACACACACACACACACACACACACACACACACAGAGAGAGACAGAGGCCCTGATAATGACATAGCACGGACAAAGGCAGTTATACAGCGCAAAACTAACGTCATCGCCGGCACGTCACGCACACGAGCATTAAAACAGATGCACCATTATTTTCATGTGCTTTGAATACAAAGTAATTTGCCTTGGTGTGTCATTGTCTTGATGGCAATGAAAAGACAGGCCATTTGCCAGAGCACGCACGCAGAGGAAGTTGATGGGCTGTAAAAGAAGCGAGGAAGACCGTAATGCACAGAGAAGAGGAAGAAAAAAGAATACGAGTGAAATAATTTAAAGGGTTTATGTTCAGCAGATTGGAAAGAGAGAATGACGCTGACAAAGAGATAAAGAGAGAGGCTGGTAGATGAAATGCAGTTGGCGGGTAGCTGCTGTGGATTGGTGGAGTTTTGGACCGAAGCCATTTGGCCCTCGTAGGGGAATATTTCATCTGAAGCATCTTTCACCAGCCAGCAGGCCGAGCGGTTTTGGTGAAATTCAAGAGGAAGGAGGGAAGACAGCGTTTAATCGCACCTATTGTATGACACACTGAGATAGTTGACTTCACTGGATTTATTGTGTGGTGTTAAATTCCTTTAGGCTCAAATTGCGCAGTCCGAAGGCAGCCAAAGTTCACCTGTCACATGACTAGCAGGTTCCGGTGTAGCAACCTCTCACCCTTCAAACATAATCTCTTGCATTTTGGGGTCATTTCTTGTTGTTCGTTGGAGACTCAGTGTTCAGACCACAGTTCAAATAACATCTGCAGAGCTCAGTAAAACACGCTGGCTGTGAAGGCAGCCTGATGTTACGCAGTGACGGAGAAACCTCCTCACAGGTGACCGTGGCGGCGAGAGAAAGGTGGGGATTCAGTGAAGCCAAGTTGCCATGGCAACATTAACTAAACATAACATCGGTGACTATTTTAACACATTGAGACACAAACTTAGAACATTTTCAAGTGCACAGGAGGGTGACAGATAAAAGAAATATCAGCTCGTTCACTAAATATGTCAAGTTCAATCACAGATAAATGTATGAAGTGATGCACAACACAATAAATGTTCTCATCTCTTATTAATCTTGGATTTGATTATTTAAGCCATCAGGAGCATGTTAGGTGGTAGCTTCAATAAATAACTACAACAAGAGGATGCAAAGTACAAAGTGCACAAAAAGTCTTTTGTATCCTAAATCCTACTTTAGGAGAAGATTCATGTAAAAGGATACAAGATTCTACTTTTCCTCCCCTGATGCTGTTTCTGATGACACACAGAGGTCATACAAGACTGCATGAATACTTGCAATAAAATAAATCAGCTTTTACAATAAAAAGAACAACGAACCTGTTTCATGGACAATAATCCATCGGATCGTGTTTGATGCCCGATTTGTTTTTTAGCAATGTTGCCATGTTCCGAGCAATTTGTTTTTTATTGATTTGGGTCTACGTGCAAATTAATGGAGTTGTTCCTCGGACTCTGCAGTCTCATTATGAATCATAAAATAACAAGAACCTCACAGAGCCTGAAGCAGTTTCAAACAAGAGTTTCCCAAAAGAGGCAGAAACCTTTCTACCGCTTTGCTTCTACGGCTTCCCAGAACAATGTCATACTCATGAAAATGGCATCTACTTTATTGATAGTTATTCTATTTTGAGGGGTATTTTTGTGCCCTTAGTACAGACGGTAAAGAGGTAGCCGAAAATAAGTGCGAGAGAAGCAAATAAAGGCACAACATAGGACATTTACTGTCACGCAATGCAAAGAAAATCAGTGTTGAAGGTAAGTGCCAATTGAAGCTGCAAATTTCTCGGTGCGCTTCACCAACTGATTGAGTTTTTCTGAGGTTTCCGGCTCGCGGAGCCGTGCAGGCCGTGCTTACAAATACTAGGATGTAATTTACGCAAGCTTCGGACGCCAAACCTCCAAATCCTTCAGTTCCCCGAGCCAAGTCTCTCTCCTTGTGGCACCCACTTGAAAAAAAATAAAAACTGGTAAGCAGCCAGACAATATAGTTTGCAGAGTGTAAAATTGCAGGAAAGTTGGTGGTGATTCATCAGGAGGCCAAGAGCCACGTATTTCTGATGCTTGGTGGAAAGGATCCGCTACGCTCACTAACACGGACCAGAGATACGTTCCGGGTCAGGGATTGAGGTTTTGGCATTAAAATGCACTGGTGCTCTACCGGCCGTCACACATGATGAACTCATTTCATTAAGATAAATCACACTTTTAATTGTTTCAAATTTGAGACGGTGGGTCCCTGATGGTCTAGTGGCTCGGATTTGGCGCTCTCACCGCCGCCGGGGTTTGATTCCTAGTTTGGGAATGCTGAGCTAATGTGACTGAACCACCTCTAACCCAGAGATGAGAGTCTTCTTATTAAGAAAGCACCTTTTGGGACAATGCTGCAACTGCTTGAATTACATTTGCCACGGACAAGGATAAATTCTCCATCAAGGAAGGATGTTTTGGCATCATAACGCACTGGTGTCAACCCAAGAGTTTTCCTCTACCTTTATCAGTCGCCGGTAGATGAATACTTCCCTGAAAAGTCCAAAACATGTAACAAGCCAGCTGCAAAAAAAACCTCAAGTTTCTATGGATTGGCTTGTTCTATGGGATACCACATACAATACTGCAGGTAAAATGCAACCTGTTAACTTTAAAAGAACGCTGATAGCTTTTTCTACAGTTGTTACATTTTTTAATTAAAATGACTGAGGTACTCATTTCAAAACCCTCTTGAGTTAATGCTGATTAAATTAACTACCATTTAAAACAGCCCTTGGCACTGACAATAATGATCTTGGTTGAGCTATTGCATTGGCCGGAAATTGAACCCATGTCAACTGCTTGGCAAGCAGCTATTTTCACCAGTATACCACCAATGCCTGCCTCAGCAGAGTGCCAAGCCAATGGGTGACAGGTCTACAAGGCCAGATTACCATCATCTGAAATCTGCCACAGGAATGAATGGGTAAAGACTGCAGATATAGAAGCAAGATACTGTATAAATCTGCGTGGCGAAAGTCCATTAAATTCAGAGTTCTTTCTATCCAAAAAGGAAGTTAGAGAACTGTCTGCCGTTAATTAACCTCAGCATTACCGAGGCCAAATGTTTCATCCTCTCCGAATCCCTCCAAAAGGGTATCAGGTCCTGTTGTAGGGTTGCGACCCACAGGCGGAAAGCTGCTGATCTGAATCTCTATGGCAACGGGAGGTAAGGCCTGATGGATGAGAATTTCATTACGGCTGCCGTGTAAATGCAATGGAGCAGAAAAATAAGCTCGGGTGAAAAACAAACACTGTGGTCACTGGCACACAAACTGATACACAATCTTCAGCCAAACTCTCCTCTGACTGGACATGAAACGGTCGTGGTCGGATGGACGGTGGTGAGAGAGAGGGAAAGAGAGCGAAGCGCCTCCTCCCATGTGTGTCTTCCTTCCTCTTTTGTGTGTGTAGCGCGATATGCCTTTGTTGCGTAGCGCTTAGGCCTAAATAGTACTGTTGCCACGACAGCAATTAAGTGCCAATTATAGTCTGTATTCTCACTGTGGCTCTGACAGCAGAAGATGAGGACGGGAAACGGAGAGAGCGCTGAAAGAAAATGCTTGCACAGTCTGCTGTGCAATTAGGACAAAAGATCCACACTTCAACCAGAATTTTGCTCCACAGGCCGTGATCCATCTCATCAGCCATATGGGTGTGAAGAATGGGCGCCTCTCCACCAGCAATACCACAGCAGATGGAACATGCGTGTGGAGCTTTATAGGACAAAATTAAACATTTAGGAGAAAATAGGAGCCGGTACACGCAGGGTGGGATTACGTCAGGGTGGGATTACGTCAACGTAAAATAAATAATCACAATGGATGAATGATTTAATTCTATTGGATCTACGTCAATGACATGGTGAGATCTCAGGCGTGTACACCCAAAAACTGAGATACAGAACATGTGTCTAAGTGGAGGCCAAAATAGAGATTTCTAGAGACTAATAGAGATATTAGAGCTATATGTTGCTCAATATAAGCAGGTATAGTGCCCATAGTGCAAACGCTTTAGCATACAACAATTTGCTAATTAATAATAAACACAAAGTAGAGCTGAGGCTGATGGGAAAGTCTTTGGTTTTGTAGGTATTTGCTCATAAAGCAAAAGTATTGGACAAACCGAAAACACAATCTGATGATGGTCGTGTTGGAGAAAACTGAAGTTGTTTAAGTTCATCCTGAGGGGACAAAAATATAAAATTAACAGATCAACGGGTCGGAGAAATTTACATCCGACTGCAGCAGAAACAGTAATGTGGTGAAAATCTTTGTTCGGCAATTTAAACAGCGGTCGTGTGGTGAAACATAAAACATTCCAGTGCTGCATGGACGACGTGAACATCTTTACATGTGCATGAAAAACTGATTTCAACAGTGTTGTCAGGTAACGCATCAGCCAGTTAAATTACAACATCAGTCTTTGATGCATGAGCCATGATTTGAACCCAGGTCAGCTGTTTGCCAAGCAGCGATTCTGACCACTAGACCACCAACGGCTGCAGCAGCATGTGACAGCACATCACTGCACCTGATACTGGGTTTGCGTGCACAAGCATAAATGCAACTGCACAGAGCCAGACTGTCATTCTGTGACACCTGAATGAAGTTAGCAGGAATCAAAACTGCGTAAAGTAACCTTATTGGATATCTAGTCCATTACCATGACGACTTGGCCAAAGACGTCTTCTCTCAGGACAACCTGTTGTACAGAAGAAATGACCCTTTTCTGATCCAGACGCTGATCGTGGTTTAAGTCACAAAGGTTGACATCGTCTTTACATGTGTTGTTTTTTTACACATCAGAAAATATCTTAAATCTGATAACAGTGCAGCCTGAAAGATATTCACCAATGCTCTGATCAGCTCCATCTCACACACCTTGACATTGAGATCTTACAAGTTTCCACAGCGTCTGAAGGCTTTAGTGCTTAAAAAGGACGAGCATCACAGCAGGCTCCAGGCTACATACTAATGGTTGATGTTTGTAACATCTTCTTTGGCACTACCAGTACTTTTTCTTTTTCTTAATGAGAATATATTCAAAGCACTGATTCTGTTTCCTTTACTTTCTTTTTGCTATTTATTGTCAGACCTTTTTGGCTAAGCTGTTTTATAAGATATATGCCACAGAGCCTGATGAGATGAACTCCCCTGAGACGGGAGAGAAGTCAGGAGGGGCAGAAGATGTGTTTGAGTATAATTCAGTGGAAAAAGGGAGCGACCGCACGGCAAAGAATGACGATGCTTCCTGTCTGCTTTGTGTGTTCACGCCACACGCACACAAAAACTCAGCCATTGAGGTATGGATTTTCCATGGCAACAGCCACGACCGCAACCGGGATGTCAGGGGACTCGCCTTATGTTTACATGAATCCCCATGGTAACAGCTTTTTAACTTGAAAGCGAGACACATCGGTTGTGGTTCCTAAAAGTTAAAGGTGTTTTGTAGCTGGCATTCCCGTGAAATATTCATTCTTGTTGACATATGTTTCCATATTTTCCAGCAAGCAGAAACATTCGCTTCGGCACAAACTTTCACACAGTAACAAGCGTAGTTGCTGTGCAAGCTGAGAGCATGTAAGCGGGATGTGTGACGGTGTAAAGTCAGATCAATGACTAGTACATCGGAAACAAGTAAGACCACGCCTATGGTGGCGCTTTTAAAGCACTTTTGTTTCTTTATATAAATGTAACATTTAAGGATGGCCTCAGGTCTACAGTAAAAGCAGACTCGTATAAAACGGACGGCCTGCAAAAGCATTAATGTGGCAAAAAGGTATAAGGCCGACTGCAGTGACAGCAGCACAAACACTCCCTGTCAGTCCATGCAGGGAGGGCGACATATGGAGAGACAGAAAGAGAGAGGAGGGGGCAGATATGGGTGTCATTGGCTCCTTCACCAGCCGTGTGGCTCACTGGTGATGTCCGACCACATTCATGCGGGTGGACAACACGGCCAAATATAATCTGACCTTTCTCCGAGCTTTAACTTACCTTTTACGTGTTTATTAAAAGAGGATTAGTTCTCCCGACGAGACTCCTTGTCACTTCTTTGGATTCTTTAAGAGCTGCCTAAAAAAAAAGCAGAGCCTGACTATATAACCATCTGCTATAAACAGCCAATCCCTTTGTACGTATCTGAAATATAATGAATGCGCAGCAGACAGACGTTCTCTGAAACAGACGGGCACACAAAACAGTACACAAAACCTCTTTAATGTGAAGGATGTGCATTAAAGTGTCACTGAATGGCTTTCTAGCCTCACCACAGAGGGCTTTTGTGTCTTGACATGCAGGTTAGTAATTAACAAGCAAACCTCTCTCACAAATGGAGACCCACATTTGTGTGATTTCAATGGTTCTATCAGTATAAACAAGCTTAATTCAAATACTTAACAATGATTTTTTTTCTTTTGTAGCCAATTATTGACGCAACAGTTCCCATTACTACACACACACACACACACGCTCATTCTTGTTTCCCCCCTCTGATTAAACGATGCAGTCACTTCTCCAGCAGCTCTGCTGTTTCCCACACGAACAGACCTCATCAAATACACCACCGTCACACCCCCGCACCGTCACACGCAGGAGAACAGGTGTTAACACGACTCTGTTACATCATTACAGTTATTCAGTTGATTTTTATGACAAATGTATTTGGTCACTGCTAACGTCACCGAAGCATCAGTTCAACACATAACAAGGCAGGACGGTGAACAGTCGCAGACGGTTGGCTTTGAGGTTGCAGACAGTGAAATGTGCCCACCAGCAGCTGAGGCATCAGTTACATGCCTGACAGGTGAATGCTGGATGACGTGATTTAACAATGATGCCATCCCCCCCAACGATGCAGACTCCATGACACAAACGGCAGACAGCATTCCCTAATGCAAGGCTTAAAAAAGTTTCATCAACACCTGCCCAGCAGTGTCAGAGACAGAAACAGAACGTTTACATGCGGATACTCCAAAAGATAAGGGTTTGCACTCAATTAGAAGTGTTTTGTTAAAAGTAGTGACGATACCGGGAACTATCTATAGTGACCAACCAGTGGAGAGCTCAGAAAGTCACTGCACTCATCCCAAGAAAGGTCCAGCACATAAAAATGTGTGTAGTGATTAAACAAACAAAATTTAAAATGGTAATTAGTAAGCAGTAAAGGCACTTTTGGACTGGGACAGTATGTCTGTTTAGCCCCTCTCTCCAGTCTTTATCCAATGTTAAGCTCACCAACTGCTGGCAGTAGCAACATAATTAATAGACAGATATAAGAGTGGTAGGAATCTTCTCATGTTCTGTAACTCTCAGCAGGAAAGCATTTAGCCTTAATTAGATGACAACAGATGAGAGACAGACAGGAAACATGAGAACAAGGAGGACACAGTGTCCATATTTGCTTTTGGACAGGAGGAACCTTTTCACAGTTCTAAGAACCGTTTGTGTTCACACTGCAGGAACGAAGAACCGTTGTCGGTTTTACAAATCCATTCAGAGGACTTTTTTAGCTTCTGCTTCAGGGTATGTATTTCCCAGCACAAGAGAATCTATGGTGATGTCAGTGTATGTGATTGGTTCACCTCACTACCTTGTCTTTCCTCTGAGGGAACTGTGCTTTCAGCTTAGCTGCTGTGCCGGTACAAACTGGGGACATGCTACTACTCCAGGTAATACACTGGCTGTGGATAAGCCAGGAAAAACCCCAATTCAAAGAATCCAATATATCCCTTTAACTGTAGGCTTTAAAAATGGACCAACACACCAAAATGAGATGTTGCCAGTCGTTGTGAGTTTACATCACTTCAGCGTTCTTATTGGCAGTGTGAAGGCAAAACAAATAAAGAGCCCTTGAAGGTATTTAGGAGCTCTCCAGTGAGTAGATCCACTCAGGGAGTCCCCAGAACTATTTGGTTCAAAAACACCTCTTGTTAAAAGCCCATTAAAAACATAGTTAAATACTCAAATGGCCAAGAAATTGATGTTTTCCAGCAGAAATGTTGCTCAAGTTTTTCTAACTGCACGTACAGACTGTGGAAATCAAATTCCTTTTTCAAATGATATTTGTGAAATACTGCAGAAAGCCTTTAAGTGCAGGTGAACACACTGATTCATATGCACAGAAACCAGCAAATACTCCAGTGCTTCCTTTAGACCAATCAGTGTAGTTTAATAACCAAAAGGAACCTGATCTGTATTCTCTCCCTCCTGTGAGAGACAATGAAACCTCTCCTGGCTGATCGGGGTAATATCCCAAATTATTTTTTAGTAGGAAATCCTGTGAGCATCAAACGAGACACTGCATGTGAGGAACAGCTGGTTTCACCCGCTGCAGACAAAATGCGGATGATCCAGTATCATGTCACAATGACGTCGTCGCATCAGTATCCAAATTAGACGATGAAACGCACATCTGTTGAGGGGGTTTGACTACATGTAGAGTGTGAGCGCAGGGATGAAGTGGCTTTCATACAAATGACTGAAAGCTAGACAGCACTGCCTGTTAACAGACTGGACTGGTGACTCATGCAACATCATCTCACACACATCAACTCACACAGCTGGGTGTTAGCTAATGGTAAAGCAGACTTTGCATACAGATACTACTTGAAACCAAAACACAGAGCATCTCTGTCTCTCTGCTTGAACTGGTTAAAGAGTTTGAGACATTTTAAAACTTCAAGATGTGTGTTTGTGTGCGTTTTTGCTCAAGGACGACTTGAGTGTAACTGGGCCAAGCTGAGACAGATAAACAGCCACACACACACACACACACTCTGATCTAAGTACAGTAGTGGGACTCAGTGAAAGTAGGTCTGCTATAATACAGAAAAAGCCTCCAAGGTGCAGAGGAGAGTGTGTGTGTGTGTGTGTGTGTGTGTGTGTGTGTGTGTGTGTGTGTGTGTGTGTGTGTGTGTGTGTGTGTGTGTGTGTGTGTGTGTGTGTGTGTGTGTGTGTGTGTGTGTGTGTGTGTGTGTGTGTATCACTCTGTGCAGTGTAATGCTTACCAGAGCAGAAAGTGTGTGTAATCTTACAGTATCATGATGTGTGTTTTTTTTGGTATATTTTCAACAAAAGGACAAGGATTAAAAATAAATGTGTGTGTGTGTGCATATGTCCGTGTGTGTGTGTGTGTGTGATTATCTGACATTTTTGCATCCTGTGTGTGCCTGGGTTTTATTTTCATGACTCGACTCATGTATGAGTGTGTGTGTGTGTGTGTGTGTGTGTGTGTGTGTGTGTGTGTGTGTGTGTGTGTGTGTGTGTGTGTGTGTGTGTGTGTGTGTGTGTGTGTGTGTGTGTGTGTGTGTGTGTGTGTGTGTGTGTGTGTGTGTGTGTGTGTGTGTGTGTGTGTGTGTCTGTGTGTGTGTGTGTGTGTGTGTGTGTGTGTGTGTGTGTGTGTGTGTGTGTGTGTGTGTGTGTGTGTGTGTGTGTGTGTGTGTGTGTGTGTGTGTGTGTGTGTGTGTGTGTGTGTGTGTGTGTGTGTGTGTTCTGCCCTAAATTACCTGTCCAGAAGACAGAGTGTGTGCTGGCCAGCAGTGGAGCTGCCGCGGTGCTGCTTCCATTAACGGCAGCGATCATTCACAATCTGATGGGCAACAGCTAACTGTTACCCCGGCAACCCCACTGCATGCCTGCCAAATATTATTTGAGTACATGTTGTTATGCTATAACTAATCTGAGCCCTCTGATTGCTGTGTGATAGGGCCCCGAAAAGGTTATTATGGTGGAATTAATGTTAAATGAAGACATGAAACAAATGAGTTATGAACAAATAAAACACAAAGTACAATTAACGGTACATGATTAAACTAATTACAGAATTGACAACAACTCCTGTGCATTGGTCACAGTTACTAACTAGATCCCACAGATCTCACATCAAAGCTGGACTATTAACCAGCCTACTCTAATATTATCTCCTGTGTAAAAACACTGTAAAGCCCTGATCTTAATTCAGGAGGACAGACACGTAGAGCAGGGATTCGACATGATCTTCAAATGCTTGAATAGTTGTTAAAATATAAAGAATCAATTACTATATGCAACTTCCGTTCTTCCTTTTTTTATTGATATAATCTGATTGCAATGCAAGAGTCACAACTATATGTCCCGCAAGAGAGTCAGTAAAATCACAATGAATGGTCAAAGTTGTCATATTGAAATTTAAGGTGTAAAAATTTCTTCAGCTTTAAGCCTCCTTTTGATCCGCTCCCGTTTGCCCTGTTAAAGTTACTGCATCACACTGTTGATACAAACTCAACCCTTCCTGTATCTGTTTCAAAATAAAAGCCCTCTGGAATATTTTAGATAAATCCCTTTCACTTCACAACAGGATTTTTATTCTGAAACACTTGCAGGAACTTTTTGTGACTAAAGGACAATTATACTTTAGAAGAGTAATCCAGAGCAACTGATAAATATAGCAGGAATATATTGTCGATGTTATTAAATTAAAGCGATTGAAATATATATTATTGACAACTGTATGAAATGTTGACACTGTAGGAACAGAGGTCACTTGGGAATGAAGCACGTGCAGCAAACAAGAGGGGATCAAGAGAACGGCGAACATTTCATGTTCAGCCCCGCTCAGAGTTTCAAAAGGTTTCCCGATAGCAGGCCAACAGTCTCAATCTCATCTGCCAGGAAACCCTAACACACATCCCGGTCAACACAATTAAGCTGATGTAAGTTTCCTTGAAAAATAATGAAGTTCTGAGAGTATGACTGAAAGTCTGCCTCTGGTGATCGCCAGAGATCAAAAGCAACCCACATTTTTAGTCACCACTGTATCATCCCCAGACTGGGCTGAATGTACCGAATCTCTTTAGCACGTCTTACTCTGAAAGTCAATCGGAGCTATTTAACCTTATTTTCTGCTGTTGCAACGGGAGAGCAGCAGAAAGAAAGCAGACCACGGATCGTCCTGTCCGTACCGGGGACGAGTGCAGATGGAAAGATGGACAGGCATGATGGATCAAGTCGGAACCGCGTCCTTCATCCTCTCTTGTTTCAGGTGCTGCTGTTTACCATTAATTAATTACTACTATAATCAAAACTATTATTGTGACAACTCTTATTAGGTTTCACTCACAACATAAAACAGGAAGAGAGTGCTGTTCTTTCAGAGCAAAAGCTTTCCATGTTCCTGGTGACAGCAGATGGTGGAAGGAGTGAAGGGCTGCCTGAGAAATCCCTTCCAACGTATTTATCCTGAAGCGGTGGGACAGGACACCGCGAGGGGCCCCTGAGGCCAAACCCCTGAGACTTCTATTTGCTTCTATTCCTCTCCCTCATTGCTTTTCATTACAATTCCTCATTTCCATCCCGTTATCTCTTCCTCCTCCTCCTCCTCCTCCTTCTCCTCCTCCTCCGCTCTGGTATTTTGTTATATTCTTCACGGGCTCTGTCAGAAGCAGCGGAGCCTTAAGGGAAAATATGCTAAGCTGCTTTCCGACTTGCCTTTCTGTTCAAGTAGAGTCTGCCGCTGCGGTCAGAGTCAGCTGGTATCCACAGCCAACAGGGTGCACTGTTGCAGCTCTCTTCAAAATAAAATATACAAATATCAACCTGGAACATTTCCATAGAATTAAAGGTCTTCACTTCATCTCTGTCTGATTCAATCTGATTCACAAAAGATTTTCCATTTGGTGCTCTGAATATTTTGTTTAGGAAAAACAACTCAATTGTACCTTCAGGTGCTTCTAGTGTAATGCAATGAATTATGGGAATTCTGAAAATGAATTAAGCCCTGAACAGAAGCTCAGATGTGTTGTATAGTGTTACCCGTAAGCTAATTACTGCTGTGGTTTGCCAACTGCGGTTTGGCTGCTCTGTAGCAGTGCTGGTTGTGTTTGAGTGGTTCTAACAGGTCAGATAGGGCAGCTTGAAGTAAAACTACCATCAATGTAATTCCAAGTCTGAGAGCATTTCCCTGAGCGTAAGCACAACACTTGCTGACGGATATTTCATTTGGACTCCTCCAGGAAACAGGGAAAACTGTGTTTCAGCCACCACCTGCCTCACAGTCCGGTTTCAATTCCATCGTCCTCCACTTTCAGGTTTGCCCGACTGGTTCAACATGCTCCTCTGTTACTGCTTTTATTTTCATTTGCCAGAATACAAAACAAATTAGGATTAACTGTGTTTTAAACCAGCATTAAAGTATCTGACAAATAATTTACTCAACTGCTTTTTATAACTACCTGGTTTCTACACAAACACTTAATTGTTAAAACTGTTTTGGTTATTTCCCATCATGCAACTTTGCCTGTGCACAATCTGTTTTTCTTTCAAAGCTGTTGATAAATTAAACAAGTCCTCATCGACCTAAAAACTTCCCATATTTCCATATCTTCTCCTGTGAAGTTAAAAAAAATGGAATAACCAGACTTGTCAGTATTCATTTTACGTGACAACCTGTTTATATATTCGATGCCATATTTTGATGTGTGTTTATTGCTGTGAAGTATCTTTGTTGTGTGGGTATGTGTCAGTGAATGCCTGCGTGGGTGTCGGCGTGCTGTTAGTCTATTTGTAGTAGAGATTGTATTTGTTTCCTCTCACCTGCCCAGAGACCGCAGAAGGAAATTAGCTGGTAGCTAAATCTGGTACAAAACATCCTTCTGCTTTTTAATATTAATGTATTTTATACATGGTTCCTGTTATTAATTCATTTAAACAAACTAAAGTGAAGGCGGGCTGAGCTGGAAAACTGAAGTATATTTCCATGCACCAATCAGGGATTAGCAATATCTGCAAATGAGTGTTAAACTTCTTTATCAGGCCTTTAATTGTAACTGATACTCATCGGAGTATATTAGAGATAAAAACTTGTGATGCTACAACAATACGTTTTCAGGGATTTTTTTTTTTGGGGGGTCACTTGGGGGCAGTGCAACCAGCTGTAAACACTTCACTGACATAATATCAACTTATAAAATGAGGTTAATTTGTTAGAAAACCATTGCCGACATACATATGCAGTAGACAGGGAGCAACAGAAGAGCAGTCATGTTTCCCACCACTTGATGAATGAAGGTGGTTCACAGAGCGCTGAGAGGGTGCTGCTCCAGAGAGTCGACAGCTACGTCAGACAACGCCTAGGCTGTTGAATTTCAACAAAACTGTCATCACAAACAAAGCCCTATTTATTTGCATTTAGTCGTCTGAGCATTCACGGATCATTCAAAGTCAGCAGCAGAGCTCATGAGCAGAACACACATGCTCCTATCATGCTGCTGTGCCACTGTTATCACCGCCGTGTTGATCCGCCGAAACGACTTCGGTCTGCTCAGGGTCCGACTGACCGACTGCTTTGACGAAGTGTAACAAATCTGATTGTCTTTTTGACATTTGACCGGTTTCGTCCTTGTTGCTGAGGTTTAAACTGCGGTAACGTTAGCTCCTGTGACGCGCTCATAACTCACACTTGAGGTGTCACTGCGTGACCTGAGTAACTGATGTCTTTCACTCTCTTCTGCCTTATAAATTATATTTAAAATACAATTAAAATAGGTTAACAAGCAAATTACGAGTTGGGAAATAAAAAATAAATGACAGAAGATATATTATAAAAAAAATTGTACTTACAGATTTTGACAGTGACAAAGGTGCCGGATCTTGTTCTGGCAGGATCAGGCACAAATTAAACCCTGTGCACTATATTCTTCTCATTTTAGCTAAATTCTCCACAATGTTCACCAGCTAGCTGCTGTCTGTCTGCTGTGTGGCGCTGGACACGTACTTTGCAGTGGGCCAATCGGAGCTTTTTCATTAAAAAAAAAAACAGGCCACACATGGTGTCGCTCCCCCCTCCTGAGAGCAGAGCTGTAACAACTTTATGTAGGCACACATTATCACACCATGTCCTCTGTTCACTTCTAATGATGTTTTGAGAAGCCAATAGCCTGCAGGAACACAGTTAGCGCCACCGCTCATGTCGCTGCAACTCCACTGACCTGCAGCACCCCTGTCTTCCTTGATCACTACAATATGGTCACCCACCAACTGTTAAATTCATCACAACAGCCGTCGTGTCCCAGCAGGCTGTATCCCTGATTTCCCTCTCGAACAGCAGATGTTGTTGTCAAGACCCTTTAGTATTGCGCAACAGGAATGAAGCCAAATCCTGCGGTCGGCAGAAACAAACTGAAGCTTTACCACCGACTTCCCCGCACCGCCTGCTCTCGTTTTGTCTCTTTGCAAGAAATGTTGGACATCATTTTTTGGCCTAAGTATGAACCCTCGGTGTAGCATCTCCATCTCTAACTGTGTTCCTTGAAAAGACATTCAATAAATCACGAGGAAAGAAGATTTTGTCTTTCATAACTGACAAAAACGGGGTCACAGTGAACATGAGGGCACGATGCCCCAGACAAAAACCTTTGAAGTGTTTTTATGAGTAAAACCTAAAATTATATGACTTATTTTTCATAAAACAAATGGTTCAGCATGCAGTAAATGCCACTAATAAAAGTGAAGAGGTGAAAGGTTGCAATAAAAACTCTTTTAAATGTCAAACTTTTGGCAGCCAAAGCAAAAAAAAAAGAGTACTAAAGTGTGTAAAACTGGCTGAACCAACAAACAGACAGAGATTTGTGGCGCAGGCAGCGACGCTCTCGTTCCCTCACTTTAACATTCAGAGACCGGAATGACTTCAATCAGACTTAAGACAAATGTTCTTCCATGAACTTTCCCTGCTCCGTTCAGCTGTCTGAGTACGTGTCTGTGTTTACATACGTGAACAGCGAGCGTGCACACAGCTGTCCTGCTCAACCGTGTGTGTCACAACAGCACAGGGACAACAGGCTTTCGGCTCGGGGCCATTTATAAGCTGGATGTGGTCGCCGCGAGGCTTAAAATAGAGCGTTGATCCGATAAT
This sequence comes from Brachyistius frenatus, assembly GCF_029030835.1. NCBI lineage: Eukaryota > Metazoa > Chordata > Actinopteri > Embiotocidae > Brachyistius > Brachyistius frenatus. The sequence continues at coordinate 2,810,385 of NW_027210631.1, forward strand.
GGACTAAACTTTATGATCATTAATACTCAGAGGTCTGGACGCACGCGTGTCAATCTGTGTAGAGAGATGCATGCCAGCCCTCCCCCCCTTCACACCCCCAAACCCCCTCAGAGAGACTGAGAGTGTGTGTGTGTGTGTGTGTGTGTGTGTGTGTGTGTGTGTGTGTGTGTGTGTGTGTGTGTGTGTGTGTGTGTGAGAGAGAGAGAGAGAGAGAGAGAGAGAGAGAGAGCGAGAGAGAGAGAGTGTGTGTGTGAGAGAGAGAGAGAGAGAGACTGAGAGAGAGAGAGAGAGTGTGTGTGTGTGTGTGTGTGTGTGTGTGTGTGTGTGTGTGTGTGTGTGTGTGTGTGTGTGTGTGTGTGTGTGTGTGTGTGTGTGTGTGTGTGTGTGTGTGTGTGAAAGAGAGAGAGAGAGAGAGACTGAGAGAGAGAGAGAGAGTGTGTGTGGGTGGGCTGTATGACACGACTGTAGCTCAAATTTAGTAGCACTGAGATGTCAAACTGAGATCAGCAGATTCGGTGTTAATCCCTGTTGAAATGCGCAACTCATCCAGAACCAGAAGACAGACAAAACAAACGTCAGCAGCAGTGAAGTCAGTGACTACAACAGCATCACCATTGAAGGGTATCGCCAGTGTCTTCCAGCTTGGATCTTGTCGTGGCGGTTTGGGACCTGATTCCTCTCAGGAATGATGAGTTAACTGCTGAGATGTATTTTAAACATCCATCCATCCCTCATCTCTGCCCACTTTATCCTTAACAGACTCACTGGGGGGGGGGGGGGGGGGCTATCCAAGCTGACTATGGGCGTGGTACATCCACTACAGGTCACCAGTCCATCGCAGAGCCAACACAGAAACACAGACAAGCATTCACGCTCACATTCACATTCAGACTCACCAATTCACCTACGAGACACGTCTTTGAGAGAGAGAGGGAGGAAGTCGGAGAAAACCAACACGTGCAACGTGCAAACAACAAAGACCCGAGCTGAAGTTTAAACCCACAACCTTCTTGCGGAACCGCCCAGGCCCGCCAGCCTTTCCTTCCTGTCTTGCTCTTTGTGCTTTCTGTTATAGGTCATGTCCCCGCCCACTTGCTGTGCTGAGGTGGTCTGCTTGGCGCTGTCGTTCTGCTTTGCTGGCATGGTGTCCTGACGGGTTGTGGAGCTCCGCCTGCCCGTGATTGGTGACCAGAGAGGAAGAGCATAAAGCCAGGCTTCCTCATTGTTTGCAGTCTCTCCCTCTCTCTCTCTCTCTCTCTCTCCATGGACAGCAGGCTCCTGGCAGCCTTTGATTTTGGTTGATTTGTGTTTTCCTCTGTTTTTGCAGTTTTGGGGGATTTGTGCATTAAACCTTTACCTAAATCCAGTTTACTGTGTGGACCTCCCATCATTTGTTAAAGCCTGAACGAGCCGGTCGTAACACACTGCACCACCCCTTTTTTTTTTTTCTTTTTCTTTTTTTTAATATATCTCTGATAATCTAATCAAAGAGAGCTTTGATTTCTCTAAATCCATCTGGCCTTACATGTCAGATTACCCCCTGTCCTCCAGTGAGCTATTTTCAAAGCCAACGAATAAAGTTTGATTTAATTCAACTGGGGCCACACCTCCAGAGAATAAATCATCCTGGAAGCTGTGAAAACAAGGTTGTACGTCAAAGACCTCGAGTGGTATTACTGTTACCAAACAGGTTTAAATCGCAATTAGCCATAATTTTACTGAATCAGCAGCATGACAAACGGCATCGATGACATCAGTAACAACATGGCAGCGTTATTAACAAGTAAAGTTCACCAGTCTTAGAGTAGGACTCAACAGAAGAAACACTGGCAGAAAGAAGAGGACAGAACAGATGAATAGACGATCAGAGGATAAACTCGGTGACACACCGGGTTTCAAATCTCACTAGAATGAGAGAAAACTGTGTTTTTAAATTGTGCACTCACATCCACATATGCTTGAACTTCTCACATCCAGTGATACACACACATTGGTACACACGTTGTTAAAAAAAAAAAAACGTGGGCTGGCAGTCCACTGATGAAGTTGGTTTTGTCACATACTGTAACAAACAATCATGTTTTTGTTCTATTTTTAAGATGCTATTTATACCAAGGATGAAAAGAAACTTTGAAATCTTCATCGTGTGCGCTGGCGTCGCAGTCCTACATAGTCAAGAGAAGCAGAGCTGCGATGCTGACCTGACGGGGGGAGCTGCAGATATACAGAGGAGGTGCAGAGAAACGTAAAGGGCTGGGAGGGGGAGGGGAAAGGGAGGAGGGGGGGGGGGGACTGTAAAGTCCCAGAAACAGTGGAGAGAACGGTGCCAGCAGCAGGGAAGTGGAGCATCAATTAAGGGCAGCGTGCCCTAGATGGCACAGTGACATTCCCACAATGCACCAACATCCCGGCCACGGCTTTATTTTCTGTCTCTCTCCACACACACACACACACACACACACACACACACACACACACACACACACACACACACACACACACACACACACACACACACACACACTTTGACTTCCTGTAGGCCTCCTTGGAAAGACCTTCCACTGTGTCCGTTTGCAGCCCGACATCAAAACTGAACGCGGAGTCCAAAAATATGGAGCTGATCCGAGGTTCAGCATGAACTGTGCTCAGTGACGAATTTCATCACGAGGACAAAAACAAGACACTCAAGTATTAGTTCTCGTTAGAAAAAAATGTGGACTTTCCAATCACCCAATATTAAATACATTGAAAAATATGAGCTGCACTGTGGCACGCAAATAAATGTTTGCGTCCTAAATCTCTACTCTGCATTGGAAATGACCACGGGACTGCTGCTGTTAGCGTTCAGCCAGTCGCACAGGCCAAGTTGTAATTTAAGGTGTTTCCATCACGGTCTTTAATAATCACTGATTTATTAAAACATACTGATAACATCTGACAACTTATGGAAGATATGATACGGGATGAGTGATGATTTTAGAATTTAAGAATGCTCATTAAAGAATAAAAAATCGTCATGTCTTATTTCCCTTTGTGTTTACCAGCGCCGGGTAGAAATGTGTTACTACCGCCAGACGGTGTCAGGAATGCCCCTAAAAGCTGTTTGCGAACTGCCTTTCAAATGACAATTAATTCCGCAGGCTCCAGTAAAACACGCGTGTGGCAATAAGATCAGATGCTGCGGTACAAGCTGCAGAAACACGCAACCTAACTACAGCTGTCGAAAAGTCCTTTGTTGAAATCTTTCCAAAAAATAAAGGAAAAAGAGGTGCAGTGTAAACTAGCATATCATGAGTCTACTAAAGCTGTGCGCAATCATTTTGGAGCAAATCATAGTCACAGATCAATAATGGACCGCGAGCTTTGTCACTGGAAGATGTAAGTTTGATGCCAGACGTGCTGAGCAAACACAACTCATCTCAGAGATGATGGCTAGACACACGCTTCCCATCGGCTCTGTCCACGGCGAGGGTTTTCAATATCTGATGGGATCTGTGAGCCACAGAATGAATGAGTCTCTTTCTATATGTGTGTGTGTGTGTGTGTGTGTGTGTGTGTGTGTGTGTGTGTGTGTGTGTGTGTGTGTGTGTGTGTGTGTGTGTGTGTGTGTGTGTGTGTGTGTGTGTGTGTGTGTGTGTGTGTGTGTGTGTGTGGCAGCGGGGGGAGGGTCTTCAAATAATCGTGCACAGCAAATATCGAATAGTATTTTTGCTTGAAATGGTTTGTACACTATTCACACTAAAGCAGTTCAATGTGAAAACCCAGTTTAAGTTGAAGTTCTCCTGCTGTTCTGATGGATAGAAACACATCAGCGGGAGTAAAAAATCAATAAATTAAAAAAAATCAATAAAAAAAAATAGCTAAACCTTTTCTTGTTCCTTTTCAGCTGGCTGTGATCGCTCCTGCTGCGAGCTGCAGCCTACCTGAGGCACACACACACACACACACACACACACACACACACACACACACACACACACACACACACACACACACACACACACACACACAAAGAACACACTCCTGTTGGTGTTGAATTATTGAGCGGTGAGCAACAGGGACACACACACACACACACACACAGAGGGGTAATAAGACACCGAGGAGAGCCTCATGTACATGATCGCAGACACACACACACACACACACACACACACACACACACACACACACACACACACACACACAGCTGCCTTCGTGAGCTTCTCCCTGTGAGGTCTATCCACTGTTGGGAGACAGGAAATATATGGAGCACGTCGAAAAGCCCTATTCAGACCGAGAGCAGGAGAGGTGTTCGGCTGCACTCGAGAGGCAAGAGTGGCCCGGCACGAGGACACGAAGCACGACGGGTCAGTGTCAGGTCTGTGACATCACATCCTGTCGGCACAGATGCAGCTCAAAAACACTGACGCAGGGAACATTGAACACTGCAGTCGCACTCAGAAACTTGAGTTTGTCCTTCATCTGCTGCTCAACGTCGTCTTCGCTTCACTTTTATCGCTGACAGTCTCACGCTCACCGATCGTCCAATCAGCAAACACCTTCCGGACAACAACAGTTTCGTGATTGGTTCCAGGGAGCAGCTTTCATTGCCAACTTCGTGCGCCTCACCACACAGAGCAAAATTCATCTGTTTCGATTCAGTCACCTCTCCTCTTCCTCTTCTTCCTCTTCGCCTCGCATATCATTCCCACGTCTCACACACACACACACACACACACACACACACACACACACACACACACACACACACACACACACACACACACACACACACACACACACACACACACACACACACACGCCCACTTTCCCCTTTCTGCTGATGCATCAGGTTCAAAGATCTGTCTTCAGCTCTGGTTAATGTGTGGCTGCAACATGGCTGACTCGGATCATTGAGTCCTGCTCCAGCCCGCATCCTGAGTGCGTCTGTGTGCTTCACGTCCGGTCCAAATTTCAGGTGTTTTGGAGAAACGAACCGCATCCCGGCTGGCTCGCTCCTCACTCTGTCGTTACACAACAAGACTGAACTTCCTTCTATTTGGGGGGGAAGTTTTTCCTAATCTGCGCGCAGTTAATCCCGATGTGCACCCGCCCCGCTGATGTGTGCACCCCCCCCCCCACACACACACAGGCTGCCGTCCAAACAGACGCATCTCAATTCCTCACAGCGGGAAAGCAGACAGACGCTTACAGCGACTGTCTGCCAGAGATTAGATTGGGGGGGGGGGGGCATGGATCTGGATTCGGTTGCTGTTTCAAAGAGGGAGGATGGAACCAGGAGGAAGAAGAGGAAGAGAAAAGACAAGATTTCCTAACATGATGCTGGAGAGTACGATCTCCGATAGGAAGCGTGAAAGAGTCTAATTCAAACTAAAGTCACTGAGAAGCACCACAGTCATTGTGCAAGCCCCTGTACAAACACCACATACAGTACAATTTCAATATTGTGTTACTAATGCTCACGATTAAAGTGACAACATGACTACTGCAACTCAAAGAGCTTCAAAACACAATAAAAGCCTTTTTAAAAAAACGTTCCAAAAATGTTCCACACCGATGTGATGATCCCATTAAAGCAGCGATTCATAACCAAAGGAAACCTCTGCATTTACCAGAAAAAATAAATAAATGACCATTTGATTTGAAAATATAACCAAATATTGAATCATCCGTAACACCCGTAGGTGTTGCTAATGACAATGGCTTAATAATAGTTAGTAAGCTGTCTGAACAGACAGCTGGAAGTAATGAATGAATGGCTGTAATGGCCAGAACTATTGGAAAACAGTTGAAAAGGTGAGTTAATATGGAGAAATAGTTAAATAAAAGTAATGAATAACGAGATGAAAGAAATAGAAATGGATGTAGGAGCTAAAGGTAACAGATGACAAGCTGAAATAGTTGAACGTAACATCATGAGCTGAAATATTTCATCAGAAGTCAGGGATAACGAGCCGAAAAAGCTCAAAGGGACAGATGACCGGTCAAAATAGTTCAAAGTAATGGATGATGAGCAAAAAGAACCAAAAGTTACAAACAGCGTGCTAAAAGTAAAAGTTGAAATAGTTCATTAAAAAGTAACAACAAATGGGTAAATATCATTATAATTTCAATAATAGTAATGGTGATATAAAGTCAGCGTTGACTGTCATTTCATTCAGAACAACAGACCTGTGTAGGAATATTAGAGAAACATTACACACTACATCACACACAGAGGCAGCTCTAACAGAGACCTAAAGCCCGTGAAGACATCAAACCCCCCCCACACACACACACACACACACACACACACACACACACACACACACACACACACACACACACACACACACACACGTTAACAGGAACATACAGAGATACCCATGAAGAGGAAAAGCGCTGAGGCACATTGGGAGTCCCCCCCCCCGCTGTAATATGGTTTCACCGCTGGCTGTCAGGGCAGGAAGGTCACCGGAGACTCACCGGGCAGCCCCACCGGGCAGGCAGCCCCGAATCAAACCCGGTGGGGGTTTTATAGGATTGATAACAGAGTCAAAGTCGCGTGTACTCACGTGCCGAGGACTTCTTTCAAATCAAAAATCTTCTTAATGTCGTCGACTTGTTTTTTCCACGTCTCTCCTCTGCCGGCGTCTCCGTTCTCCCGAGCCATGGCTCTGCTTCACCGGCCCCAAGTCCGACCGACCGACCGACCGACCGACACCGGGCTGCACGAGGAAGGATGCGAAAATAAAATGAAAATTAAAAAAAAAAAAGATTGAACACGGAGGAGTGCGGAACAAAAGGAGAGTGAAGTCGAGCTGAGTGTCAGAGGTGTGGAGAGCCCCGGTGGTCTGTGCTCCGCTGCAGCAGGACCATGTGAGTCCTCCTGCAGGTTACCGTGTCCCTGCTGCCTCCCTCCTCCTCCTCCTCTTCTCTCTGTACGCTCTCTCTCTCACCCCCCCCCCCCCGCCCCTCTCCTCCCCTCCTCCTCCTCCTCCTCTCCGGCCGTCTGGACAGCAGCCGTCAAACTCACGAGGTGACAACACTACTTCCCCACGAGGCTTTCAAAATAAACGCCTGTTGCTTTACATGAAGTATTATTAGCTGCTCTATTGGCCTTTTTGATGTTCCAATAACAAAAAATTATTATATGACTACATTTATTACCACTAAGGACTAATAATAGAAGATATTCGCATTTTAATCAATGTCTTCATAGACACAGGCCTAAAAATCCTACATGATTTTTCAACATAATAGAAACTTACAATAAACTTCAATATCATTAAAAACAAAGCAGGGAATCTGAGAGTAGGCTGAACCATGTGATGATACTGTGAGTATTAATGTAATTTTTTTTTGACAAATGTGTATGAGACAATAAAATCACATTAAATGAATGATAAACAATTTAGAAATATATATATAACTTTAAACTGGACCAAAAGTAAAGTCATTCTCAGGATCTGTAGAGTGAGTGGCCACAAACCAAATAGATTGTGGGATATTTTCCCCCAGATGGTTCAGGACAGTTAATTAGGGTTTTTAAAAAAAAAAAAATTTAATACATAGCGATTTAATAATATATATTTGTGGTTTCATTGGTTTTGAAAGAGATGTTTGCTTTAACAGTCAAATTAAACTCAAGTACAATCATAATTTACGTCCACTAAACTGATTAATCAGGCTATGCCTCTCCCTTAATCTCAGTTATGCCTTCTGCTATTATCAATTTCTGCAAAAAAAAAAAAAAAAAAAAAAACCTGTAAATGTCTACCTTTATTTTGAAGACGGCGTCTCACAATTTCCGGTCTTCGCCTGGTTGCGCGTGTCTAGCTTGTCCTGAGAATCTGCTGCCACCTGCAATTGTTTAAACGCCTTTAATTGATGTGCGGTCGGCACGTTTTTAAAGGTTTCAACTCTTCCACAAAACCTTATGTGCATTGAAACGCTCATTTCTTGTCCTACTATTGACATTTTGTTACTGTTTAAGTCTGCTTTTATTGTGGCAGTGCATGTTGTTATGATAATAAAGACATCTGATGGGATGCTGCTCGTGCATGCAGTCCGACAGTGAGAGTGAGTATGAGTGTCTAGTCAGGACGATGGAGCAGTAAATTCGCAATGCGTCAACTTGCTGACAACAACCATCATGCGTCCATCACCATTTAGGATCCCTAAAGGCGTCAGCGCGGCTCAGCACAGCCACGCGGGGATCAGCAAGGGGAACCCCCCCCCCCCAACAAGCTGCAGATCCACAATCACCTGGGTTTAAGTGACCGCATAACACCTGGGTTACAGAGATTGGGTCAGCAGGGGAGCGGTGATCCACCGGACTCTTACAGCTGCAGGGGCTGAGGTCAGCTCAGGCCGGGGAACTGCTCTCACGACACCTCCCACTTCTGGCTTTGTTAACGTTTGTGTGTGTGTGTGTGTGATACTGTAGGGAGACACAGACGGAGGGAGGAGGAGGAGGAAGAGGAGGAGGACAGCGTGTTGCAGCCTCAGCTGCTCATGAGTATTCCGGCTGCAAACTACTGCAGCTCTTCCTCAGCAGCAACCATGGGGAAACTCCTCTCCTCCCTCCTCCCTCCTCACCCTCATCCTTTACTCTGAGTCAGCAAATCTGACCCCCTGCCTGATGAAAGATGATTACCCAGCTGCAAAGGGAGGAGAAGGAGGAGGATGAGGAGGACGAGAGGGGAGCATCAGAGAGATGGTGACAAAGAGGATGAAGGTCAAGGAAGATGAAGGGGCACTTATTGCGTGCGGCTTGACGCATACATTTCAAACAGGAATAATGCAGCTGGCTTCGTTAAGAGGAGCCAAAGGTTTTTTTTGTTTTTTTTTCTGAATGGCTGAGTACTTGATATCCACATTTGTAGAGTTTCCGACCATTTCACGCTGCCAATCACATTTGTGTCCGGTAAATGACCCACTTCTTCCCACAGTACCGAGTACAGCTCCCCGCGTTGTGACGCGCTGCCACAGTTTACCCGAAACCTGCTCAGATTTACAGGACAAAAGGTTTTCAATCAGTTTGTGCAGATTTCTGTAGCCACTGGTGACATGTTGTTAAACTGAGCAATCAGAAATGCATTTCATATCTACCACAGTCTCAGTGCAGCTCAGGTCACAGACACATGTTAATACTAAATATACTTAAACATTGCTGATGGCTGAATTCCATTTAGCTGCTGCAGCTTCAGATCTCTGTGTTTTTGTATCACCTGTATTTTTCCAGATATCTTTCAACATGATCTTACTGGTTGTCGTGCAAACACTCATTTTCTTCTACATTTCATTTAGCTAAGCTCCTTTTTATTTCCACATTAACCACCTTTTAATTTACTTTTACTGTCCCCACATTTTTGTGTGCTTCGCGTTGATTTAATCTTGCTTTTGATTATTTATTTAACTGCTTTTATATCTTATTTCTCTTTATGATCAAGTCTGTTTGACTTTTTTTTTTTAATTGATTATGCATATTGTTCAACTTCTGTTGTGTTTAAATGAGCTTCATAAATAAATCTGACTTGTTTGACGAAAAGACTGCTCGATACTTTCTGCTTTTATCTTTTTAGTGGAATGATTTTATTCTACCATTGAGATCATTTTTGTGTCTGAAAAAATATTTTTAGGTTGAAATAAATTGCAGATCCAGAGTTAAAGTGTATGAATAAGCTAATAAATAAGCAACTGAAGGTCCAGACCAAAATAAGGTAAGTATGAAATCTTTCTTAGTCACTATGAAATTGATTTCGTTCATATAGTCATTTGATCCATTATTATAATCAAAATTATGATTAATGCAGCTATAAGTTACAAGAAAATACAGAGCTGCCAATTTATTAGGTACACATACCTGAAACTAATGCAATTTAATACAACAGCTGCCCAATAAAACAGAAGCTCCAGACTGGTGTTTCTAATATTTTGTCCACTGGGGTTTTACACAGAAGCCTCCAAAGAGACCATAAAGTTGAATCAATGCCTCTCTTGAACAATTTCATTGAAAACTAATTAAAACTGCAAAGACAGTGGGATTCGCGAGCCGCTCTGTGACATCAAACAACATTCAGTTTCAGGTTGGTGTCCCGAATAAACTGGATATCTTTTCAATTATTCCGTCGGAGATTGAGTTCATAATTTGCTGGGCACATAATAAAGCCCATTAAAGAGCAGTGATTTAAGTCACTCCTCTAACAACTGTTAGGTTTTTCTTCTGCACATTGATTCCCGCTCAGCCTCAAACCAGGAAACCTTCTCGGTGTCTGGTTGGCGTGTTTACAGCCAGGTTTAATTTTTATAATGATGATTAACGTGAAATATTCGCACAATTTCTGCCGCGCACAGCGTTTCCTGTCCACAGCGGTTCACCCCGGGAGCTGTAACTCTCATCACACCCACTCTTTCCGTCTCCCTGTAATTGCTCTATCAATCCAGTGAAGAAAAAAAACAAAAAAAAAACAATAAAAACAAAAATGAACTGGCCTGCGCCGCTATCGCACATCTCATTTAGCTCCCAGCGTAATGAGAGCCGTTGCGTAAAAAGCACAATCAATTTCTAATGTCCTAGTTTACAGCACCCACCAGACTGACGGCCGAGTCGATACACGACAAGAACTTTAATGGTGTTTATACGGAGCAACAGTCTACAGGGATGCATGATGGGGGGGGGAAAAAAAAAAGCAAAAAACAGGCCTCGAAAAGAGCGCCTGGAGAGGCCGGGAGCGATGAGTGTGTCAAAACCACTCAGAGGAAATTGGCAGGGAGAGATGGAGGAGAAGGGGACGGCTGCAGAGAAAAATTAGAGCTGACTCGGTGATGAAGAGCGTTAGTGTTAAATAGAGAAGTTCATCAGACTTCAAACACACCAACACAAAGAGGCACGCGTGTGCCGTCTAGTTCATTTTAAACTCAGGGACACTATTTAGGCAGCAAAAAAGATACATAAACTATTATACACACTTATTTTAAAGTATAAAATGCAGCCATTCTTTACAGTGTTGGTGATTACAGCCACAAAAAACGGAAATAACCAACCGATCGATACTGCAGAGGGCCTCTGTCAGAATGTCGGAGGCAGAGTTTGAATAAATCCTCGAGGAGCTGTTTACATGATCCGCTAATCTAACACGTTTCATTAAACTAACATGAGTGAGGCATTAAGAAGAAAAGAAAAAAATAGGAGCTCAATCAGGACAGAAGGTGAAGAGTCCCTTCATGCAGACGACATTAAATGCAGGGCTGATGACACTCATGTCACAGTGGAGCATTCTCCTCCTCTTCCTCAGACTCTTCCTGTTGGCTTTTCTTCTGTGGGAAGGAGAGAGGGGATCACCTGGCTTTACAAACCTCTATTTAAAACTCAATCATTTCTCATGTAAACATCACAGAAGCAGGGTTAACAGCTTAAAACAAAAAGGAGACATCAGAATCATTAAACGTATGCGCATACATTAGTGCATTTATTTATTTACAATATAATATAGGACTTATTTAATTAAATGTGTTACTGGCTTATGTTCAGGGTGAAAACTATACAAGTATCATGATACTAGAGCCTGACCCATTATAAGTATTTTTAATAAATAAATTCTCCTTGAAGTTTCAGTTCACTGATGTGCCTCCATAACATGTCTTTGTCTCAAGTGTCAAAAGTGTTTAATAATCTAATATCTAACGAAAGACAGGATTATATTCACATATATGAACCGGCAGGAAACTAATAAGAAGGAGTGACTTTAGTGAATGACATCATAATGACTTTGAAGTTGAATGGGAGTCTATGGAGCCGGAAGCTTTTTGGCGCTTGGTGTTACACTTTGTGGCACTTCCACATTGGCCTCACTTGTCAGACATGTAGGCTACGCCCACTTTTAGATACAGTCTACAATGGCCAGACAGGAACATCTTGACTAAACACCATTTAATACCAGTCTAGTTGATCATTTCATTCATTGTGGTGTCTGAATGACTGACAAACAGGCTCTGAGAAGCAGGTCAGGATGAGGATGTGACTTTAAGCATAAATGGCGGAGTACCAACCAGTTTGAGGAAGTCGATGAGTTTGTAGGCGTCCTCTCCGGTGGACAGGTCAACGAAGTCCCGCGGGATCCTGTAGCTCAGACAGGGACTCGGCTGCACCGTCACCTCACTGGTGGTGCAGCGGAACGCCGGACCTTCCTGCACAGGTGGAAAGACAAGCTGAGTCTCCATGTAGCTCCCAATATATATAAATTCCAAATATATATATATATATATAAATAAGTTTATATATATATTTATATTCTGTAATATAAATAATATTATTTATATATACCGTACTTTCCGGACTATAAGCCGCTACTTTTTCCCCACGCTTTGAACCTCGCGGCTTAAACAACGATGCGGCTAATTTATGGATTCAACGGGTTTGGAAAGGCTGGACTGCTGCGTGTTGAAGAGGGCAGCATGAGCTCAGCGGGGAATTTGCCTCCGGATGAAAGTAACGAGAGCGACGATGAGAACGATCCAACATCGGATGAAGCAATTCTGAGGCTGTTCAACTCCGACACCGAAGGAGATGACTTCAGTGGCTTCAGTGCACAGGAGGAGGAAGATAGCGACCAATGACTTTCTTGGTAGGCTACTGTTTACCGCTCATTTTTTATTTTTGTTACAAGCCGTGTTTCGTTAAAGCCTGTGTAAAGTTCATTTGTTTCAATGTACCGGTAGGCACCTGCGGCTTATAGACATGTGCGGCTTATTTATGTTCAAAATAATTATTTTTTTAAAAATTCAGTGGGTGCGGCTTATATTCAGGTGCGCTCAATAGTCCGGAAAGTGCGGTGTGTATATCAAAAAATATATATAAATAAATATATAAATAAATATATATAACACTTTTTCACACAGGGCCATGTGGGTTTGGATTTTTTTTTTCTCCCTTAATAATAAAAACCTTCATTTAAAAACTGCATTTTGTGTTTACTTGTGTTATCTTTGACTACTATTTAAATTAGTTTAATGATCTGAAACATTTAAGTGTGACAGACATGCAAAAAAATTGGAAATCAGGAAGGGGGCAAACACTTTTTCACACCACTGTATATAAAATGTTTGGACACACGTGAGGGCTGACCTGCTGCTGAGAGATTTCTCCTCCAGATGTCAGCTCGTCCCAGCTGAACAGCTGCGAGTCGGTGACCTCTCCGAACGGGTTGAGGTCGATGAGCCACACCCTCCCCTGCAACACACACACACACACACACACACACACACACACACACACACACACACACACACACACACACACACACACACAGCTCAAAGAGTGGCTTTGAATCAAATTCTAGCATATAGCAGCAGTAGTAATAGTAGTGAGTTACCTGACTGTCTCTGTAGACATCAAACACAACTGTAAAGCAGAAAAAAAAAAACATCAGCATGAAAAATTATTTAACATTTACATCAGCTGGTGTCGTGGAGACAAATTAAAAGAAACTGTTAATGCTGCCTGAAATGAAATATTAAAATCACATTAAAGCAAAGCGTCATTAATCTTTCTCTGTATTTTCCCCTGCCGACCCATTTTTAACAGGAAATATTTCAGGACTTTCGAAACTAAAATAAAAAAAAGTAAAAGAAGTTCTGAAATGATAGATATTGTAAACAGTAAAAGTAAAAGAAAAAAACACAAAGAAAACAGGCTGATGCTCACAGTCTTCGTCCAGGAAGTTGTACTGGATGTTCTGGCTGAAGAAGTCCTGTATGGCCTGACAGATCTGGTCCTCCTGCTTCAAGACGTGCTGGTAATACTGCGTGTAGTCTCTCTGGGAGATCGCTGAGAGATCACACAGATGCACCATCAGTGGACCTCAAATAGAATTTTATAATTGTTTCTAAATTAGCCTGCTGAATAAATGTGCTGCTCAGACTTCGTTCCCCCCGTCTCACACATGTTCTGGAAGAACAGAGCTCCACTCGTTTCCATCTTCGTCCAACTACGTGGCTGATTTGAGTCTTTTTGGTTTCCAACATGCTGGATTTTATGTGGTTATCAGCAATTCTGATACTTGTGACAGACATATGATGGAGACAGGATACTTTACAGGCAGGATATTATATCAGTAAACTTCACTGCGAATTGAATCAGTATAAATACCTATAAAACAAAACAAAAATAGACAAATTCCTAATTCGCCACAAGCAGCTCATTTCACAATATGCTCTATGGAATATGTTTTCATATTGGCCAACATATACGCTGATATAGATATCGGTGATAGATCAATATCGGCTGATAAAATTGACCAGCTGATACAATCAGTCAGGCTGTATCCCATGAAGTACTCTCATTCTAAAATGAATGTGGTGCTGGTGTTTCCTAATGTTTGTTGACAAAGCCCCCGTGGAGGGAGGCCGCCGATCTGAGAGTCACGGGGAAGTTATTACCGATCAGTTTGTTTTCCTTGACGAAGCAGCGAAACTCTCCGCCGGGAATCAGCTCGCTCCACTTTCTCAGGACCAGCTGAGGACAGAAGACCACGCAACTGTTACGATGCAGACACCCCACAGCGTGTGGACCATTATGCGATTGTCATTATCATTAAAAGGTACAATTTGTACAAACTTAAACCCCATCGTCGTACGTCAGGTGGCGACAGTGAGTCACTGCATCAAGCATTTAGGAAGTCTGACCTCAGTTATACCAAATAAAGAAGTGCACTAAGAAGAAAATTCAGCACCTGGACTTTTCCAGTTGGGAGCAAAGCGCCTGCAGCACATGCTAATGTTGGCCTGAGACCAGATTGGACTCTGCAGTGACTCACAATCCCATCTTGTGGTACAAAGTGGTATTGCGGGCTGGTTGTATGTTACGTGATGGAGCATAAATGTGACACGCATGGTTTTGGCTGGTTTCTGAGGTTGTGTATTCACTGTTCCTACGGTGGCTAATTTACACACAATAGTCAATAAAGTACATTTCCATTGCCTCAATTTTCAAAAGTCAACTATATATTCCTGCTATTTTCAACTGTTGTTTTGGATTTATCATCTAAAGTGTTATTATTCAATTTCGGTCACAACTTGTTCCTGGAAATGTTTCAAAATAAAAGCCTTGTTAAGAAACGTGTTTCTGTCGACTGAGACACAAGAGTTTTTAATTTGAAACAGATACAGGAAGTGTTGAGTTTGTATTAACAATAACGTTAACAGGGCAAACGGGAGCGGATCAGGAGAACATTTGATATCCTCACTTCGTGCGTCGTGCCTTTGACCAAACGCCAACACTGCTATGTCTTCACACTCTGTGAATAATTTTGGGTCATTTTTGAAGGTTTTTCACCAAAGAAATCTCACATGTTGCCCCTTTAAATTTTCAAATGTTGATTCTACGTTGAACAGTATCAAGAGTAAAACAAGCCTATGAAGTAGTCTGAAATACAGGCTAATGATAATATTAATATGAAACAGTAATATTAAAACACATTTGTAGGCTATTCTTTGAAGTGTCTGCTGCAGCATTAGTGTCTGTATAGTCTTTTTTTTTATGAAAGTTAATAATACCTCATAGTTGATGACTGGATCTGGGGAGTCCTGGTCACTACAATGAAGGAATCTGCACACAGAAACGACACCAATACACATAAATGAACTGAAATCTGTGTTGTGTAGAATCACAGCGGTATGTTCGGGGTATTCACATTACTGTGTTGCTCTCAGGAAGTTTGACCGATATCTAAACAAGTATAGATCCCATCCACAAACACACAATCAACTTTCCCTAAAGGATTTGCACCGCAGTAAATCACTCGCAGCATTGAATATTTGTCACGCAGAGCGGAGCAGCAAATTCTCCAGCCGCCGCTTGTGTTTTACTGCCGATAGAAATCAGCCGGCACCCACCGAACCTGCTTATTTTTTATACTGGTTGTCGTCTAAATGCAAAATGAGCCTTGATGTTGACGTACGTACGTGTGTGTGTGTGTGTGTGTGTGTGTGTGTGTGTGTGTGTGTGTGTGTGTGTGTGTGTGTGTGTGTGTGTGTGTGTGTGTGTGTGTGTGTGTGTGTGTGTGTCGATGCTGTCAGACGGCGGCGCTTACGGCTGCGTGAGGTCGTGGGTGATGAAGTCGGAACTTTTGAAGAGCAGAAATATATCACTGAGGTTGTGACACTGCAGGGAGCTGTTCAGAGCAATCCAGTTAGCATCCTGAAATCGAGACACACACACACACACACACACACACACACACACACACACACACACACACACACACACACACACACACACAGATTAAGTTATGCCTACAGCCTTGCCATAAATAATTCTTATTCTTTGATGGACTGATATTATTTTGCTTTTATCCAACAAATAATTTGCTTACGCTACAAATAAAAAACAAGTCATGTCGAGACACTTTTCTGCTGAACTTAACTCTGCTACCTTCAACGGTTTCATTTGTCATAAAGCAGCTGAATGCAGTGTTTTACCCGAGGAGCGCTCCAGTTGAGTTTGGGGAAGACGCGCCCGCCCAGAGCGTTTATGGCCTCCAGCACTTTAGAGGTGAATTCTGGGAACTCAGGAGCCTGGCGGACACATCATGAAATCACAACTATAATTACTAAATTATTAAATTACATGGATGCCACAAGAATAGAGGTGATGCAATACATGTTTCACAGAACACTATTTAAAGGTCCCATAATGTATAGATTGAGATTTCCATTTCTTTTTGATTATAGCAGATCTAGTCGCTGCATAAATACTGTGAAACTGTCAAAATGTTCAGAGCTGCCATGCAAGATGCTCGTCTTTTGTTTGGGTTCAGTGTTCTGCCCAAGGACACTTCGGCATGCAGACAGGAGGGTCGGGGGATTGAACCGCCGAACTTACGATTAGTGCTCAATCATCCGTCGAGCAACAGCCAACACAAATCTCTCCCCACATCTCAAAGAGTGCATCAAATTATCAACAATATATCACAAGCTATCAAAGAATAACCTGCATGTGACAAAAAATTCAAGAAAAATATTTAAAAAAAAATATTCTTAAAATGCTTTGAAAAGTTTCATATTCGCTCTTTAAAAGTCACTTTAAAAAAAAAAAAATTATAAAAAAAATCTCATCTTTGAGCTCTAACTTGTTCAATACCAACGCGTCACCGAGAGAAAGAGGGAATGATTTGCTTCTATGAAATGCACCGACACCAAGTTACATTGCTTTAATCTGGGTACAGTTTTTATATTCAGCCAACTGTTTTCTGTTTTTCACAGACACGGACATGTCATGAGGTCATAGAGGCAAGTGATGCACTATAAACTTCAGCCTTGTGAAAATGGGGCATGTTTATTTGCTATTAAGCTCACAGACGACACATTTAGAGCATTAAATGCACTTACAGTGACAGTGGTGGTTGTCTCATCATCTGACCACTAGAGGGGAGCAAAAGGTCAGAAACATGATTGGAGGGTAAAAATCAACATAAAAATCAGTTCAAACTGCTGACTGTTGTGAGGTGGATGATGTCGACTTCAGACAGTCAGCATCATCTGCCTCGAATAAGATGACATCACTCCCTTAATGACCGACTTGGAAAACCAATTAGAAGACTTAACACAAGGCTATTGATTTTTGCATTTTCATAGTGATTCCATTACAGTCAAAGTTCAAAGCTGCCTGAGGCCATGATTTTATTTGATATATATATATATATATACTTCTCTGGACACAAGTGGACCCATACCTCATTTCCTTTTAAGGAAATTGGAACTATATGACTGAATAATCAAAAGTTTCCCCCAAAACTGTGATCCTACCTGCACGTCTTCCTCTGCGTCGGAGTCGCTGTTGTTGGTGTGTGTCTGCTGTGTGTTGTGGTCGCTGGAGGGACAACAGAAAGAGGACCGGAGTCACATTTAGAAGCTCACTTATAGGTGCAGACGAGAGGAGATGTAAATACAAACAAGACAAGATAAAAAAATTAAAAAAAACAGAGTATGTGACTGGACTGGTTGTGAAACTGTGGAAGACTTTGTGTGTCTGTGTGTGTTTGTGTGTGTGTGTGTCCATGTGTGTGTCTGAGTGTGTGTCCATGTGTCTGTGTCCATGTGTGTGTCCATGTGTGTGTCTGAGTGTGTGTCCATGTGTCTGAGTGTGTGTCCATGTGTGTGTCTGAGTGTGTGTCCATGTGTGTGTCTGTGTGTGCGTCCATGTGTGTGTCTGAGTGTGTGTCCATGTGTGTGTCCATGTGTGTGTCCATATGTGTGTGTTTGAGTGTCCATGTGTGTGTCCATGTGTGTGTCTGAGTGTGTGTCCATGTGTGTGTGTGTGTGTGTGTCTGTGTGTGTGTGTGTGTGTCTGTGTGTGTGTGTCTGTGTGTCTGTGTCTGTGTCCATGTGTGTGTCTGAGTGTGTGTCCATGTGTCTGTGTCTGAGTGTGCGTCCATGTGTCTGTGTGTCCATATGTGTGTGTCTGAGTGTCCATGTGTGTGTCTGAGTGTGTGTCCATATGTGTGTGTCTGAGTGTCCATGTGTGTGTCTGAGTGTGTGTCCATGTGTCTGTGTGTGTGTCCATGTGTCTGTCCACGTGTGTGTCCATGTGCCTGTGTGTGTGTGTGTGTGTGTGTGTGTCCACGTGTCCGTGTCCTCATACCTCCCAGAGACTACCAGTGTCCCATCGTCCAGTAAATAGTCTATTACATCCTGAGGCAGGGGAAGAATCAGACTGGGGAAGAAGAAAAAAAAGACACGTAATATCACGTCAAAATACATTAATAAGAAAAACACCAAACAGACAGAAGTGGAAGGAAGACTGAGGTCAAAGGAAGCTGCTCTGGACGTGAAGTCTCAGGAGAAGACAGACGGCAGCTCTGTTTTCGTCCGACAGCTAACGTTAGCTGTCGGCTAACACCAGCTGGATATTATTTCAGAGTAACGACAACGAAAACATGTCCTGGACTTTCTCTACAAATAGCAGCTACTAACCTTTTAATCGTATGTTTCTTGAATATCGGGTACCAAACCGAAAACTGACAGTTGACAACTTGCTCCTTCTTCATGCTGCAATATCCTGTAAAGGAAACGTGTCCGTCAGTAAATACCTTCCGAATCCCTGCTATTTTAGAAACGTCTCCATTTCCGATTCAGTATCTTTGTTAGCACTGTCGTAACATTTTTTTTTTTTTTTTGAAGGAATTCAAATTTAATCGGGAAAGTGTCAGGAAACTTGACTTTACTGGCGTAATAATGTGATATATCTGTGTTTTCAGAGGGGAACGACTTTCTGAGGTGCACACGGAGGCGTGAAAAACCCGCTGACTCCTGACATAGATCGTTTGTTAAACAGAGTAACCACTCCACATCTTTAACAAAACCTAAATCAATCGATCTTCAGTCTCACAAATCACAACCCTGCTAAAATTGTCAATGAGCAAAATCAAAACACAAAAGATAGTATTTTAAGAATAAGGGGGTCATTTTTCGTCAAATAACAATATTTACTCAATATTGTGTAAGAAGGTTTTGCATCAAAAATTGTGAATTCTTTTACGTTTTTACTTCAAATATGTTGTGGAAATGACTGCAAAAAAATAATTTAGTGTACTTTAATCTGTCACATCACTGGACGATAATGGCACTGGGTAAAACTACATTTCGGTGACGTCTGCGGTACCAGGAAGTTGCGTCAGAGGGGCTCCTCTCTATTTCTTCACCATCTCTGGCATTAGTTACACACGATTTGGAGTTCACGTGAGTTAAGATTTCGCCTTTTTTGGGGGGGTTACTAATTTACAGGATTATTTTAGGTATAAAGTACACTAGCTACGAGCCTTTGTTGCATTGTAAAGTGTGAAGCAGCTCGCGAAGGAAACCAAGAAACAAAGAGAAAAGCTAAACGTGTAAATGTGACGCTTCGGCCAACTTCGTTGGTTGTAGCAGCTAATTGAGCAACTCATGATCAGAAACTTCTCTTCCAGCGCTCAAACTGCGGCTGAAAGCTCCGGTGTGTTGTTTGAATGCTCAGCAGAGCTCGTAGTGACCATGTTAAACTTTCACTCAGTGCTTTCTGACTCGGCGTTTCTTTCTTCTTCTTCTTTTTTTCTCTCCAGCTGTACAGACTGAAACATGAGCAAACCAGAGGAGCCCAAAGCGACCGCAGCCCCACACATAGTCAAAGAGGAGGTTCGTGCTCTTCACACGTTTCTATCGGAGAGTTTTCACCGGCAGCTGCTTCCAGCTGTTTCCAGCTGCTCCTCTGTGCTCTCACGGTTTCATTGTCCACATCTGCACATTGTAAAATCGTTGAATACAATAGCATTAATAGCAAGAGGGCCCTAAAATAAGATGTGATCACGATATTCTACACAATATGAAAAAAATGCTGGAAAATATTTGACTCTTGATTTCAAGAACATATAATTGTGTTGTAGTTTTATACCGAGGGGCCCAAATTCTTTCTTATTAAGGGCCAACAAGTTATCTGGATGGACAACAACCTCAGATGAATCTCCAACTTGCCATTTCGCTGACACTCTTCCGTGGGACACAAATTCATTCAAATTGGCCTTCAGATTTTCTCCTCTGCTGATTGTTGTCGTTAAGTTTCTGTACTTCCTGTAACTGATCTCTCGTGTTTTTTTCCACGTTTCCTGAACAGTTCGGGGTTTGTTGATCTCAGTGTTTTCACGCTGCTGTTTGTGTTGCAGCTCATGGCAGCAGGGAAATGGTTGAAGCTTGAAAAGACGACGTATGTCGACCCGGCTGGAAACACCAGGTACTGTTCTGTGTCCCACTGATCTCAGCCTTTTAAAAAAAAAAACATCGAGAAATTTCCCTTCTAACTGCTTTCGATCGGTGTTTTTATGGAGCAGAACCTGGGAGACGGTGAAGAGGACAACAAGGCAGACCAACACAGAAGCAGATGGTGAGAGTATCTGTTTGTCTTCCTGCTTGTTCGGTGTGTGTGACAGCTGCTCAAGGTGTGACGCGGTTTTCCAACAGGTGTGGGGATCATCGCTCTGCTGAAGCGGACGCTCCACAAGGACTGCGTTGTCATGGTGAAGCAGTTCCGTCCTCCGATGGGATGCTGCACTCTGGAGTTCCCTGCAGGTCAGAAGGTTTTTGAGACTCTGCTGTGAGAGTTTAGTTTTCCCAAAATAGGTCGGCATGCGCTCTTTGTCACCTGAACATGTGACGAAAAACAAACAGCAACACGGGACACAACGGCACGACAGAAGTACAGTTGAAAGTTTCATTTAGTTTGGTCACATGTTTAATCGACACGTGTGCATGTCAACATATTTTTTGTTTTTGCCTGTTTGTTTGTTTGTGTTGTGGATGTTTTCATGTTGTTTTCTGTGTATTCTTGTTTTTTTGTTTTTTTTATGAGATTGAAAAATCCAGTGAAAAATTTGGCACAAATGGAGCCCCATACTCAGCAGCAGGAACTTTCACCTGGAAACAGGAACCTTTGAAGAACTTGGTTTCCCTCCCTGTGATTCGACCAGAAGAACCAGCCTTGGAGATCTTTTCACGGATGTCAGACTCCTCACCGAACCCACACATGACAAATGTTGGGTCTTAAATTTCACCGAAACACGCACTAAAAACAAAAAGTCCACCTTTACATGTCATGTAGTTTTCATTTCTACGTGTCACAAACAGCTCATGTCTTTGACTCCACTTCCTTCACTGTCGGGTGACGTACTGACGCCATTTCTCCGTTTTCTGACACTCTGAATATTTATTGTTTTAGGATTGATCGATGAGGGGGAAACGGCGGAGGCGGCTGCACTGAGGGAGCTGAAGGAAGAAACCGGCTACAAAGGAGAAGTAGTCGGAGTCACTCCAGGTATCATGAAACACACACACACACACACACACACACACACACACACACACACACACACACACACACCATCACTGTACATTCGATTGCATTAGCAGCGTATCTTCTCTCCTGTATGTGCTGCAGAGGTTCAGGGGTCAGCAGTGTGGAGTTTTTTTTTTTTTTTATCTTTGGAAAATTCAGTGCATGTGATAAGTTTGGTATTTGTATCCATGGTGACAACGGTGTGGCTGTGATTGCAGTGACCTGTCTGGACCCGGGCCTGTCGAACTGCACCACCCAGATCGTCATGGTCAACATCAACGGAGACGAAATGGAGAACATCAACCCGACGCAGCAGCTGGGTGAGAAGACGGGTTCATTCATTCATTCATTCATTCATTCACCTTCAGCATTCATTTGGACGCTCACCACTTCACGTGTTCATTTTCGGACTCGTTCATTAAGTCCAGTCCACTCAGGGCTTCGTGTACTGATCCAGAGTTTCATCAAACTTTGCTGTTCTACCTTCTATGGAACAGATTTCATGTTTATGTCCCCCGTGAGCTGCTGTAGATAATAGTTCCTGTCTTACAGTGGAAACACAGAAACATCGAAGCTTCCTAGAGCAACTTAGGTTTATAGTAATGGTCAAATCTCACTAATAAAGCTGAAACAAGTAGCTGATTAATCACGTAATAAATACATTTTTGCTCAAATTAATCAGCATCAAACTTGATCATCCATAATCATGTTTTTTTATTTTATTTCTCTGTCACTTTTTTTTTTAACAACAACAAAAAAAACTAAAAATGCAGCGGTTCCAGCTTCTCCCATTTGAATATACTCACTGTTTTTCTTCATCTTCTGTGATAGTAAATTGAATATCTTTTCTCTTGTGTTCTTCCACAGGTGACGGAGGTGAGTTATGTCTCTTATATTCTCAGTAATAATCTTCAGTCATAATACAAATCATTTCACAGGACTTTTATCTTCTCTCTCCAGAATTCGTTGAAGTGATTCTTTTACCGCTCGATGAATTCCAGACAAAGATAGACTGTGAGTCTTCAGCTGTTTCACAGAATGATGTCACTGCGACACGAGCATTTCAGACTGAGAGAAAATCCCTAACGTACACTCGGCTGCTTTCATCCCACAGATCTGCTGCAGAAAGAAAAAATTGTGGTGGACTCAAAAGTTTACATCTTTGCCATGGGGATGGTTCAGGCCTTCTTCAAGCCGAGGGAGCTCCCCGTCCTGAAGCAGTGAAGAAAACTGTTCTGGATGAGCATTATTCTTACATAGGACTCCTACACAGGATGGGAACATTTGGACATTGGAAAGGAAATTAAGGATTTTCAAATTGTAATGAGAAATTGTGTTTTTAGACCAAATGTAATCTCAGAAAAAGTTCAATTATAAAATCAAAGTCTTTAGAAATCCATTGATTTGTAAACTGAACCTATGAAGGAGCCTTGTTTACACTGCATGTACTGGACCACGTTTTGCTGCCATACACTTTAAGATTCTGGTGGCCAACAATCAATTGTTTGCACACTTAACACAGAATATGTTTCGGGCTCTAGAATAACGTATTTTAAAGTCATTTCCAGGTTTTTGAGAATATAATTAGTTTCAAAAGTTGCAATATTGTCATTTTTAGCTTAGTGACTGGAAAACATTCCCTAACATGTGCTAACATACCGTTTGGTTTGATTGGAGAAATCCATATCCACCTACTTACCTGTATCTCATCTCTTTAGGATTTTGTCTAAAGGTGCTCTGGGAAATGGAGGAATCTGCTTACTAACGTTGGAGGAATTAGTCCAGCAATTAGTCACATATAACTGCTGCGCTCTGATGACGATAACATATTTGATTGTTGTTTTAACGGTGTTAACAATATGAGATGCCGTTTGTCACTTGTAACTTCAGTGTAATGTACAACATAGGTACTGTCTCGATCACAAGCGATAACTGCTGTTTCCAACCTTGTTATTGTGTAAGAAACTGGACATTGAACTTATACTTACCCTAGAAATTACTGACCAATGAATAAATGAATTGACTCTAATAATTACTTATTGAATATTTGCTTCTGTCTTAAACTAACTTGTAAGCAACAACTGAGGGAATGGTTAAAAAAAAAAAAAAAAATAGAAACCAACTGGCTTTGATATTTTTACACACTAAAAAGCGCTTTAAAATGTAGCTATCTGAAACAACAAATGTATATAGGTGTTAAACAACTTGTCTAAAAACAAAATTTTGGGGTACTTTTTTCAATCAACCTTGCACTATAATATAATTAGATTGGGAGGCATGTTATTCATTCCACTAACTTTATTTCACATGAAAGCGTTGGATGCTATTTTCCAGTAGGTGGCGATAATGTGCATCCGCGTTGTATTATCAGCCGCCATTAAAATCCAAGAAGAAGAAACCGACCAATCATGTGGCTTCGCCAATACAAACTTTGGAACATTTCCTCAAAAACAGTAAACTGAGCAACAACTCACGTTTTTTGTTTTCCAAACGAATCAATATGAACGTAAAATGAGTTTGTTGTTATTAGCGGTGCACAGACATTTAATGTGAGTATTTACACGTAAATATACGAGTAAACGAGCTGGCGGGGAACCCTGTTTGTCCGCCTCGCAACGGGTCCAGTCTGTTTTTGTTGATGTTAATGATTTAGCGACAAAACTTTCCGCGTAATCAAGTTTTAAATATCACTTCAGTAAAGAAAATTCAGCATCGTTGGCGTCATGTGGCTTTGTTACTGAAGGAGGCACGCCCTGGACGCGAAGATGGAGGTGTCTGTTAAAGGTAGGTTTAGAACCACGACAGGTAATGTTATGTATGCTGGCAAGTGAAACAACCGATGACACATTGGGCCACTGCAGATAACAACAATAGAGCACTAGGGGTTTGGTGAGTATGAACATGATGACTGGATCTCAACCGAATTGAAAAACTGTCAGATTTGGAGTGACGCGTTAGACAGCTCTCTCTCTCTCTCTCCTCCTCCTCCTCCTCCACCGTCAAAACACCAAATCAGAGGATATATTTCTGGAGAATGGTGATCCGTCCCTCCACTAGAGATCCACAGACTTGTAGAATCGATGTCAGGGTTCACAGAACCTGTTCTGGTGGGCTGTGGCGGCCCAAACACTTTATGAAGACACTTCCTGTTGTTGTTGTTTTTTTTCCTTTTATTTGTCACCCATCTAACTAACGTCGAATTTATAGTATAAAAGCACTTTAAATTGTATTTATATCCTCAATTCAAGTGTCGTAGGATTGGAGATTTTACACTTGTTATAATCACTCAAGAAAATTGAACTCTTGTTGAATACAGAGAAACCAACGTTGAAACAGTCTGGCATGTTTTCTTAAACCTGAACACTTTTACAAGCTGTTGTAGATTGATTGAAAACTGAAGTAAGGCTGACATCGCATAAAGACAATCCCGACACAGTCATTTGTATTTCATTGACACGGCTGAATGTTGTGTGCTGTCCTAGGGAAGGCCAAGAGGAAGCACCTGAATGCGGAGGAGTGTGATGGCCTGGGACGAAGAGCAGAGGGCACAGACATCCTCACCCAACCTCACACCTCTAACCAGGGGCTGAGCAGCCGTGACCCCAACCGCAGGCTCTATCCCAGGACGCCCACCAAGCGACGGAAGTGTGGTAATGTGCTGTAAATATTCTGCATGAAGATATGTAGTTAGTTTTTTCAGTGAAAGTCCAGACAAGGCCATTTTTCTCCCTGACAGGAGTTCATTGAATTGACTCTGAATCTTTGTTTCTGTCTCTCAAACGTCACACAATCAGCGGCGGCCTCAGGAAGTCCTTCTGGACATCAGAGGGGCATCAACGACTTCTTCTCTGTGACAGGAGTAATCAGTTCCAGCCCACACAAATCCTCCCACCCCTCCACTTCCTTGTTTCACAAAGAGCCAGAGATTGTGGAAGAGGATGAGGATGATGATAGCAGCCTGTTAGCTACCCCATTAGTGCCAGAACCTACCGTAAATGAGGACGAGGAGGAGGAGATTGATGATGACAGTCTGTTAGCTGCTGCGATGATGCCGGAGTTTGAGGCAAACAAGGAGGAGGATTATCTGGAGGGAATGACTGCTGAGATGTTTGGGACAGATTTTGAATTTGATTACAGTTCCAAACATGAGGAAGAGGAGGTAGAGGCCCTCCCCGATGCCCACTTCGGGCTCCTGGGAAGCTCCACGGTCCTGTCGAAACCTCAGGGTTGCATAGACGATCTGCCAGAGGAAGTGCTGATGCAAATACTGTGCCTCATCCCAGCCCCGGACCTCTACCGCAACGTGAGCCTGGTCTGCCATCGCTGGAGGGACATCGTCCAGGACAACATGGTAAGACAAGCAACAGAGTTACATCAAGTTACATCACAAATATTAGCTGCAGGGTGTTTGAGGGGGTCGATGCAGATGTTAAATGATAATTCAAGTTTTGAACCATGCAAACATGTCCTTTTGATGTGTTCATATGCTAGAAGACATCATTAGACAAATGTCTGTTCAGGAACAGATCTAAAAAAATACAGAGTGAGACAGCTCAATTCAACTCAGTTTTTTTTATTACATAGAGACAAATCACAACTCAAGTTATTTCAAGGTACTTAATATAGTAAAGGAACCCAACAACTCAACAATTCCCTGGTGAGAAACAGCCGGGAGGAAAAACTCTCCTTCAACAGAAAGAAACCTTCAACAGAACCAGACTCAGAGGCGGGCGATCGACTGGGTGGAGAGGAGAGTGGAGAGAGAAAAGAACAGCATAGAGATCCAAGACAATAAACTATCGGTGGGTCCGGTCATCGCAGACCGGAAACATGCAGCTACAGGGATACCTGCAACAACAACAACAACAAAGCACTCCACTATGTGAGCAAGGAGAACTGCATAGAGAGATAACAAACAAGAAACAAAGCTATGGGAGAGAGAAGGAGTGAAGTCAGTGAATCATGGAAGGTCCCGCAGCACACAAGGAACCAATCACGTCAACCTGTGTGACGATGACCAAGTTTGTCCAACATTAAGGCTGTTTGTTGATGTAGTCCAGCTGGAGGTTCATGTTTTCTATTGCTGTTACATTTCTAACATCATAGACAGCGATACATAAGACATATTATCATGCTGATACATCGGCTTGTCGGTGTCCAGTTTGCTCTTCTTCTGCCTCAGAATTGGTTTCCAATTTGAACATTGACGGCTCAATTTCTCCAGTATTACCACTTATTCTCGGATTAGTTTGTAATTAATGAAGGGAGATGTGTAGATATATATATATATATAACCCGCTTTAACACGGCTTTGAAGGTTTTTTTTATTTCTTGGTAAGTGATAAACAGAGGAGTTTTTCTCACTAAACGAACAATGTTTTTTTGCTTCTTGTGTGAATGTGTTCCTTTTCACAGTTTGTGCCCTATAAGAAAAAATATTTCCGCTACACGATGAAGGAAAAAGAAAGCGTTCAGGAGATGTTCACCATCTTGAAGAGTAGCGGAATTTCTGATGAAGCTGCCCGAGACCACAGCCTTCGGAAACTGGTTGTGTAAGTCTCCCGTTTGTCTTAATAAGTAAAAATACGTCCACAAAGGGCTTCAACCAATGACAGTTTGGATTGTTGATTGTTGAGATTTATTTTAGTTTTTTTATGATAATCATTTGGTGACATCTCCACAGCAAAACGAACTGAGGCACAAAGATCTGAGCAGAATTTGGATTGTGTGTTTTGTGTGGGAAGTTCTTGTCATCATTTCCTTTGAAATTTGACGGGGTTTTTTTCTGACCTCAGTTTCTCTACGTGTGTGTGTGTGTGTGCGTGTGTGTGTGTGTGTGTCTCTGTCTGTGTGTGTGTTTTGTTCAGGTTGATGGCGCAGCATCAGATCAGAGAGCGAGTAAGG
This sequence comes from Brachyistius frenatus, assembly GCF_029030835.1. Taxonomy (NCBI): domain Eukaryota; kingdom Metazoa; phylum Chordata; class Actinopteri; family Embiotocidae; genus Brachyistius; species Brachyistius frenatus. The sequence goes on from NW_027210631.1 coordinate 2,838,133, forward strand.
CCCGAGGACGTTCTGGAGAGTGTAAAAAAACATCGCCTTTACCCCCAGGCGGAGGCCTCCATCAGGTTACGGATCCCTGATATCAAGAGGTGCCACAGCCTTGGCATCGAGGTATGATTTGCAAATATATAAAGGATCTCCGGTAACATTGTGGGCTTCACAGGATCTTCATGACTGGCATCATTTGTGTCTGATCTCCAGGGTCCGAACCCGTACGCAGCCATGGCCTTAATACTGATTCTCGGTGAGAGCGTAGCTGACGTTCAGGCCTTGGTGTCTCTGCTGAGCGGCTGCATGTCGCTCGTAGCGATCACCGAATACCTGAACAACATGGCTACGATGCTGCTCGCGTTAGAAAGGAGCGACATCAGAATGAGCAATCGGTGAGACCCGTCACGGTTTGCTCTCACCCGTCGTTCTTCATTGTTCGCCGGCAGCCGATGACTGTTTTTCTCTGGTCTGCCTCCTCAGGCCTCACTACAACATTTATTATGTGCTGCACCTGTTGGAGAACGGACCCTTCTCCGTCAGCCCTGGGGAAATGAGGTGAGTTTAAACAGCCTTCGTTTCACTGAGAAATAAGCGCATCTCACTGTTTTATGATTCCTAATTTCATTAGTGTGGAAGAACTCGGGGCCTGGTTTTCATTCAGGGTGTCTGCAGGTCCAGTTCAGACCAAAGATTCATGATGAGATGAAACTGTTTCGGAGCGCTGCAGCACTGTGAACTGGACCGTCTCAGCTCGACTCAAACCAGCTGACAGTGTCGCCTGAGACTCAGCTTGTCAAGTCAGCAGTTTTAAAACTTAAAGCGCATCACCTCTTTCAACAGCTCGTAAAAAGTCAGCCGGTCGAGTCAGACGTAAACTGTCAGCTGGTCAAAATAGAATTTTTGACTAAAAATGCAACTGTTCAGAGTAACTCACCATCACTATCCTCCTTCATGTTATAAGATGCTCGAAATGATACCCAGCAGTTAAAACAGAAGAACAGAGAGTTGTTGCTACGGCGATGTGACACCGTCTCGCCTGATTGCTTCGGTGTAAACTGACAGCTTTCATAATATTGCAGCTGCAAGTTTCAAATCATCTTCTTGCGAATCTTTGGTGCAAACTGGCCTTTAAAAAGCATTTGGTTCACTCATTAAAGGTCTTTTAAAACGAGCTATGAAAACATATTCACAAAGATTTTATTTTATTTGATTACTTTATTGTTTGCCGCAAATACATTTAGTTAATTACAACCCTGTTGTTGCTGCCATTAGATTCAAAATGATATTTTCTATTAAAAAAATAACCAAATAACCAAAATAAACATTTGATATGTTGTCTTTGGTCTGTTTTCAATTAAATGTGGGTTTGAATGATTTGTAAATCATTCTCGTTTTTTATTTACATTTGATATCCACACAGGAAGTCCATACTGAAACCTAAATTCAAACATGTTTTTGTTCGTTTTTTTGTATCATCCTTTATTTAGGATGATACATATTTTACGGATGATGTGTTAAACTGCAGTACTTAGAGACTGATCTCTGAATACTGCAGTTTAACTCGCAAGTTCTACATGGATTTGATTTATGCACACAGATATGAGCAGATTCAGCATTTCAAACAGACCGTGTGTGTGTGTGTGTGTGTGTGTGTGTGTGTGTGTGTGTGTGTGTGTGTGTGTGTGTGTGTGTGTGTGTGTGTGTGTGTGTGTGTGTGTGTGTGTGTGTGTGTGTGTGTGTGTGTGTGTCTACTAGGAGGCCACAGATTCACCTCACAAGAGAACAGCAACAAATCCTGAGCCATGATATCCAGAACGATCACGTGGTGAAGATCATAGCATTTGCCGGTACAGTGAATGAATGTCATGAGAACTGCTGCTGCTGTACAGTCACTGCATCCACGTTCTTCAGTCCTTTACTAAACCAGTTCCACACTAAAATACGAGATCACTGACCAGCGCAGTCACTTTATGGACACATGCAACAATGTACATTTTCTAACTTCATTTCATGAGAACATTATTCATGAAATTCCTCATTAAGTCTTCTGTGCAGTGGAAAGTCCAAATACAATATATTAAATCTGATGATTTACCTTTTTTTTTTTTTTTTTACAATGATTATGTAAAAATGAAGGTACTATTAAGTATCCTGCCGCTATTTATTACCATGACATGTATTACCATTATAAAAAGTGTACAGACAGCGTTAAAAAACAACAACTCTGCATTCATGTAAACATGTAAACAGACTACTTTATCCCTCCACATACTGTTTGCGTGCAACAGAAGCATAAATCGGTTCCACTGTATAATACTTGAAACATCACCAGGGGGCGCTGCTTCTCCTTTACACACTTAATTCACACCACCCACTTTTCTACATCCTTCAGTTATTACTATTTAATGACAGGTTTCTTTAATGAAGTTAATGAAGTATAGCTTTAGAAATACAATGTGAAAATAGGTTTTATTTGCCATTTCATGAATCTCTTTGTTCTGGGTGGTTGATGTCATAACGTCTATCAGCTGTGTGAAACAGGCAGACTTTACCATTCACTTTTAGGTTGCATCAAAGTGTTACATTCAGAATCTCATAGGTCGTCTGCAGATGTAAAAGATTAATAATCAGTTTTCTGAGTGTGGTGGGTGTGACGTGAGGTCGGGGGTCTCTATGTAAGGGCTGACGGCTCGTTGCTGTCCGACACAGGAACGGGGAAGACGACCACGCTGGTGAAGTATGCTGAGCAGCGGCCGCACCTCCGCTTCCTCTACGTGGCCTTCAACAACTCGGTGGCTCGCGAGGCCCGCCGCCGCTTCCCCAACAACGTGGACTGCAAGACCGTCCACTCGCTGGCCTTCAATGATGTCGGGAGGAGGTGAGGAGGGGGCTTCTCACACGCTCCTCGTGGCACTCCGAGATTTTCAGTTTTATTTTCAGTTCATAATTACAAAAGAAAGAACGTTTGACGTCTTTCATTATTAAATTTGGAATATTATAAACTGCAAATATACCCTGCATGTTTGATGTGTGGGGCTCCTGTCCTGCTAACTTCTGCTGGGCCTGACATCATCCTGTAAAACACTACGAACAGCTTGGGAGTTAATTTTCCCCCTGATGATGACGAGTGTGTGTGTGTGTGTGTGTGTGTGTCTGTGTCTGTGTGTGTGTCTGTCTTATCTTGTATGAACCCACAACTTTCTTTTTCCAAATGCCACATGCCTGTGTGTCTACGCTTAGCGCTGTGTTTGCGTATATATTATATATATATTATAGTTGATGCCAGATATTACAGCAAATATATTGCTGTAACTAGCTGGTTCAGAGGTGACTGGGTGTGCGTTTGGGTTCAGGTTCATCAGCTGTATGTATATTTGTGTATTTTTGGGTGTCAAAGATCATCCTCATAAGTCAGAGTCCATGTGTGATTCTGCAGTGTTTATGTGTGTCAGGGGTTAAGTTGGGGCTCAGTGGACTGTACATTCCACACTGAGGTGAGACTTGCTGTCCTCTGTATGAGGGTAAAATGTTATTTTTTGTAGGGGAGCGGAAACACTGACAACAGCAGCAGCCCACATTTCTTGTCGACCTAACACACTCAAAGCTCAAAGCATCCGCAGCTGTTTTGTGTAGGTGTGCATTCCATGTCCATGAGGATGTCCATCTGTTTTGGCATGTCTGTACGTGTGCGTGTGTGTGTGTGTGTGTGTGTGTGTGTGTGTGTGTGTGTGTGTGTGTGAGGAGGCAGGACGCAAAGCAGCCCAGAAACGTCCTAAACTGTAGTTGACCTTTTGGGATGATATTGCTGTTTTGTTCTGTTGCTTTACTTTATGAATCTCTGTTATGTGTTCTTCAAACAGTTCAGTCGTAGTTTCTCCAGTTGACAAAACATTTTAACCAGGTGCATTGTGGTTTGTCAAGGTGCTCTTTGGCAAACTTAACACGACAACGTCAAGTGATGAATCTGAACTCTTTGAGATTACTTTTTTATACAAATCAGTCATTTCTGATATTAATTAAAACTTCTGAGATAACTTTTTTTTAGATGTCAAAGTAGTTCTGACCCACACCTTCAGCTTTGTTTTATTAATTTGACTCCAGATTTGCACATTCCTCACTGCAATTAGTTTTGGTTGATGTTATCAGGCTGGCATGCTCACACGCTGTGTTTTTACAGTCACAAGTGTTCTTGCGGTACCAACGTAAAAAGAAGAGACTAAGAATGACACCTATGTATCTGTAATGAATTTGAAATGTCTATTTAAGGTTTTACCACATGGAAAGAGCACGATCTGCTTCACTGTTTTCAGCCCATTACATTTTGTTTGGGATAGTAAATGATATGCTAACCGTGCTTTAGCTTGTCTGTAGTAGCCCCTCTCTCTTTTTTTTTCTTGCTGTATATCGGGTGTTCCTGTTTGTGACCTCATCACTTCTGTGATCTTCTCTGTGACAGATACAAAGCTCGTGACAAGCTGACCTTCAACGCGAAGCCGTTCACCATCAGCAGCGTCCTGCCCAAAGGCCGCGGTGGCTTTGCCAAGGCCAAAGTGGTGACCACAACTCTCAACGCCTTCATGTCCTCAACGGACCCGACCGTCTCGATCCACCACGTCCCCAACAGCTACGTGTTTAAGAGCGGCTCCACGAAGATCATAGACAGCGAGGAAAGACTGGTATGAACGCCTTAATGCTACATACAGTGGTGTGAAAAAGTGTTTGCCCCTTCCTGATTTCTTTTTTTTTTGCATGTTTGTCACACTTAAATGTTTCAGATCATCAAACAGATTTAAATATTAGTCAAAGATAACAAGTAAACACAAAATGCAGTTTTTAAATGAAGGTTTTTATTATTAAGGGAGGAAAAAAAATCCAAACCCACATGGCCCTGTGTGAAAAAGTGTTTCCCCCTAAACCTAATAACTGGTTGGGCCACCCTTAGCAGCAACAACTTGCAATGAGTCTTTTACAGCTGTAAATGTTGGCCCACTCATCTTTGCAGAGTTGTTGTAATTCAGCCACATTTGAGGGTTTTCCAGCATGAACTGCCTTTTTAAGATCATGCCACAGCATTTCTGGCAAAAATGAGACGAGCCTTAATGTTCTTTTTGCTCAGCAGTGGTTTTGGTCTTGGAACTCTGCCATGCGGGTCATTTTTGCCGAGTCTCTTTCTTCTGGTGGAGTCATGAACACTGACCTGAACTGAGGCCACTGAGGCCTGCAGTTCTTTGGATGTTGTTGTGGGGTCTTTTGTGACCTCTCGGATGAGTCGTCGCTGCGCTCTTGGGGTGATTTTGGTCGGCCGGCCACTCCTGGGAAGGTTCATCACTGTTCCATGTTTTCTCCATTTGTGGATAATGGCTCTCACTGTGATAAACCACATTTAAGTTATGTTTTAACAGGAGGGGGCAAACATTTTTTCCCACAGGGCCATGTGGGTTTGGATTGTTTTTCTCCCTTAATAATAAAAACCTTCATTTAAAAACTGCGTTTTGTGTTTACTTGTGTTATCTTTGACTAATATTTAAATTTGTTTGATGATCTGAAACATTTAAGTGTGACAAACATGCAAAAAAATAAGAAATCAGGAAGGGGGCAAACACTTTTCACGCCACTGTATGTACATATGTACACCATGATACTCTTAAATGACATCTAAACTGAAAGGCTTTTATTGTGAAATCTCAGCTGTTTGTCCGTGACGCGCAAAACATCTGGAACAGGATGAAGAATCTCAACGAGAGATCGAAGCAGGCCTATTACATGACCCACGATGGTACGTTGACCGTAAATGAAGTGAAATGAAGGAAAGCAAATCTCCCGTAATATTTAAAGAAATGCTGCCCAGGTGATCAGTGGAGTTTTTCTCTGCCAGGTTACCTGAAGCTGTGGCAGCTCCAGGACCCAAAGCCTCACTTGTCTGATCAGTACGACACCCTTTTCATCGATGAGGCCCAGGACTGCACTCCCGGTACTCAAACATGCATGTTGGTGGAAAACTGTGCTATTTCTGCTCAGATTTGTGATGATTAACGGGGACTTCTTCCTTTTCTTTCTTCACAGCCATCATGGACGTGCTCCTTTCTCAGCGCTGCGGGAAAATCCTGGTCGGAGATCCTCATCAGCAGATCTACACCTTCAAAGGAGCCGTCAATGCCCTGCGCGTTGTTGACCACACACACATCTACTACCTGACACAGGTACACTCAAATGCACACAGGTAACCTCTGACCTGGAGCGGTGAAGGTTCTCGCTGTTAGAGACACTAAATATAACTTCCTGAAACATTGTCCCCGGCCGAACCTTCCCCTCTAGGAAGATTTCTTTTTTTTGCAGGAAGTGAGCAACTGTCACGTGTGAGAGGTAACATCAGCAGCACGAAGCGACGTGCCACGACAGCCTTGATTAACTTTCTGTAATCAGACATAAAGTGTCCGCAAGAGTTCCAAGTTTCAGTAAAGCTGCTTTCCAAATGCTGTAAACTGCGTTCGCTGCCCGACAGAGGAAACAAGGCCTGGTCCATGCAACGTAACGATGTTCCCTCCGCCTCTCCGCCCCTCCTCATCACTGCGGAGTCGCAGTGGACAGTAAAGGCTAGTTACCAGCTACGGGGCTAAAGCAGGACTCTCCAGTAGATCACCATCTACCCGGCAGATCAAAGGAGCTCTCAGAGAGGAAACATCTCTGTCTCTCAAACACAGACCACAGGTCCTCTTGTTGCCCCGTTTAATGCTCTTAAGTTTTCTACAGTGCCTGCATCCCCTTTTATTAGGCAGTGTATCATGAATCATGCGCTGCAAGTCACATGAACATGTAATGGGTGTTTTACTCTCAGCAGTTCAGTGTTAATCAGAAAAATGAAAAGGATGTTTCTGTCCAGAGCTTTCGATTCGGTGCTGAGATCGCCTACGTTGGTGCCACCATCCTCAAAGTCTGCAAGAGAGTTCAGAAGATTCTTGTCGGAGGAAAGCAGGGGGGTGAGTGCAACGTGATTTGTAATGACGGGCGGGGACATAATATGAAAATAATTCGATTCCTTAGTCAATGTTTTGTTTCCTGTGTGCGCGCTACACGTTCGCTCTACAGGCGGCGTGTGTGACGAGGCTGCAGACAGGGTGGTCGAGGCTGTGAGGACGGGCGCGAGTCACAGGCGAGGGACGACGGCCATCTTGTCCAGATGCAACTACGGCGTGTTCAGCGAAGCCGTCCGGCTGACCGACGCCAACCCACACTGTCGCCTCCACTTCATAGGAGTGAGTGGATAGTTACACACACGCGCGCACAAATGCCACACTAACAGCATATTACACCAACTCACACCTAACACAACTTGTATCCGGCCTGTATTGACGGCTCTTGTTGTCTTTGTGTTATTCCCGTCGTGGATTGCAATTAATAAAAAGCTCAGAAACCTTTCCTCCTGTATACAAACACAGTCATGTGCATGGAGCCGAGTATTCCAAGTTATTTTGCGTCACCTGAGTTACACGCGTTTTTGTGACCGCTAGAATTTACGCATTTGCAATTTTGTGAGTGCGCATCAACTTTTGCCTCCATTGTTCTGTTCCCCAAAATGCTGACGTGCACCCGGCTCAGGTTCCGGGTCCATGGTGAAACTGCAAATGCACACATACCAGTATTCACAAAAACATATACAACACAGGTGCTGTTGTTGTCATACAAGTTATTGCTTCCCCTGCTCCAATTCTAATGACCTACAATGTTATTCAGCCACTTGTGTTGCGTCTGTCTCTCTGTCTGATAATATGTAATATTAAATAACATGATATTCCTCTTTTTGCCGCAGGATGTCACTAACATCGGCCTTGGTAAGATCCTGGACATCTGGCACCTGATGCAGAAGACACAGCCGGGTTTGCAAGAGCCGAACCATCAACCCAAACGTAAGATTCATACAATAAACATACTGCAGGATTTATCCTGTGATTCATCTGCTGTTGTGAAATGGGACATATCAGGCTTTCTCAGACTACTTGTATCGTGTTGATGTCAAAAGTCTGTGAAACAAATTCAAAAATGTATTTCAACAGTTAAACTATCAGTAAACTTCCATGAAGTCAATTTAGTAAAATGTTAGATAAATAGATGTTTGACATTTAGCAAAACAAAAGTTTCCTACTGAAATACATAATTTAGGTTGTCACTTGGAGAAAGTCTGAACATACTCCTCCAAACATCAACAATGGTGGTTGTGAAACTTAAATGGTCGATGTGATGAAGTCCACCTGTGGTTCCTCACCGCTGTGAATTTAAGGCTAATTAGCTTCATACAAGTGACATGGGGTTGGAAAAGTGGATCATTTTAAGGCCACGCAAAGCTCAGGTGTTCCATCCTTCGTATTTGGGCACATAATCCAAAACCTGGAGGACTTGTGACTGAGAGAAGACACACTTCAAGACCAGCAGCTGATTGGACGAAATAATAGTGCGTAAAACAAGCAAAAACCTCCGCAAATCAAGCCAAGACAAAAAAAAAAATGTCTTCTTACGTTTGAAGTGTTGGCTTCTTTATCAGTATACGTAGACATTAGTAGTTGCCAAACACGTTGAAGACTGAACCAGTGCCGTGCTGCATCCTCCACAGCTGGTTGAGAAGCTCTGAGGCTCCGTGGAACAAACTGAAGCTCATTGTTGTCACTAATCAGCAAAATGTATCTACACAAAATTTAGGAAATCAGCCTTGCTGGAAGGAGTCATTTATTTATTCATAAAATGCTAAATGTGGATCATAACATTCATGCACAATGACTTTCACAGATTATACTGCTCACCCAGCTCTGCACCAATCAGCACGCAGGTGTTTAGCGCAGCAAAGATGGCCTCAGAGATCAACAGGAATTAATGCGTTCACGCACCATTCAAATTTCAGACATTGAGGATTAAATTTGCAAGAGAACACAAGAGGACGGAAATCGGTCTCTTTTAAAAAACCTTGGACATTAAAGTTGAATGTGCTCCGTCTTCAGCTATCAAGGATCCCTTCATTCGCTGCTTTGCGAAGACGGATCAGAACGGCTTCTGGGCGCTGAAGACGTACGTGACGCAGACCGAGGACAGGGAGCTGGAGGGCAAACTCAACATCGTGGAAAAATACCGAAAGCGCATTCCCGAGCTGGTGAAGCGCCTGGAGCAGTGTTCGGAGAGCGACTTTCACTCAGCAGGTGAGCATGCAGACAGACACACACACACACACACACACACACACACACACACACACACACACACACACACACACACACACACACACACACACACACACACACACACATACACACACCTAGGCTTTATATAACTTGAGTAAGAAGTCTGAGAAACCTGTTTCCACTCACACAAATAGCATGTAAGAAATAGAAGGACAAGGAGAAAAAGAAAAAGGAAAGAAAACAAAAGAAAATAAAATAAAACAAAACAAAAGAGAACAAAAGAAAGTGAAATAAAAAGGTTTGTCTAAATAAAAACTCCAAAAACATGCACCTCAGGTCAGGTTACCTGGCGCCGCGCTAGTGGCAGCCTGTTGCAGCAGCTCCCCCCCTTAGAGCCCCCCTGCTGTAGTGAAGAAATTTCCCCTCGGGGATTAATAGAGTGAAATAAAATTTTTTTTTTTTAAATGTAAATGTCTCATTAGCTCAGATCACATGATAAGAGGTTACGTGCACCTACACAGCTTGGAAACAGGAAATGGATCCCTTAAAATACACCGAAGACTTCGCTATTGTCTGATGTCTTATGTTGGCTTTTCTTTTGAAAAGGACAAAACCAGCAGTGCGTCATTGCATCTCTGTGCTTGACACTTGAGTTCATTTTAAAGTCAACTTCTCTGTGTTCATGGAAATGAAGAAACCCGTCACCCGAGGCAATAGATTTTGGCTGTTCCTGTCGTAACCAGATAAGCTGTCCTGGGGTTTTGAAGTTTTCCTGTCGCAATAAAAGGTCCATTTTTAAAAAGCTTGAAATACTGTATTTTATATTGATGACTGTTTTTTCCCCCCTTTGTATTCTGACTTTGTCTCTAGACTTCATAGTGGGAACTGTCCACAAGGCCAAAGGTCTGGAGTTTGACACTGTGATGGTTGACGATGACTTTGTGAAGGTTCCTGCTGCCTGGCACAACCTGGAACACTTTTCCAAGTTCTCATTTAGTGAGTTTTTATTTAGACAAACCTTTTTATTTCGCTTTCTTTTGTTTTCTTTTGTTCTCTTTTGTTTTCTTTCCTTTTTCTTTTTCTCCTTGTCCTTCTATTTCTTTCTTTTTTTTCTTCTCCTTTCTTTCCTTTTTTTCTGCTAAATATTTTAAACCACATGTTCTGGTAATTGTGTTCAGTTTTCTGTTACTTCTGTTCAAAGTGGGTTTAGAATCACATTGAATATAGCTTTTCTAAAAAGCTTTTTTCTTGTGCAGCACAAATTCCTGATGATGAGTGGAACCTGCTGTATGTGGCTGTGACTCGTGCCAAGACCTCCCTGATCATCCCCAAGAATGTCTGCCGGATCCTCACGGTGGCCGGGGTAAAATAGAAACACAACACATCTGCAAATATGGACTACATCAAGTCACAGCCAGAAAGTTATTGCACACATTGTTGGAATGCAATGACGCACAAATGTGCGCTTATTTAAAGCTACGACAAGATATTAATCAGGATGATCCCGTCTCGGCTCTTGTTAAAGTTTGTTCTTGTGATTTTGGTTTTCTTCTGCCATCTTCTGTCATTGATGACGAGACTGTTACAGGGAAGTGAAATCGTCCCTTTCCTCATACTTGATTCAGGATAGTTTTTTCCTCCAGACACACAGACGAGTTTCACTTCCTGTATTTCCTTTCTCAACTGCAGCCAGCTTAAAGTAAACTACTTAATGATTTCTCAAATCGGAGTCATAATTCCTGGGTACGGCGTTTTCTTTTCTTTTTTTAAACCGGGGACTGATTCGATGGTTTCTTGGCTCTGTGATCTGCCTTTAACAAGTGGATTCAATTTGTGACCTCACCAGAGCAGATGTGGAGACTCAAGTCTGACAGACAAAGACAGTAAACAATTAGGGCAGAAACAAAGCAGTAACCGAATGTGTCCATTTCACTGTGTACATTCTTGTTTCCTTTGCCGTCATACAGAAAGCTGCATGAATTATTTGTTGTTGCGGTCTTTGAAGTGTGCAGAGGAAAAACCACAGCTGTGAGAAAATGGATGACAAAAATCCATTTCCTCTGGAGCACAATTGTTGAACGTAGACTGAAGTGTTTGTGAGGTTCCTGGCAGTTAACGGAATAAAACAGGACATTGTTAATGTCTTTTATCACCGGCAAATGATGAAATAGTAGTGACTGAACGGGTGTGCCAGAGTGAGGCAGCGGCGGTGTGGCTGCTGTTAGGGTGGACGGAGGTGTTCTGATCAGAGCGGAGCTGAGCGAGACGTATACATGAAATTATAGAAGCTCAGAGACGGCTGGCGTTGCACGCAAACAGAGCGCAGCACTGTGACGTAGCGCGGAGAGGCTGTGACCTTTGCGATCGTGTATTCCAAGTTGTGTGGCCTCATCAACATCAGCACCTGAGTTACATGTGTTGTGCATTTGTGATTTCATTATGCACCTGAAACTTTGAGCAGAGAAACTTTGTCTCATGTTTTGGGAGAACAGAAGGAAGTCGCAGGGCGCCACATCCTGAGTAGGGTTTGTGGGGTGGCGATCGTGTCGTTGCCTTTTCATTAAAAAGAGTTACAAAATAATTATAGTACACTGTGCACCAGGCTGCCTTCATATATGATCTTGGTAATAGACTGATGAATGTTTGGTCTGTTTTGACTGGTGAACAAATTTCCCTTTGGGGATAATAGATATCCTCAACCTTAACCCTCCGGCTACAGTTTGGATTGAGGCTTTTAAATGAGAAGCAAAGCTCTTATATATCTGTTATTAGACATGACTTGTTTGGTTCAGTTAAAACTAACTACTGTTAGTTTGCCCAGTTAATGTGCTTAATTTTAAATTATCAGAAAGCTCTTATTTATATATATATATTTTTTTAAATCAACAAACTAGACCGTGACTAAAATGCAGCAGTGTCGAGTTTTTCTCCTCAGTGGGTCCTAAATGAGCTGCAGGTCTGAAACCACCTTTATCTCAACTCTTGTTGGTTAAGTTGCATCATTTCTCTGCACTTTATCTAAACTGTCAACGTGTGCGTGTGTGTGTGTGTGTGTGTGTGTGTGTGTGTGTGTGTGTGTGTGTGTGTGTGTGTGTGTGTGTGTGTGTGTGTGTGTGTGTGTGTGTGTGTGTGTGTGTGTGTGTGTGTGTGTGTGTGTGTGTGTGTGTGTGTGTGTGTCCTGTGGGGAAAGGTTTGTGGAGGTGGCCCACTTGAAAAGCTTTTTCTCATACCCAACTGTAATAGGAAAAAAAAAGTCAGAGATTGAACATAATGTACCAGAGAGTGAAGAGCTACAAACCTGTTTATTAAAAGCATCTGCGGGCTCCTCCTGAAAATGAATTAAACCAGTGAGTGCACACGAGTGCCAACTCGTTGGGAAATCGACTTTGATGTACAAAAACGGTTAGGTTGCTGACCTCGCCCTCACCAGACATCATTCTCATTAATGATAAAAAGCCCTTATTAAGCAAGAATAACAGCCATCCTGAAATACAAGGCACAAAGCACAAGAATGGAAAGTTAGATCAGTAAGAAATGGCTTTAAGTTGGGTATTAAAAAAATTAAATAAAATAAGGCATCAATTATGAGTCATTCATTCTGGATTAACCACAGCCAACCAACTGTGGACAAAAGAGGCAGGTAGAAACAGCGTTCCTCTTACTCCAAGGTGTCTGTGTCTACTGTTTTGATCCAAATTTGATGATCTAATTTATTTACTGTTCTTAAAACTGGTAAAAAAAAAACAACAACTAGAAACGGCACATAAAAGGTCTGTTCATTCAAAAAAAACTATTGGAAAAACCGCATAGATCAAATTTCCTGTTTTTCAGAGGTAGTTTTGTACAGTCAGCTAAAAGTTTTGCATGTTTCCCTCCCGACTTCATAATCACCTCCTTGTTATTTCCAGCAATACTTTCTCAAGTCGGAGATGCCCAGTTCCCCGATGACGGCCGGCCAGCCTCTCCCGTGCTCCGTCGCAAACTGTCCCAACTGCATCACGCCCGGCTCAGCGTTCATCCTGCACAAACAGAAGATGAAATGTGTAAGAGGACAACTTAGATGGAACAAAACACAAATACTAAAGCGCTTTGTTCGCAACGATTACGATCCTTCTTTCGTCTTTGTGCAGACCGACGGTGTGTGTGACAGCGGGCCGCTGTGCGAGAGGTGTGTGTGGACGCGCATCGGACCGACCGCCTTCCTCATGACCGACGACGTCCTCTCCATGGCTGAAATCCCACGAAACCTCGACCCGCCCGTCCACCACGGATTTTTCGTGGAGTTTTTTTTATAACGCTGCTCGTATTCAAGGACCTGAAATAAAACCGTCCTCTTCGGCGATGTCGAGGGAAATCAGGTGACCCCTGAACACGCTAACAGGACACGGGCGGCCAGGATTCATGTCCGGTCACCGAGAGACACCAAAGCAGGCCGAGAGATGCTTTTACTTTTCTTTGTAACGGATGAAACACAGTTTTCAGTGTGACTTTCTTTTTTTAATATTGCTTGCATGTGTGTGTTTTTCTCAGAGACATTTAAGGGCCAACATCTCCCAGTTCTACCAGTAGAGTGCTGAGGTTTAACTCAGTTTGACTGTAACATTTATTTTAAAAAAAAGATGACTGCTGGCATTTTTTTCCCACATGCTTTTTTTTTTTTTTTTTTTTTAAGTCTTTCTTCTATAATCAAATCAAATGTTTTATGACTTAGAAATAACTCTTGATGGGCTACTTTTCATTACACAACAAGTAGTTCCGACCCGGAGATCTGATTGGTCAACTACATTTGGAAAGTGCTCAAATCAACATGACAACACACCCTGCTAATCACTAGAAATATCACTCCGCCTTCTATAATATATAATATATATACATAAGTAGAATTTTATTTCATATAAGTATAATGTTGTTTTACTTGTTATAGGCCTGTTAATTGTGACCCATCTGGTGAAATCGGGTCTCTTGGTCCCATTTTGTTGCTCCGAGCACCTGTACCGTAATACCACGGGTAGTCGCGCATTTAAAATCCTACCGGCGGATAGTTTGCCAATTATGTTTCAACTGGTTGTAACACGACACGGTGCTAAAATCTTTTTTTTTTTTAAATACATGAGGGCATCGGTATCTTTTTCCGGCGGATATCTTCATTACAACAAGTCTGAGCTACCTGAACAGTTTAGTGTTTCTATTTGCTGTATTTAGTTAGTTTAAAAAACAATCTCGAGAAAGCAATAAAACGCACTAGATCTCGTCTCTGTTACTAAAGGGTCGGACTACTTCCTGGAGTGGTAAACGTTGCATCCATTACATTTGTTTCTACTGACGCGACTGGATGTTTTCCAGTTGTTAGTCACACTAACAAAAAGTTGTATTTTAACAGCGAATTGCCCACAATATGAATACATTTTGATTACATATTTTATTTAGATGGTAAATTGTGGTATTTACAAAAGCCTTTCAGTAAAAATTGCAGAATGAGTGATTGGATTTTTTAATGTCAACAACCAACACTTACAAACATTGAGTGAGAGTCAGTCTGCAGTCTAGGAGACGAACAGGAAATGTTTTGTTTGGACTTGGCTGAGCAACTGTTTTCGTTTTCCTTCATAGTCTAGTTCACTTTTGGTCAAATAGCTCCTAGGGGAGATAAACATCTGGACAGATGAGTGAAGAAAACATGTCAATATCTAGTATATAGTAGGTATGTGTATGTAGTGTGTTTATGTGTATGCGTGTACTAGAGGCGTTTTAATTTGAAATGGGGTCTTTTAATTTGAAAGATAAAGGAAGTCAAGGCATTCAGCTGACCAATGGTGTAACTATGTTGGTCAGTCATTCACCTTTACCTTTCGTCTGTGCTCTTATTTAAAAAAAAAAAAAAAAAATTCACAGGTAGGAAGCATTGACTGTACAGATTTAGTATCTGGTTCCCTAAGACAGATAATTAATTTGGGAATGAATTGCTTCGACTGACTGCATTTAACATCCACATAAAAAGTGGTGAACTTCTCTTCTAACTTCCTTCTGCACTAACATGCATTGCTGATATCTAAATTATTCATCAATAAACAGCTGCTCGGGGGAATTGTGCGATTCTGTGCTCGGCTATGTTTACAATAATACAACATATATGTATGCCATATTATATTTCTTATATGCAATCTCGTATTAATCAATTATTACTCCTCAGGCGTATGCAACAGGCTGTGCCTGTATAGGTCAGCGATACTGATGTGGTCAGCATACTGCTGTGCAAAACAACAAGGACACCGGGTACGTATGGAACGGTTGATTTACAACCGTTAGTTTCACCTCCTATTGTTCTGATCTCTTCTGAGTCATAAAACAGGACCAAGCTGCTAAAGACGACCCCCCTCAACAAATCAACAGAGGACGGCTCAACTGCACATGGCACTGTGTTTTTGTACTACAAAAAGACTGGGTCAGGGAGAGACAGTCAGTCAGACTTCGTGAACTGACACATACTCTGTTGCGGTCAGGGAAACATAGTCTGGACCCAGAGCTCTGTAAACTGATTATTCTGCAGCTGTTAAATAAATATCTTGAAGCCTGACATATTATCCTATTGCCTTATTGAAAGAACACGCAGGACTGGGGGCTGACACATATTGGCTTTGTACTAGCAGGAGCCCAAGTCCAACAATTTGGTGACCCCGACGTGATGAGGACGGAGAAGTGAAGGCAGTAAAGAGACAGAACCAACAGCGGACATCTGGTCAACGGTGACAACAGTGCCGGCACATCTAAGAAGTCCTCCGAGACGGGGGTTAGAGGCCCACCGTCGAAAAAAAGAGTGGGGGTTAGAGGCCCAAGACAATGTCTGAACCACAAAAAGGTTTGGAAACCAGAGAGGTTAGAGTCCTCCAAAAAAATCCAAGGGTTACAGACCTGGATCCGTTAGAGGCGGAACAAAAGATCGTTGTATAAGGCGTAAACTTAAAGAGGCCCGGCGACACAACGTGTGTGAGGTCATTAATTTTTCTTATAAAGAACTGACCACTGCAGTCCAATGTTGAAGTGAAATTGAAGATTGTTGAAATCATTTAAATACGGGGAAATGTGGGTGGCTTCCAAGAACTAAGCAAGTTTTATAGAGACAGCCAGTCTCTGCAAGTTCTTGTTCTGTGGGGACAAAGGGTGGTGTTGGTGAAGAAGTGAGCGTGAATTAAAAGATTTGTGGTATCTGGGGCGACCCCTAGAGTGAGACCGGACTGAATTTATTCAGCCTAGAAGCTTGTCTCACTAGATCCACAAATTGACCTAAAGGAGTCATTCACACTCAATCTCCACGTGTGTGTTGAATTACCACTGTGTGGCAGTACTGAATAAACAGTAAAAAAAAAAAATTAAAAAGGAGATGGAAGGTGAATTTGATCGAGAGTGTTTGGAGTATGGGGGCTGTGGCCCAGAAGTGAATGTAGGAGAACAGTGAGGTCTCATTAGGATGCAGTTGAGTAGTGGATGTGACAAGGGAGTCAGAAAGAGAGAAATGAGAGAATATGATAAGTTATGGGATGAACTGAAGGAAAAGGAAGGATTTCCCGCGGGCCATGCCATGACGGTAATATGGCCATGGCTGAGTAGAGCAGAAAATGAGACTAAAAAAATAAAAGGAAATAATAAGCGACTAAACACAGAAATTATCGAGCAGAATAAAATTACTGAGAGAGAAGGATAACATAAGCAGAGGCAGACTCTGAGTCAGAAAAAAAAATTGAAGTAAGCGAAAAATAAAATCAGAACAGAGTAAAACTAACGCTGAAAGATCGCGCTAAAACAAACAAAAATTTAGAACGGAGACAGACAAATGACTAGAATAATCCAGAACGTAATAATATATAAATAAAAGAATGGGAACAATTAATAATAGTGATAGTTAAAAATAAAATAATAAAAAAAGATAGAGAGAAGCAATATGGTTAAGGAAGCCAATTAATAATAATTTAAAAAAAAGAGAAACAGACAAATATGGGTTAAAGATTGAAGAAAATACATGAATAAACAAGAATAACCTAAGATAAGTGATAGCATAGAGATAACAGAGAAAAAAGCAACAGGAGGAGGAGCTGTTAAAGGCTCAGCTTTTGAGACTCCAATGAGATGACATCAGACGCAAAGCTACTGATAAGTAAAAAGGACACAAAACAATGGGAAGAGTAAGGGAGAAAATTAGGTTAGAGACAGCAAAATCTGCATCACAGCCCCGTGAGAGCCCTAAGGTGGGAGAAATCAAACAAACCCACAGTAAAAACGAGAGATATTATGCAAAGATCACGGACAGATTGAGAGGGTTTGGGTGTGGTAGCCAGAGAGGGAAACAGGAGGACTCTACCAGTGCAGAGGGAAATGAAACTTTGCGACAGCACACAGTCAAGACACCCTGAGAGCAAAGGAGGCAATACAGCAGACCAACACCATGTCTGCACCGCAAGAAGTGGACAGAGAGAGTGAGGACAGAGACAAACAGTCCTCCTCGGAGCAACCACCAGCAACAGGCATCAAAATAAAAACAAAAAAAAGAAATGACACACTGAAATCATGACAAGAGGCAGTAAAACACCGAGACGGATCCGGTGGGGAAACGTCCTCCCACAAGTACAGGAGGTACGGACAACCTGGGTGTCAGAAACAGTTGGCTGACCTCGACAGACTCCACCGACTCGAACTCCTTTCATACCTGTCAGGTGATCACTGATAGGAGACACTAACAACAGAAGGCTACAGGGGATCAAAGGGGCAGAGATGTGGAAAAATGAGTTAAACAATCAAACAGGAAGTCTGATAAACAAGCAATTCAACTTCTGAAACAGTACCTGTCTCAGAAGAATAGTTGTTTGATTGGATAAAATAAAGTAAAATAAACCAACTTAAAATAATGTGAGATTAGTTAGAGATGAGTTCATAGAAAAGATAGACCGAAGTTAATAGATCAAAGTTAAGGATAAGCTAGATCAAAGAAAATAAGAGAATACTAAGATTTAAGACGTGAGAGTTAAAGTTTACAGGGGCCCAAAGACAGTGTAGTATAGGAGAGCGGTAGTCACACCAGAAGTAGAAGGGCGGATTAGAATAAGTAGATAAATAATAATAGAACCACAACATAAAATAAATAAAAGAAAAGGTAATGAGCAAAAGACTAGGAGGAACCTTACTGCCGCCTTATTCTGGACCGCACAGGCCGAAATGGCGTTTATATCACTCAAAAACGCTCTTAGCACTGTTTCTGATCTGGCTGTCTCTGACTACAGAGGTCCATTTTATCTGGATGTTTCTGAAACAGCCCAGACAGCAAATGATGTGCTGTTTCAGAAAAAAGGGGGGTGACAGGAAGGTGTTGATGTACGTAAGTGTGACACTAGATGCTACAGAGAACAGACACCCACCATGCACAAGACATGCAGCAGGAGTGGCAAAGATTTTGCAGAAAACGGCACACATAGTCATGCAACATCAACTGATAGTACTCACCACACACACAGTCGTGGCATATGTGAATTCTACAGCGTTCACCATGTCATCACTAAGACAGACCAGGCTGAACAAAACGCTGACAGCACCACACATCACATACACACATGAAGGCATAAACATGGCAGACAACATGGGAGGACACAGGTACCTCCTGGTAGCCGTGGATGCATACACTGGCTGGCCAGAGGCAATACCTGCTAAAAAAAAAAAGAGGATGCAAAAACAGTGATAAAATTCTGGATAAATCACTACATACCCGTGCATGGGTTCAGATAACGGCTCCCATTTCAAAAATAAAGATCTACAAGAGGTGGAGAAGCATTTGGGCCTTAAACACGCATTTGGCCCGGTCTCCCACCCTCAGTCACAGGGGAGGGTAGAAAGAATGAATCAGACACCGAAAAGTAAAATCAGTAAAGTATGTGCTCAAACCGAGCTGTCCTGGGTGGAGGCTCTGCCAGTAGCGTTGATGGCAGCGCGCAGCTCTGTGAATTCTACCACAGGGTTCCCTCCTTTTGAACTGTGGACTGGACAGCAGTTTCCGGGTCCAGGCGCAGGAAACCCGGTGACGATCGAAACAAGTTCCTGGATGAAATATAAGCCATACTATGATCAACGAACAAACTCTGGTGTCAGGTTTCTCTGCACACGTGACGGAGACCAAAGGGGGCAGTGAACCAGGAACACCACATACAGCGGAGCGGGTACTCCTAAAGGTGATCGAGAGGAAGTGGTCGGAACCAAGGTGGACCGGACCGTACAGCGTTAAGGAGAGGACGACGCACGCAGTCCGGCTGGACGGCAAAGGAGAGAACTGGTACCACTGGTCACAGTGCACGGCAGCAGTCCCTCCCCAGCGGACGCTGGGTCAGGTAACAGTTGATCTGAAACATCAGGATCAACAGTAAGAAAAAAAAGAATCACCTGTGCGAAAGAACTGTGATTGTGTGTTTTGATATATATGCAATGTGTGAAGTGCTGTAGCGGTAATGAGCTGTAATAAGAAGGTTACAAGGGCTTGCGAGTAAACATTTTTACTGACAATACAGAGAAGATATTGAACAGCGACATCTGGAAAGTTTTTGCTTAGCCAATATATAAATATATAAACTTAGTTACAATGAAGCCACGCTGGCAGCGGGTATGTGCATGTTTTGTAATATCTGTAATAATTGTGGCGTCAATACTGTGGTGGTTTAAAGGGCCGATGCCACACCAGGAGCGGGAAAACAGAGCATCAGAACACGCAGACAAATGGCTGACTAAATACGGGGGTATAGAGCTGAATTACATCAGAGGTTCATCCACTTCGTTCAAGTTTGATTTATGCGATGTAGTCTCATGTTATGGTAACCCCAATTATTGGAGAGATTATGACATATATTGGTGCATTGCCACACGTGTCCCACCGCAGTGTGGCTCCTGGGAGGACGTGCAAGGATGGACTCGGGGCCCAAAAACATGGGGTTCCCGTCGGTATGACTCAGTGGGTTCCAAGTTTCATTTGGACGAAGGCACTTATGTGCCTGGACAAAACGCTCTGAGGCTCTCTGTAAACGGGGTTTACGGCCTATCAATCACTGTATCTCACGCTTGGAGTCCATCAGAAAGGGAAAGATCACACAGGACTGGTGAAAGTTACTATAAAGAACGCCACTACCCCGGGGCGCAAGGAATATGTTGTAGTAACGGTTGACAAATCTGGGAGAGCGGCGACGAGCCCTCCTGAAAAGATCACACCTGTCGTTTTGCTCCATATCGCCACCGGCTATAATGACAAGAACACGTGGCTAGATTGGCTATCGGCCACCGCATTGTCTCAGAATATGTCTGACTGTGTTGCATGCTCCTCAGCGAGGCCCACGCTGTTCACCGTCCCTGCTCCGCTGTTTCCCGATATAGATCCTACAGGATCTGGAGCTCACCATGCAGTCGCATCCAGGGGGCTGCGACACCTTGAGTGGGATCTTTCCCCCAGTTAAGAACACCACCATCCCACCTGTATTCACACCAAGAGAAGGCTGGCAAATGCCACACGGGACGCGGTGGCGAGGCTATCTGAGCAGTTGGCGGCGACCTCGCTGATGACGGTGCAGAATAGGATGGCGTTGGACATGCTGTTGGCTGAAAAAGGGGGTGTGTGCCACATGTTCGGGGGGATCAGTGCTGTACGTATATCGCCAACAACACGGCACCTGATGGGTCGGTCACGAAAGCCTTAGAAGGTCTGAAAATTCTTTCCCAAGAAATGCATGAGATGTCAGGGATTGCTAATCCTCTGGATGATTGGTTAGGAAACTGGTTTGGGAAATAGAAGAATGTGGTGGTCTCGGTATTCCTCTCGATTTTAGGGATGTTGTGTGCTTTTGCGTTGTGCGGCTGTTGTTGTGTTCCCTGCATTAGGTCATTGTGCAGCAGCCGCATTATCGTGGCCACTGTGGAAAAGACGGGCAACTTTCTCCTGGAAGGGGAGCCGGCCTTGATGGACAGGGAGGAGGATGATGAGGAGAATGTTGTGTAGGATTTGTTTGTGTGCACTCGTGTCTCTTTTGCGTTGATTTGTGTTCCGTTTCTTTCTTACGGTTGTTGGTCTCCTGTGGGAGACCAAAAGGGGGAATTGTGCGATTCTGTGCTCGGCTATGTTTACAATAATACAACATATATGTATGCCATATTATATTTCTTATATGCAATCTCGTATTAATCAATTATTACTCCTCAGGCGTATGCAACAGGCTGTGCCTGTATAGGTCAGCGATACTGATGTGGTCAGCATACTGCTGTGCAAAACAACAAGGACACCGGGTACGTACGGAACGGTTGATTTACAACCGTTAGTTTCACCTCCTATTGTTCTGATATCTTCTGAGTCATAAAACAGGACCAAGCTGCTAAAGACGACCCCCCTCAACAAATCAACAGAGGACGGCTCAACTGCACATGGCACTGTGTTTTTGTACTACAAGAAGACGGTCAGGGAGAGACAGTCAGTCAGACTTCGTGAACTGACACATACTCTGTTGCGGTCAGGGAAACATAGTCTGGACCCAGAGCTCTGTAAACTGATTGTTCTGCAGCTGTTAAATAAATATCTTGAAGCCTGACATCTTCTCCTATTGCCTCACTAAAGAACACGCAGGACTGGGGGCTGACACATATTGGCTTTGTACTAGCAGGAGCCCAAGTTCAAGTAATGTCAGACTTTGCTCCAACCCCACACCTTAACTTTTCACTTCGATGGAGGGGCAGAGCTACCACTGAGGAAACTGAAGTCATTTCCTCTGCGTTTTATAGTTACATTTTTCTCCACTTCCTCCACTATCTTTGTGTTTTTACGCCAAAGTATTTAAATTCTTCCCACCAGTTCTTCCCAGTTCATTAAGATGTCAGTATGAATTTGTGTCCTTTATTATTCACATACCAGGCAGCACAAAATAATGGTCACCTGTCGGAACAGCTGTGTTCGGAGGTAGGTGGGCGAGCGGCAAGCTATCCAGTAATCATTTGACGGGTTTGACGAACATCTTAAAGTTGTATATGTTTAGATATTAAGGGTGTTGTGTGTGTGAGTTAGTCCGACTCTGCCAGACTGTCGGTCACAGCTTCATCTTTCCGCATAAAATGCTCATTTTTATGCTTTTTATTTGGTGAAGTCTGGCTTTCTCACCTGTCCGTCAAGCGAACCTCAACGTATAGTCACAATTAAAACTCAGACCAGATTAACTTTATGCTGTTTGAACTCAATGGTTTAAAGAAGCTATTTTTTAGGTTGTACACATATCTTAAAGCAAGATGAACCGAAGCTGAAATTTATTTATTATATTATTTATTTCAGTTGGTCTTTCCAATCAAACTCAATAAAATTCTAATTATATTGTATTTTCCTAGAAACCAACAACACAACATTCCCCGATAGAGCATGACCTGAGCTCAGAAGATTGGACTTTTAGCCGTAGAGCAGGTGACTACCGTGACTACCGTGACCTTCTGTGGTCTATTGCAAAATACAGAGGTAAATCCATTTGTATTATACCGTAGATATTATCATTCAAGTTTTGTGTGGTCTCCAAGTTTTGGATCATAGCTCACATATTATGAAAGAACGTGTTATTTATGTGCTCCTTGATAGATTACATTGGCTCGTTTCATGTTTGCATAAGTGCTCCCATTCAAAAATCACATTCAGGTTGTGACCTGTTAGAAAGGAATGATAACCTTATTACACATTCATGCTGCCAAAGTTCAGGTTATGTGCATTAACCCTGTGAGAAAACAATACTCTATTGAGAGACATGAGTATTTATTTATTGCTCTCAAACAAAAAAAACCTTTGTTCAAATTATGTCTTTACAATAATATCTTTTTTGTGTGTTTCTAGGATATCCTAAAACACTAAAACTCTTTCTTTTGGGAGTGAATGTCTATAAATGCCACCAACTGGCTGTTAGGATGATCACTGTGGCTTTTGCCCCCAAGTCATGGTGAGATTCCATAATCACTTTAAACACCAGTATGAGTTTCAGAAATGAGACTTAAAATCATGTTTTCAATTTATAGTAGACCAATGTTAAATGCACGCATTTGAAACTTGAATGAGTCTATACGGATTTAATTATTCATCATATAAAGATATGAAAACTACATTTTGATGCTCATAAATGCTACCATTTATGTATAAATATATTTCTTGCACTTCGATAACACAATTCATAGTTCATTCTCATTATTTCTACTTAATAGTTGCTGAAATACCAATTTAGTTCAATTATTTATTTTCCCAAGCCACATTTTGCGTTCAATAAGTTGACCACAGTATTTACGCTGAAAGTCAGGTATTGTTGTGTCAAACACATCCACGGTTATCCATGTTTCCTCGCTTAATATTTAGTAAAAGTGTGACTTCAAATAGGAAACAGGGCGAGGCATATATCCCATCAGAGTCTAACAGATAGCTAACATCTCTGATGAAATAACCTCACTGTCTGAAATAAAACTTGTCTAAAAATTCAACAAATAAAACTGTCTCTGGTTCAATAATGTTACACAAGCTCAGTTGAAAAGATAAGATGTGATGTTGTGATGCCCGGTACTCAGCTGATAGCTGAAGAAGTACAGGCCAGCTATGTTTGCCAATTAACTTCAAACCTAGTCCTGCTAGTTTGGTGCTCTTCAGTTAGCGAGCCTGCTGAGCCCTTAAAATCATAAACGCCATGGTGAGGAATGACTCAAAGCAGCAGCTGCAAACGTGTTTTTATTTTTAGTTATATTTGAACAGTTCTGTTACATCACAAGTTAAAAAAGACCTGACTGTACCTGACATCCTCACATCAATGCTACATCCTGGTTGGTCCATTTCATGGGCAGGAAACTATATAACCGCCCCTTTGGCCTGCAGAGCCTCTTTCCCCCCAAACACACAAGAACAAAAAGAGGCTCAGTAAGTGAAAATGGACCTTTAATCCCACTGTATTCGTTTAATACTTCACATGTGTTTTATGTCTTCTAAATGTCTTTATTATAATTTAGACCTTATGTTTGTAACCTTAAAGAGGATGGAAAAAACAACTTTGTGGATGCATTAACTATGTAAGTTAAACATTGTTCATTTTTATTGATTAACTTACTCATTCAGCAATTCGTTAATGCTGACATTTCAGTCAACCAACACCACCACCTTCACTAAAGTTATTTCAAGTTCAATACAATTACTTTTAGGTCTGTTTCCAGCTTATACAAAGGATCAGTCATTTCATTCACAGTATTTAACTGCATATTACTCCAGTTGATCAATTTACTATTTATTTACAATGATACTATAGTATTGTTGTCAGAGCAGCTACCAGTTCAGTTTTTTTACATTTCTTCTCATTTTTCTGTTAAGCTGTTTAACCCAAGCTTCAGTGCATCGGGACGATTCCTCCAGTAGCTCACTGTTGCTGCTATATGTAACAGCCGTCCGAACCCAACGCCTGTTCAGCTGGATCTTGATTCATGGGTACGAATTCGTGTTGTTGGTGCGGTGGGATGTTGTTTTTACACTTCCTGAAATAAAAAGGAACCGGTCGGCGATATGGCTCAAAAATAATATCACAATATATCAGGGTATGTTTGCGATAACGATATTATTGACGATATGACAAAATACTGAAAAATATTTGATTATTGATTTTGATTACATCAAATGTAAAAAAAAAAAAAGGGTCTAGGATTGATGTAAGCATGAAAGTAACATTATGTCTTCCAATATTCATTAAAAAAACCTAAACAAAAACATGTCGGTAGATTTCCTTTATTGCGATATACATTTTTTATATCGTCAGAAAAATGATACCGTTATTATCGTGAAGGATATGATATGGCACACTCGTAGAAGACGGTATAACCAACAAAATGATATTTGAGTGAAGTCCATCCAGGCCCTCGATTTCAGTACAATGTTTTGACGTGTTTTTTTTGTCTAACTTACCTTCGATACAGAAATAAGCTCATCCCAATCAAAGCACTGATGATCACCACTGAAGCACAGATGCCTGCTGCTTCGGCAACTCCTGGTAATTAGAGAAAAATATGAATTTCTCCTTGTGTATTCTTCAAAATTTCTCAGTGTCTCCACAGAAAGCAAAGAGTATGACAGGGTTGCATTTCACTAAACACAATGTCTTCCTTGTGATTTTTTTAAAGTAGATGTTTAAGTATGAGAGAAAGACAATAACGTCTGTGGAACTGAACATCAAAGGTTATAATGAAACTCAGAGAAATTCTAAACTGTATGTCGGCATCGTGTCCTGCAACAGTAAACAATGACCTCTGATCATCTGGCCAAAGGTGTATCCAGTTAGAGACAACATCATTGACTGAGAGTTTTTCAAGTAGAAGAAGAACAGTGTTTTGTGAGTTAACTGTTTATTCTTACCTCTGTGGGGCCCTGCAGGTGAGACGTTGTAGGGGTGAGCAGTGCTCGGTGAAAATGTGGAGGTCTGAGTCATCTCAGTCGTGACTGTGCTCCACGTCTTTGAATCTACTTCTACAGAAACAAAAAAGGTCTGAATAAGATTGTCCTGTTGGTAGATTATTCATAAACAGTTTTACATTTAGAGGTAAAAGGTGGTGCGAGTTGAATGTAAAGTAGAAAGATGTCTGTAAGGTCTAAAAGCTCAATCCAAATTTAGCGCTTGCTAATCTTTCCTGGTGGGAAACTCACAGCATTGCAATGGAAAAAAATTTCCTCCAGCCCGAAATACATTTGAATCACTTCATCTCGTTGCCCTTCTTTTGCTATGGTTTAATGGCACATCAATAGAGAACACGTGCCATCATAGTACATTGTTAATTTTGATCATTGGTACCCGTCATTGTCAGTCATTTCTTTGTATATTTCAGAAATAAACTGTCATATCTGCAATTTTTTTGATTACAAAGTATAAAAAGCAAACAGAAATGTTATTTAAATTCATTTGTTTCAATGTTCAATGCTGCTAAATGGCTCTTTTTCATAAGGTGCATGTGTATTATTAAACTATGATCAGACTTATACTATAATAATTGCATAGAATGAGGAGAGAGAAAGGACAATTACATTATTAGTCGTAATTGTTTGTATGACAATTAGTTGTCAAAAGAAACGTCACGATTGTGAACGCTGTCATTGGAAGTTGACAATCGAGGGACGAAGTGAAACTGGAACTTGTGGGTTCAGTTCCAGATGGTTTGTCATGTGGCTCACGTCTTATCTCTCCAGTAGTTTCTTTTAATATTGCTGTCTGTTCAATAGGGAACATCACGGATCAACAGAAGAGGCGAGTCCGTGAGCGTGCAGAGTGGATGCGGTTAGATGTCACGACTTGGCGTGCGTGTGACCGTGAGGTGTTTACCGTGTTGGGTCGGCTCCACGCTGCTTGTTTCTCCAGCCGCTGACGTTACGGTGTTTGCACTCCGCGTCGAATGGAGACCAGTGGAAGTTGCTGCTGATAAGAAAAGAGATTTACTTCTATTATTATTTCTAAAAGCACGACAACATCTCCTGCTGCTTATATTACAGCTCTGATAAAAATCAGCATCTGTTGCTGCTGCTTCTTCTAACACTTGTTGCGATTTGGAGCATCTTAACTTGTGCACAATTTACAAGTGACTGTGTGGTATTGAAACTTTCATGAGTGAGCAGCGTACAAAGTTTTAGATTTAGATTTAACATGCCACACGTTAGTACAACTACTACATATAATACCACAATATCAGTATTATCACCTTTACAACCGCTGCTTCTAATCATCACTACAAACATAATTGCTGCTGCACAACTACGACCACTGTTATAATACAAATGATCTGGACTGTATTCTTTTTACTTTCATCACTTGTACCTATTAGTTTATTAGTATTCTTTTAGTATTTGTTGGTCTCCAACACTCATGCAAATAGGGAACTCACTGGCTGAGGTGGTAGTGATGAGGTCACGGGGAATATCACTGTGACTCGCTGCAAAGTCAGATCATCATTAATAACACATGAAATAAACAATTTTTTTAAAAGACATCTCTTGCTCATATTAAGTGTGACTCTGTATAACTACTCTATATATTCCTCAAAGATTTATGGAAGAAAGATTTAAGTAAAGTTTATGTTTAAACACATGCTAAACACACACACACACACACACACACACACACACACACACACACACACACACACACACACACACACACAAACTACTTTGATAAGAATTCTCCTGCTCTTTTATGATGAGCATCCTAATTTAACACAACATGTTGATTTAATAGCAAACATTATTTTCCTGTTGATCCATACAATTCACTTACTTGTTACTATGGTATTTGGTGGTTTTGTTGTGGTTCTCTTTGGATCAGCTGAAACACGATAAATGAGAACGAAAGTTTGATCATCAACTTGAAAGTGAAAATAAGCATTAATCCTGCTGATGTAACAGCATCTTTTGACTGATGAACAATAACTTTTGTGAGTAAGTAATCCAAGTTGAGATAAACATCAGTATCTGAGTTCCATACATTTTTGGGACCTTTGGTGTGTGCTCATGTGTGACGGTACCATGCACCTGAAACTTCAGCAGACAGCACAGCAAAGTTTGTGTCCATTTATTACAGAACAGAAAAAGAAATCCCAAGGAGTCAAATCAGGTGAATAGAAGTGTGTTTTGATGGAGCTGTGAGCAGAGGGGCAGTCATGTTGGAGAGCTAGAGTGCCAAAATTCAGGTCCGCACATATCACCATAGCACCAACATAACACAATGTTGTTATGTTGATGTGTTGATATAGCAACATAACACAATGTGCTGTACTCCATTCACACACAACAGCAGCGGCCCCTGATCTTTTTGGTCTTCCCTCATATTTCACTGTACTCCGATGACACTGATCTATGCTCAGATTGTCTGTTTAAATCTGTTTCAGTGAGTTTAAATCTAAATTTAAAAGGATTTATCCTCATTTAATGAATGGAGAACAGATTTCAACACAGAAATAACAAATGCTTTCTTTTATTTGTAGCACATCTTCTGTGTTGTCTCACTTTATGTTGAAAGAATGCTAAATGCATCACTGCTCAAATTTTGTTTACTGATGTTACCTGATATTTTTTCGGTCACACAGAGCAAACTGGTGATTTGATTAGACAACCAAAGGCACTAATATAAAGCCTTATCCCCCCCCCCCCCCCGAGTTTTAACAACATACTGTAAGTAAGTCAACTGTATCACCTCCATCAGCTGAACAAAAAAACCCAAAGAAAGTATGTTGAGTCGCACCCAAAAATCTTTTGGTGATTCACGGACAAATACATACTCCGCTAAATTGGGTACTGAACCATGACTGTAAGGTACAGGGGATCTTTACACGTGCCCATGAATTTGAATTCCTCAGCAGCACACTAACATGTGTTGGCTGGCCTTTTGGGAGTTGAAGCATGTCCATGTATTTGGAGCTGGTTCTTGGCATTGTGTTCAGGTATTTCAGGTTAGGGTTTCCTTCCTGCTGGTTCTTCTGTGGGTATTCTGAATAGACTGTTTATTGACAACACCTTTTCAATTTAATTCAGATTTAAATAGTTATCATTTCAATCAATAAAGTGATACCAAACATAGTTGGATGGATGCTGGATTTGTAAGGCTGTGTTATGACCTCAGGGGGCATTGGAACATGTTGTATGTATTCATGTGTTTTTGCTTTATCCCCTCTCCTTTTTGTATTGTTTTGTTGACTTAGTGCAGTGATGTTGGCAGGATAATATTTGATCCTATCCACAAGGACCGATCATGAAAAACTTAAACAAACATGTGCCACAGTTGTACTATCACTGGTGCTATTCTTCTTTCCTGCCGATGCTACGGTGGCACTGCGGTGCAAAACACAACAACAACAAGAAAACGCAACAACAAAAACGAGCAGTCCTAAAGTGCAAAACACAAAAACAAAAAGTTGACGGACCAGCTGATGACGCTTTTTCTGTAATTTTTGGGCTGGAAGTTGCATTTCAGGACTGTTCTTTAATGTTGTTGTGTTTTTGTTTTGTTTTTGTATTTGTGTTTTACACTTCAGGCCTGCTCATTTTTGTGGTTGTGTTTTCTTTTTCTTTTTGTGTTTTCCCCCTCAGGACCACAGTTTTTTGGGGAGTTTTTGTGTTTTCTTTTTGTTATTGTGTTTTAATTTTGTCGTTGTGTTTTGCACCTCAGTGACACCGTATAATTCCCTTAATAATCACACAACTTCATGTCTCTAATGCCTGTTTAACATTGTTTCACCCACTCTGATCATCATGAAAGAAGGTAGATACTTTATACCACCTTCAACACTGTGCACGTATGGTTTAGAGCAGGGGTGGGCAATTCATTTTCCCAGGGGGTCTCATGAGAAACTGGGACTGTTGTGGAGGGCCGGACCAATAGGCTTAACTGAATTCTGCTCAATATTAATTTGATCTCTTTATAAAAAGCAGTAAATTGTATGTTTTTTATTAGTTGCTACTGGTAGTAGTAGATGTTACAATTAGGCTATTAAAATGTGGTGCAAGCATTTTAAAAATGTCAACATTATATCACTATTCAATCAACATTCACAAAAAAGATTTTGAAAATGAGCATATTTTTGCAGTATTTCAAAGACCAGCATTAAATTAACTTTATACAAAAATGTAATAAGTGCTATTGATATTTTGTTTGTAGTGTAATTACCTCATTTGTGGTTTTCAGTTATTTGTTTTTGTTCAGAGAGAAGGGTTGGGTATATATAAGAGCAACGACACCTCCAGCCCACAAAGCACACACAACCAATGATTCAAGTCTTGATGAGGGTATATAATTACTGACTTACTGAATTAAAGACTGTTTTTTACTTTGCTGTGTTCCTTAAGGTAAATTACTCACAATTCTCTGACACAACTTAGTTTTAACAAGTTAAACTCAGGGAGCAACTTAATGGGGAAGAAACGGCCGACGGAGTTGGTCCCGGTGAGAAATTCTCCCTCCACAACTCTCTGGAAAAACTGATAAATTCACTTGATATCTTTTGGGAATCGTATAGACCGGTTTCACGAGTTGGAGACTGAGCACACAAGAATCTGTATTCTCAGCTTGCACTGGTGGATGACATCATAACTCTGGGTCTCTGCAGTGTCATTAAGGGTCTATCTGCTTATGGATTATGTTACTGAGTTAGGGTTAGTCTTAAACCCCTGGCTCCTGCTACCTGAGCCCAATATAGCTCAGAGCTGTGCATGTGCTCCTGGAAGGACACTGCTTCACTTAAGTAACTTTATAAAATGACTTTATAATTGAGATCTTAAAATATAAAGACAGAAAATAACTCTTACGTATACAGAGGAGGGTTGGACGGGTCCACTGGAGAGCACCGTTCATTTCTTGGCATCTGATGAGATTTGAGGTTCCCACTTTCCTCTTGTAACCATCATTACAGATGTAGCGGAAACTCTTTTCAACTTGAAAGCAGTTCTTTGTTGGAAGTTGGGTTTGAGCCCACTTTGGAATTTCTGGGCATGGACAAGAGTTTCCGTCTGAAAGAAAATGTAAATTTGAACATTGCAACACGGATTCAGAGATCCAGACACCGTTTTTTTTTTAAATAGAATTCTTATATTGTTAATTCTGTGTTCCTGTTAAGAGTTCGTATTTACATATTCGTGGTTAAAAAAAAGACCGAAACATATGATAAAATGTAGTATTAGTACAAACTGTGATCATAAAAGTCAAAATAATTAATTAATTAATTAATTAATTAATGGTTGAAATAAAAACAGAAGAATGTATTTCCTTCTTTGCTGTTATTCTGCATGGTCTCAGATCACTGCAGAAGACACCTAAATTAAATCGGTATAATTTAAAGGGGGTTTCTTCTGCACCTACCGCCGCTGGAGAAAGGAGCAGCTCCGAGCAGGACAACCATCACAGCGCAGCATGAAACCAGGTCCATCTGATGAGTCGGTGCTGATTTAAAACATGTTCGCCAAATAGTCCAAACCCGGACCAGACCATTGTCCCTGTCCGCCGTGCTATCTAAACTGTATTCCTGCCGCCGCGTAGTTTCACTTTCACGATCACGACTTGGCACCTTCTCGCCTCGACGGCGGCCCCTTTTATAAGAGTGGATCATGTGATCGGAGTGCGCTTGTCCGCGGGTGCCATGTTTGTAGTTCTGACTATAATTATATCAAACTCACTAATGAGTGACTAATTCATATTTTTCATTCCTTTATTTTACAATTATGAATTAAAAAAAACAAATGAACAACAACAACAATCATAAATACAAGATTAGGCTAAATAAGTGTCAGGGAATTTATACATTTGCAAAGGCGGAGAATCATTCTTATTCATACAGATGTGTTTAAGGAGGTGGACACAGTTCTTGTCTTAATAGCATTCTTATTTTGGGACGACAGAATTTTATCGCTTTCATTTTCAAATATGGTGAATAGTTGCTTGGTTTTGTTAAATGTGACTTTGTGAAAATTAGATTTGGGTAAGAGAACGATTAGGTTGATAATACAGGCGCCCATTCTTTTATTTAATTGCTATTACATTTGTTGAAACCAAGTAAAAACAAATTCTAGGTATAATGTGAAATCAGAGCCAATATTATCAATAATAAATCTATTCAAGTCCTTTAAACACAGCAAATTCACATCTTTGGAATAAACTGTATGTGAGTTCAAATCAACTCTTTTTGCTTGTACACGTGAGACCATCGAATTCACTCTCAAGTGGAGTGAAAGTGACTCTTTTTTTGGAGTTGATTTTTAACACTTTTCAGAAGTATTTCTGTGAGTGTGAGTGCTTATGTTCATATCTCTTTTCAACTCAGTTAAATGATGATTTTCTGTATGATTTTAAAGGACACTTCTGTAACTTTATTAGTCAGTAAATAGGCCTACTACGAAGCAGTGGTGGAAGAAGAAGGTCCTATAAAAGAGTCACTGTCAAAATACTCCACTTCAAGTTTGAGCATTCAGAACCTACTTTAGAATAAATAAATATTTAGCTAAGTGTTATCAGTACAATTTAGGCTACTTAAAGTTCCACAAGTAAAAGTACACACTTTGCAGTAAATATATGAGGCTATATATGATGTTTTTTTTATTATTATTAATATTACTGTTGCATACTGTCCATTTTAGTGCTACATCAATTTAAGGTTGTTCTTATTTTAACTACTTCATGTAATGTTGGTCAGTTTAATCTGCAGGAATGCATCCTATTCTACAAGGTTATCACGTGTTTTCATCATTTTTGTTCTGTAAAAACTAAGTGTCTCTAAAAAGTCCACAAGCTCAGAAAAACAAATGCATTTTCCAGCAAATCAAAGCAGTTATTATTATAGTTTATTTAGCTTAGAAAGGAGGAGAATTTTCTCTTTCAGTTTATCAAGAAAAAAAAAATCAAATACAAACAAACCAAATTCGGAGAAACAGAGTTTTTAATTGACTGGAACAGAAAAAAACTATAATTTAAAAAAAAAAAAAAAAAAAGACTTTTCTGTCAGACAAACTTGGCGAAGTAAAGAGGACAATATTTTCCTTTATAGATTTAGTGTAGTAGAAGTATAAAGTTGTACAAAACGGTAATACTCGAAGTGCAATTAACTCTGATTTGTACCTAAATACATCCAGTAAATGTACTTGAGCTGCGTCGCACCGCTGCGTTCAGGGTGAAGTCCTGATTAGTCCTCCAGACGCTCGATGGCGCAAGAGCGCAAAGTGCCGGAAACCGTTGTTGACTGTCGCAACTCAAGTTTTGTTGTTGTGCCGCTGCTTTCCGACACGTTCAACGAGGAGGTATGTTAAATGTGCTTTAAAAGCGTTTTAATGATTCCGTCCGGACCGAGCTTCGGTCAGGGTCCAGTTATTTGTGTCAGTGGGAGGTCGTGACTCAGATGAAGTAAACTGAATGGTTGTTTTTTTAGTTTTTTTTAGTATCATTCCTGTAGTAGCAATAGCCTTTTAGCTTACCTTAGTTAGCTGACGTTGATATCCAGAGTATCTGAATGAAAACGGAGAGCTGTGTGTGTGTGAAGGTAACAGGACCACCGGCGGGCCGCCATGTCCCTGTACGACGACCTCGGTGTGGGGGCCAGCGACACCAAGACCGAAGGCTGGTCCAAGAACTTCAAGCTGCTGCAGTCCCAGCTGAAGGTGAAGAAGGCGGCTCTGACCCAGGCCAAGGTAGGCGCGCAAAAACACTCCCGTCTACACAAGTGGTTGGGTTTTTAGGGGGGGGGGCTCCACATGACCCGATATGCATGTAAATACTGTGTGCTGATATTTTAAATCTGTAATGTATGAGCAAGACACGCACGAGGGTCGATTTAAACAGCGCAGCGCGGTGATGAGCGCGGAGCTGCGTCCTTTTTGGAGGTTGTGGATCAACATCTGGATCAACATCTGGATCAACATCGTGATCACACGTGTGTTTGTGAAACTCGAGCAGAGAGCACGCATCACATTTGATCTCAAATTCTGGAAATTGGGCAACGGAGACGCCTGAAAGACAAAACCGTGTGTAACTAAGGTGTCGGTGGAGTCGTGTAACTTGGAGGGTTGTGGCTTCACCTTCATTTTTTTTTGAATTGCCATTTTCAAAGGTCTTAACTATGAAACATGATCAATTTCCTACTTCACTGAAAATCTGTGTATGTGCATTAAAACGTCTTTGAGCTGCATCCAAGTGAAGCGACGGGCAAATAAAAGAAAACATGCGAGTTCCCAGCAAAAACACATGGTGATATGCGTATTTGCTCCACATTAACATCGAAGGGTATTCAGAGTGCCGTTCGCTTCCACCAACACTACCGACCCTTCGTTTGTGTGCATGTAGACCCAGCGGATGAAGCAGACCACTGTCTTGGCTCCGGTCATTGATCTGAAGAGAGGAGGTTCCAGCGAAGAGCGACAGATCTCCGACACTCCTCCACATGCTGCTGCTGGACTCAAGGTGCGTCTCCGTCCGTGGTAATGTGATCCAGGTTGTTACTGTTTACGAGGGAGCTTCATTTCTCCCCTTTTTGATTGGATTCAGATGGATGGTAGAGATGCAGTGTGAAAGCGTCGGAACATAATGTTCATAACATTATTAGAGCAGAGCAATCTGAGGACGTAGGAGAGCGGCACAAAGACTTTTGTACATTTTAAAATGCTGAAAATGAATTAAAAATATCCAAATGGGCTGTGAACACCATCTGTGTCTGACTCATTCCTTGGACTTGTCCCGTGTCTGTACTTCCTTCAGGATGCAGTTCCCAGTGGATTCTCCTCCGGAGACGTTCTGATCCCGTTGGCAGACGAGTACGACCCGATGTTCCCCAACGACTACGAGAAGGTGGTGAAGCGACACAGAGAGGAACGACAGCGACAACGGGAGCAGGAGCGGCAGAAGGAGATCGAGGAGAGGGAAAAGTACTGCCGTGTTTGTTTCCTCTCCTCATTACAGAACACAGTCATCCAGAATCTCCTGCTTGTATTTTATTGGTATTCAGAAGCATCGGGGATATTGATGCAGGTTTTTATTGTGTGTTTGTAGCCCGGAACAAACGCAGAGAAGTGCTGTGGAGTTTAGGTATTTACTATGTAATATTAATTTATAAGAATTAAACAGAGGACTAAATCCTGAACTCTGCGTGTTGCAGGAAGAGGAAAGACCGGCACGACGGCGCAGCGCCGAGCGGTTTCTCTCGTTTCCCGGCAGCGGAGGGCGAATCGGATGAGGAAGAAGATTTCGAGAAAGAGAGGAGGAAACGAAGTGAGTACTTAAAACGGACTGACAGGTTTTGACTCTGATTGACAAATCAAACGAGTCTGTAATGTCAACAGTGCTTTTTGGTCCGAGTTAAAACGGTAATAGAACTGAAGTTGTCCACATCATTTAGCCGTTTACCATCATCGGGTTTCCAGTGACACACTTTCTACTTCCAGGGACTGAAGCGTTTTGCGTGACCTTGCGTACTCCGACTGTTTGTTGCTCACAGACGTTATGTTGGAGGTCTCTGCGTGTTCCTTCTGGTCACAGAGCGCACTGTCAGCATTCACAGGTCGAGACGGACCCGTCTCGCTTCACCACCCGTGACTCTGCATGATGTCCACTGGGACTTAACAAAACCATATTGTGCTGCGTGATTATGTGGTCAAATAAAAACACCCGAGACGATACAAATAATTTGAATGACTACGTATCACGGTCATCGTGTTTCATTAAAACAAAACAAAAAGTACATTTCCCTTGTTTCCCCCCTTTACCTCTCAGATATGGGTGGAGCAGCCATCGCCCCTCCTTCATCCCTCGTGGACAGAGATGGTAAGTTGATGATTCTCTGCTGTTGCAAAAGAGGAAACGCATCAAACATCTTCAAGAATCCTTCTGCACAGATTCAGATACACGTACAGAAAGTATGTCACGTTTATAACTTTAATCCCTCACAAAAAAAACAAACAACGTATGAACGTTTAAACA
Organism: Brachyistius frenatus; assembly: GCF_029030835.1. NCBI lineage: Eukaryota > Metazoa > Chordata > Actinopteri > Embiotocidae > Brachyistius > Brachyistius frenatus. Next base: position 2,873,765 of record NW_027210631.1, read on the forward strand.
TCGATCATAAAATGCGCTCGTGTGAGTTCAAGGTTCAGACAGGTTCAGTCTGGCTGAGCCGTCACACACCTGCAGGAAACGGGCAACTGTTTTGATACCCGTTTAGTGACAGAATATTTCATTATTTTCAGAATTTTTAACCAACAAACTATTTTAATGGGGAAAATAATGAGCAGCTCGCAGATCAATCCGTATTGAAAATAATCATCTGTTGCAGCTGGATTAAAATGAGCTCTGCCTTCTGCAGCAGTAAAATTCCACTAATACACAAATGCATTTGATTTATTTTCAAAAGGGAGACATAAATTTAAAAAAAAAAAAACAAAACCTGGTTTAATTCCTTCAAGGGTCATTTTCACTGGTAACAATAATAATTGTGACATAATGTATGCTGGGTTATCACACCATGAAAGACTCTATATACTATATAATATACTATATACTATGCTATTGAAACCATAGATGATTCATCTTTTACATATTTATGCTTTGAACTTGAGACAGAAGATCTCGTCTTTTTTTTTTTTTTCAATTTCCCCCGTCTGTCTATCTAATGTAATATAACTAATGTGCCTGACATTGTGAAACTCGCATCGCTCTACAACACTTTCCTCTCGTCCAGAATCTTTGGTCTGAACTAGAATATAGTTCATATTTATGTTTGTTACCCGCAGCATCCCACTGTCTCTTCACCATGTTTACAAATGCACACCAGAGAGCGCACTGTCGTCCTGTTGGTTGACGTCCACGAACACGCTGTAGGATATGTTAAACTAGGCGAGTCAAAAATACAAAAAAAAGATTCTAATATGCTATATTTTTCATCGTGGTGTCATCGCTATTCTTCAATCATGTCACATACATGTCATGTAGACTTGAGTCGAGCTTTTACAGATCTGCTGAATATAAAGCTGCAGTTTGTCCAGCAGAGGGCAGCATTGTCTGTCCAAGTATTCGAAAGAATCACATTTTAGATTATGTTGATTGAAGAAGAGTGTTGGTGTCTGCATCAATATCATCCTAAATATATATGTTTTAGATAGAACATGTCCAAAAACCTACAAGATACCACACTTAACCATCCGAAATATGTATTTTATGCAAGCTGACGTAGAATGGAAAACTAAACCGAAAGAAATTTAGTTGTGCTTTTGCTTTCGTCAACAACGGTCATGTTGTGTGTGTGTGTGTGTGTGTGTGTGTGTGTGTGTGTGTGTGTGTGTGTGTGTGTGTGTGTGTGTGTGTGTGTGTGTGTGTGTGTGTGTGTGTGTGTGTGTGTGTGTGTGTGTGTGTGTGTGTGTGTGTGTGTGTGTGTGTGTGTTTAGGCACCCCTTCCTTTGCCTACGAGGAAGAAAGTCGACCTGCCAGAGGCTCAAAGGCCGCCATCCCTCCACCAATGTACGAGGACGCAGACCGACCACGTTCACCGCCCGGACCCACCAGCTCCTTCCTGGCCAACATGGGGTGAGACACACACACACACACACACACACACACACACACACACACACACACACACACACACACACACACACACACACACACACACACACACACACACACACACACACACACACACACACACACACACACACAAGCAGGCCATACACAAAATGATTTGTAGTAAATGATTTGTAGTAGAAAAAAAAAAAAAAGTTTTTGGAGCTATTATAAAGTGAAACTTATCATGTAAGCTTTTATTTATATTTCCTGTATATCATCAATACATGTATTTTATTAGCGGTGACGATCCGCTTTCATATGGCAACAAATCAGACTTTTTAAACCCGGAGGTCTTTGTTTTTTCTCCCTCAGAGGTACGGTGGCCCATAAGATCATGCAGAAGTACGGCTTCAAAGAGGGCCAGGGCCTCGGGAAGCACGAGCAAGGCCTGAGCACGGCGCTGTCCGTGGAGAAGACCAGCAAGAGAGGCGGGAAGATCATCATCGGCGACGCAGCAGAGAAACGTAAGTCCTACCTCTGTGGGGTTTAAAAAAAAAAGTTGCTTCTTATGTTCTGCTGTTTATGTCTCTCTCTACTTTTCTTTCTTCTCTTTCACACTGTCCGCTCTTCGAATCATTTTTATATGTCAGTTGCATGAGGAGCTATTTCTGCTCATATTGTCTGCAGCTCGTCTGTGTCCGACCCGCGTTGGCTTCTACTCTCGACACGTTGATGTTTCCATGAATATTGTTTCAGCTCTCATTGATCACCACAGTCTCATTTTAGCATCGAGGAGCTGTTTTACAGTGATTTTGTGTGCATGTCTGTTGTTTTGTGTGTGTGTGTGTGTGTGTGTGTGTGTGTGTGTGTGTGTGTGTGTGTGTGTGTGTGTGTGTGTGTGTGTGTGTGTGTGTGTGTGTGTGTGTGTGTGTGACTGAGCAGCAGGGTCCAGCCAGCCAGGTGCTGCTGAGACTTCAGCCGGAGGCTCCGCAGGTTGGCCTCCACTCTCATTTTCTCTCTTCCATACACAGAATGTGCAGCCGTCCCTCCAGGAAGTCACCATCACAATGTTCGATGCCAATTCGACCAATCTGTCCGTTATTTGTAGAAAAATTCCCCAAAACAAACAGCATGCCAGTTGACAGGGAAAAAAAACTGCAATATCGGAAGTGACAGGGTTCATGGGAAATGTGGTTTTGTGATGGGAATTAGGCGGTTAATTATCCCACTTCCCTGTATCACTGTGTTCATTCAGTATGTGTTAAATTACAGGAGTTTTATACCCTTTACAGTTGTAAGAGACCTCACAATGTTTATGTGCATACTGATGAATTAATACTTCTTTTTTTTTTTTTAAGCATTTAAAGCACTTATTTTTACACACTGCAGTCACAGACTTGTTTTGTAAACCTATGTCACTTTTATGACTCTGGAAATTTTGGAGGGAATTTTGAGGCTTATGCTCCTTTAAGTTCAGACAATAAGAACAAAAATATTTTTAGGTATTTCTGTGTTGTGCAGAATGCTGATTATCGTAGGACGTGATTACTTATGACTCTTTCTTTAATAGGTTGTCGTTTGTGGAAAAATTACAATTTTCTTTCCTTGATTTGTAATTTTTGCCAATTCACAAAATGTTAAGGCAAAATAAATAATCCAAAAAGATACACATTTACCTCCAGAAATTTGCAAAGCAACTTTTGAGAAAAGACGCTTTGAAGTGAAACATTTTTGATCGAAACAGACGCAAAAAAAAACCCCGCAGTGAAATCCTGGAGGGACTACCTTATATGTTTATTTTTTAAGTGTGTGTATTTTGCACGTGTTTTATACAGCAGCTGTGTTTTATGCCTGTTTCAAACTTGGTGGTTTGACATTTAATAGACATCCCAATAGACACTTTGGGAGTTTCTGATAAGTCTTTACATGCACCTTCTCCACCCAACGTTTTTCTGTCAAAGCTGCTGCCTGGCCTCATTTTATAGTTTTACTTTCCTTTTGACCCACTTTGAATTTGGTCTTTGTCCACCACGTGAGGACAGAGTTTACCTCCACAGCATGCTGTGTTGTGAACCCAAACTGAGCTACAACTCTCCCTCATTTGACCTCTTAACAGCTCTGCTTCTGACTCTGACCTGCCCACATCCACCAAATGTTTAACACCTGCACTTTGCATCTTTTCCCATTCTTTTAACCGAGTCTCCTCCACCGTTAGACATTAATGAAATACAGCTAAATCCATAATAAACAGCTTATTATCGCTTACAGATTTGAATTCTCACTTTAATCTGCCAGTTTTTATGATTTTATTTTATTTTTTTAAAGGTTATATCTGTAAACTCAAAAATTAGAGATGAAATGGATAAACATGAGGTGTATTTAGTTGATAACGGGGATAAATGTCAGTTTAAGATGATAAAACAGTTAACTTCTTCCCTCTGATTACTGCATGCAGTGTTTTGCTTTTGGCCTGTAGATGTCATGGGTGGATGTGAGACGAGTCTCTGCTTAGTTTCCTGTAGTTGTACGAGTTAGGCTGTGTGATATCATCACTCTGAGACATTGTCCTCATCCAGGACACCAGATAACCTCTTAAAGACACCTAATCCCAGTCTCACCCCACCGGTACCCGTACTGTGTTACACATTGACTTGACTTAAATCAAGAATTAGCTTCAAATTTAATATATGCTTCATATAAGAGGAATAAACGTGTGGGGCAACAACTATTATTTTTTATTATCAATCAATCTACCAATTAGGTTTTCAGTTAATTGTCTCAGAAATGGTGATAAAATACAGATCACAAACTCCCAGAATCCAAAGTGACATTTTTACTTGTTCAAACAAACGTCCAAAACTAGATATTTTCCTAATTTAACAAAGAACTTCTGCAAAGCCTCTTGTTCTAGAAGTTGGAACCAGAGAACTAATGTCAGGCATTTTCCCTTGAAATGTGACATTTAAGTGATCTTGAAAACAGTTGCTGACTATTTTGCTGTCAATCAACAAATCATCTAATCTTTTCAGTTTCATATTTGTTTCATGTATTTCAGTATTTGAGGAAGACCTCTGCTGCTTCGTCAGTTTTCCGGGAACACCAACAGTGTTACTTCACTTGAGTGACTCATAAAGTAGTTTATCAGCAGCGTGTGTAACACAAAACAAGCATTTCTGTAAAATGTGACAAAACAAGCAGATAAAACGTCAGCTCAGCATTCACAGAACAACGGCTGAATTGTTTCAGTTATCACCTGCATTGGAACAATCTCCTTGTCTTGAACAATACCACACGATACCACTTCTAGTTACACACCTTCAGTTGCTCCATCCAGCGTACCTGCAGCCTCTCGGTGATCCGTTGAGAAGGAAAAAAACTTGACTTTTGTGTCTGTTTCCAATCAACCAGCGGACTCCTCCAAGAAGTCGGAGGCGAACCCGCTCACAGAGATCCTCAAGAACCCGACCAAAGTGGTCCTGCTCAGGGTATGTGTGTGTGTGTGTGTGTGTGTGTGTGTGTGTGTGTGTGTGTGTGTGTGTGTGTGTGTGTGTGTGTGTGTGTGTGTGTGTGTGTGTGTGTTGAGTCTTAGTCCCTTCTTCCACAAAATAAGACACAAAGTGCCACATTTAATATTAAAATACAGAAATCAGTCAGAAGTGATGAACCCGAGGTGACGGAGGACCTTGTTGAGTTTAACGCAGTTTGAGTACAGAATTTGGTGAAATGATGGAACTCAATGAAACTGTGTGTGTGTGTGTGTGTGTGTGTGTGTGTGTGTGTGTGTGTGTGTGTGTGTGTGTGTGTGTGTGTGTGTGTGTTGCGTGTGGTTGCATCATTGTCAGAAATCCCCTGCAGTTGGATCTAATGTCTCTGTTGTCTCTGTTGTCTCTGCAGAACATGGTGGGCCGAGGAGAGGTGGACGAAGACTTGGAGGGGGAGACCAAAGAAGAGTGCGAGAAATACGGCAAAGTGGTCAAATGTGTAATTTTCGAGGTGAGAGACGTGAATGAAAGGACGTGACTGGATGACGTTGAAGTGATCAAACAGGACAGTCAAACAAACACCCTTTTTTCCTTCTCAGATTGCAGAGGTGCTGGATGATGAAGCTGTCAGGATATTTCTGGAGTTTGAGAGGGTGGAGTCAGCCATCAAAGGTCAGTTTACTGGTCGTCTTCCAGTAAGTGAATCCCTGCATGAAGCCTCTGCTCATGGACATAGACTGGATATAGAAATGGATGCAATCTCCGGGTCTGAAAAGTGAAGCCAATACAGAGGTGCATTAAGAAGCAATACCACTGAGGCCCACTAGGGGCTGCCTCCAAAAAGACATCTGTCTCTAAAAGTGTCGACTTCTCAGAGAGGTATGTTTGGGGGCATGTCTGGTTTGATTGACATGCTTGCGGTGCTGTCAGGGTTATTGTGTAGGTGGGCGGGGCTTAGTGTGCTCAGGTTCTCACCATAGACTGCATATAAGAGTGGACGTAGCTTCCGGTTCTGAAAAATGATGTTGATGCCGAAGTGCCTTAAACTGCAATACCAGCGAGTGCCACTAGAGGTTGACCTTTTTTTTTTTATTTTTTTTTTTACATATTTTGATTCAAAAACCCGGCACCATAGACTCATAAAAAAATACACTGATATAAAAAATAAGCTTAAAAAAGACAGGTTTTTTGGGGGGATTCTTAATTTGATTGACAGACCTGTGGTACAGTCAGATTATCGCTATCGGTGGGCGGGACGTAGTATCACCGGGTTTCCAATCAGATCGAGTCTGATCCACCGCTCGGGACTAGCAAGATGGCGTTGGCCGAACTTGAGGCTTCATAACGACCGTTCACAAACCAACGGGTGACGTCCCTGTTGGTTGGCGCTTGGTTCTCACTCTCGTCCCCAGCTTGTCCCAATTATGGTCAATTCTGGCTCCAAAAACCACGATGGCGGCGATCAAAATATCAGACTCAAGGCTTCAAAATGAGAACTTGGATCTTGCAACTGCATCGGGTCATGTTGCTGTAAAATGATGTCACAGGAGGTCCAGGAAGCTCACCAAAACAATCTGATCATTCTCCAAACTTGAGCCTGCATTTGTTAAGAATTGAAAAGTATCGACTTGCATATTTCAACTGTATTTCTGCATTTAGAGAGTCATTTTAAAAATGACTGCATCTGCTTATGTAAGCAGCTGTTTCAATTTATTTTTTGTGCGCTTGTATAACTGCTCTAATAATGCGGGTGAAAGTGTGTCCCATTCTAAATGGGTTGGCCCAGATCAGAAACAAGGTGAGACTCGGCTCCCTGTGGTGTTATATCATACGTGGCCCAGCAACCCAGCGGTCTCCCTGCGGCACCGGCAGAACCGCGCTTACGTCACAGCTCCCAGAAAGCGGGACAGACACTCTCAAAGAACGAAACTCGGACTGTTCGAAGGAATCATTTTAAAGTGTCTCGCCACAGGATCTGTTCGTTTACATGATGATGAAACAGAGACTGCTGGTCTTCTATGGGGAGGTCAGAGGGCATCGGGCAGCTTCACCTGCTGACAGGTTGGAGATGACCGCTGTATCTAGTGGACCAGCGGGGTCCTTAAACCAGGGTCCAGCTGTAAACAAGCTTAAACCAGTTCAACCTGACCTCCCTCTGTGACTGCATGAAATTTAGTTTTAGTCTCGGATTGAAAATTATCTGTAATTTCTCGTGTTTCTGTTCAGTCGTCTCTCCAGGCTTAGTAAGTAACTGTGAATATGTCTGTGTGAGTTTTACACAAAAAAGAAGTTGTTACATTCCTTCATAAGATTGGAAACAGCTCAGAAACTCATAACAGTTCAAGGAATTGTTTCTTATTTGCTGTTTTTATAAGAGATAGTTGAGAAGATTGATGACACTTATATTTGTGCGGCAAATATAAAGCTACTGCAGCACCTTTTGAAGTTCACAAATTAACCTATTTCACCTAGTTTGTTTCATCTATAGAAGAACCAAGAGTCAAAACAACAATTTGTGATTTCCACATGAAAAATAGGTTTTAGGTCCCAGGAAACAGTCCTGGGAAATTACACTGATGTCATACTTTTCTACATTTCCCAGAATAAATGAGAGACAAACTCTTTTCACAAAAACATCTCCCACTAAAAGAAATCAAACAGTCTTGGTTTTGTTCAGTTTGGTGTCTTCCTTTGTAGCAACATAACATTTTAACATTATCGAATATCTCATGTCAGTGTCTGAAGGCACATCTGTTTGTTTGTCATATGATAATTAATAATTAGTCCAGGTTTAAGTACCATCTGACCTTGACCGTGTCGCTCCTCTTTCAGCCGTGGTGGATCTGAATGGACGTTATTTCGGCGGGCGGGTCGTCAAGGCCTGCTTCTACAATCTAGACAAGTTTCGGGTTTTGGACCTCGGCGAGCAAGTCTGACGTCGCCAGCACCAGCAGAAACTATGAACACACGTCATCGCCCCATCTGTACATAAACCTTTTTTATATTTCCTGTCTGTGTGTAGTGATAACAAATCCATGTCGTTGATTATTGCCAGTTTTCTCTTCCTGTGATTAAAAAAAAAAAAAAAAAAAAAAAAAAAAAAAAAGCCTTTATGTCAAGACAAAATAAATGGTAAAAACTATGCTGATATTACTATTTTCTTTATGTCATAAATGTGTTATGTATATATGTGTTATTTCAACTAATTATCTGCCGAAAATCGTCATTAATAGCCGAGTCATGCTGACTGAGCTGCTGTTCTCGGCTTAAAAATATGGAGTGTGTCGTACTTGTATAAACACTTTCAAAGAAAAGTTAAATTCCAGAAATGCACAAATCAAAGAAGCCTAGTTTCCCCAGTCTGAATTGTTTCTGACATAATGCTGGTTCCTCGGTAGTAACGCGTCCCCAGTGTGTCCTAGTTTTAATTTAGCCCTGCTGGATTAAAGGAAGGGGACTGGGACAGTGAACGCAGCCCCAGCCTCATTCAAAATTTATGTAAGTGCACCAGAAGGACCCTGGAGGTTCACGGTACAAACGTCAGCAGCGATCCCACCGGAGCAGGTTTAATTTGGAGCAGGAAAACAGGTTGGCTAGATGGACAGAAACAAGAAGAAAAGACCTATTTGACAGGTTTAATTAATTCACTCATACTGCAGGGTTGCAGGGGTCAAAGGTTGACTTATGAGTTAACTGGCAGAAGCTGAGGGGTTGAAATCATGTTCGACCGGCTGTGGAAAGACAATAATATCTTGCATCCAATACTAGTTATGACAACTTTTCAGTTAAAAGTCAGTTCTTTTAATTTGAAAAGCTGCATGTTAAAAAAATTAAATGCGTAAGTGCCTAATTTTTTTAAAGTGCAAAACTTGACAAAAGTGTATATTTACTCATTAGAAAATATACAAACGTACAAGTGCACATGGTGGCTTTCAGGGTCAACAGCAGGCAGGCGTGTAGTAGCAGTGTATTGGTAGACCGTGTGTGCGTGTGCACGTGTAGGTATTAGGTGTCAGACTGATGGCGAGAGCGTGTCCTGAGCGTGCACAGGGATGTGATTGGCTGCTCGGTTGCCCATCAAAGCCCTGACCTAAATACCAGCAGGTGCGACTTGAGACAAGGTCAGGGGGTCTCGACACGTGTAGTTTAAAATGTCTGAGAGTCCAGGCTTGTGTTTTTATGGGAGTGCAGGTTGACCATGTTGTATCCAGCTGTGTCAGTAAAAAAACCACTGAAACCAAAATAGAACACAGCTTCGAACGAATGAATGAAACATCCTGATTTCTCTGTTGTTACTGAAAATATTCCACTTTAATCCAGTGGTGCACTGATTACTTCATTCAACCTATTGAAATTCACTTAAACCAGTTGGACAATTGGCACCAAAAAAAAAAGCATTGGACGACTGAATTGGCACATCACACACACACTGTGTACAGTTATGTGAAAAACAATACATCTCAGGGAAATTGTTGCCTTTTTTGACATATTTGGACAACAAATATTTGATCTTTTTTGAAACAGCCTATTAATAACTAATAATTATTACTTGAACAAAATCACAAGGAAAACAAGATTTCAGTCATTTACTCAACAAAGATATCAATAGATTTAATTTTCTTCTGTCGAAACACTAAGTACCTCTTTGTTATAATAAACTGGTATTGCCCCTTTTATCCCAAATAACTTCTTGCAGGGAGTTTATATAATCATATTATCATAATTGTCCACCAGTCTCTGAAATCGTCTTGCTTAAGTTTGAGACAGTTTTTCTGTGAGAAACTCGTTCAGATGCTGGATGTATTAAGGTTATCTTGTATGCACTGTTTAGTTTCTGATATATTAAAAACTATGATAACAGATCATTTTGTTTATGAGTTATAATTTGACAATTTATATTGTACTATTCTAGACCTGGGGGCCCAAATTGTTTCCTATTAAGGGCCAAAAAGGAATCTGGCTGCAGGGCAGCGGGTTAAAAAAAAATAAAAAAATAAAAAAATTATGTAAAATTACTTTTCATATAAATACAAAATTGACATCCTAAATCTCAGATACAATTTCAGAATAATTAAAACACTTTCATGGTAAGTAATAATGACATAAAGCATCCATATGCTTAGTTTACAGGAGAAGAAGCCTGAGCTTGTCAAAGGCTGTGGCGGGCCAAAACAAAGGAGTGGACCAAACTCTGTCCGCGGGCCCCAAAGTGGACACCTCTGTTCTATCCATTTTAAAACTGAGATTTGTCTTTACTCTGTTTCTGCTCTAATCCTTTCTGTGTCCAATGAAGAAGACGTCAATCAAAGTCAATTTCATTACAGACCAAAAAGTGTTTTCCTCACAAATATGACTAATTACTGAAGAGACATTCAGCTCAAGCCCCACATGGATTCACATCTATTTTGATTAAAAACTTGTTCCAAGACAGACAAGCACTTTGTCCTCCTGAGAACAAATACAATCTACAGAACTGTCAATCTCCCTGCATACAGAGTGTGTGAAAAAAAATGAAGCCAGGTCAGTGTTTGAATTGTTGAAGCTTTGGTTGAGTCATCATCAGGTATGTTTTTTCTTCATTCTGTTGAAGCAAGGTGATAACTTATCCTCCAAAAAACCCACAGACTTTTCATGCACTCTTTTTTTTTAAAAATTTTTTAGGGCAAAGTGCTGGTTTGGTTTCACAACTTCAGTTTCTCCACTTTCACTTCAGACCGTGACACGTCTGAAAGGTTGTAACCTGATCCCGTTTTACCTCCTATATAAAATATTTAAGTGGGATGTTCAGTGTGTGTGAATACCTCAACTTTACTGGCGTTCCTTTTTGTCCTTTGGCGGCCCTTTGGTCAGTTGGTCAGCAGGAAGGAGTTTGTCACTGATTATTAAACTCCATCCAGTAAACAGGAAATATGTAGGACTGACATAAAGAATCATGTTTTTGGGAAAAGGTTAAAGACAGTTCAGAAAGTTTGCTGGTACAAACTGGAGCAAGGGGGGTAATTTCAGTACACTGTAAAAAGTTGAATAATTGTAGGAATGAATTAGGTAATTGTTTTTACAGTGCAGTCACAATAAAAGTCCCTCCACTGTAGAAAACACGATATTAAGTCTATAAGTCTTATTATATTAAATACGTAAAATATATAAGGTCTATAAGTTTCATTTTATCATGGGCTATAGCACATTTTATAAATATTTTACAGGGTGCCTCACAGAGCAATTTATAATGAGGCCATAACAGAGTCAGTGATTAACATGGGGAAGCTTTTAAAGTTTGATGTTTTAAAAGTATGTTGGGAAAACCACTGCAGACTGATGAATCAGATGGTGTATGTCATCTGCACTCTCAGTTTGCAGCCTGAGGTCTTGTGATTCAGACTGACACAGCCAACTATTATATCTAGTCCATATTTAGTCTGCAGCTTCACTCAAGAAAACACAAGTTTTTAAGAATCACACTTTTGGATATAATGGAAACTATTTTTAATTTTGCAGGAGGTCATAACACCTCTCCAGCTCCCTCAGCTGTCAATCACACCCTCTGCACTGTATATTTAGTATCTAAAGCTGAGCTTATTTTAATGTAATTTATCAAGGGAGTCTTCAGTGCACAGGGTGGAAATGCGTTTCGTCAACATGGGCTTCTTAAGTTTTTTTGTGTGTTTTATTTAGCAAATCCGTTATGACTCAACGGGACAGCCCAGCATGAGAAAACAGGCTGATGATGTGAGGCTCTGCACGTTTGACTTCTCTCTGAACAAACAGCAGCGGACCTTACAATGTCCAATACGAGCCAAAACAAAGGCCCGATTGCAGAAAAATGTCCCATCATTATAATAACTACCATAAAAATGTTAAACTAATTAAGACCGATATTTAGATCAAACAAAGAACTACTTCAAACAATACAGCACCGTAAGAAAGAATGGAAATGTAATGTTCGACCACAGGCTTACATCATACACAATACACAGACAATTAAATGATCAAAGCGACTCCTACAACGCATTTTAAATGATGAAAACGAACAACAAATAATAAATACAAAAATCTACTACAATATGTGGAGCAGTAATTAATTTACAGAATATTAGCGGCTGCTATAATAGAGGCTGAATAAACACAACGAAGCGTAAATGGGGCTCGTAGTCGCTGTTTAAGAATTATAACGCTAAACGCCCGTGATAACTAATAGGCAATAAAACATATAAAATAATTATGATAATAAATAAATAAAGTCTACCGCCAGGGGGCGCCCGCGTGTACGTGAGTATTTGCGAGACGGTCTACGGGAGAGCACGTGTGCGCACCCGCGTGCGCATTTCGCGTGCTTCCCCGCCGGTAGCGCGCGGGCGGGGTTTAAATAGCGGATGTGCGCCGCCGACCGGCAGATTAGCCCGGCTCGAAGAACAGCGTCTGAACGGAGGACGGCCACCGGCTCCGAGGAAGTCTTTTCACCCCGAACGGATCTAAGCGGCTCGGCTCCTCGTGTAGTCTGCGGTTCTCACGGCCCTGAGGGATGCCCAGAGAGCTCACCCAGAACAGGATCCAAAAGATCTGGGTTCCCACCAAGGATGACAAGCGCAGAGGTAAAGTCCTCTAAATGTTCTGTATTACTGCGGTATTATTATTATTATTATTATTATGAAGTACTCCTCCGTGTTGTTTATTTATTTTATTTTATATTTTCGGTGGTTTTCTGCGCCCGTAATATTCCTGCGTGGTCTTTTCCGGTCTTTTGATGGGCCCTCACACTGGAACGTGACGAAGCAGCTGTTCCCATGGTTACCGTAGTGCCTGAGCAACCTGTGTGTGATGCTATTGGTCGGGCGGCAGCGCGTGTGCATGGGGCGACCATGCCTCTGGCTTTTTACATGGCTTTGAGGGGAAAAAGGGAATTTAATACCAGTGATAACACTTTTTTTTGGTTTATTTATTATTGTTATTATTGTTATTGTTATTATTACTGCGCGTGTCTTTTTTAGTGCTTAGTTTTTAATCCTACAAGTTATGGAGACCTACATTTAATGAGAAATATAATATAATATAATAATTCCTTCATATGATGCAATAGTATGAGGAATAGTAAGTCAGAGAAAGAACTTCTTTATCTTAACCGAGACCATTTTTAGTCATCTGGCTGAACAAGGCACATTTGGATTCACAGTGGTCACTTGACCCTCTGCTGCTGCTCATTGATAATTGAAGCGATACTGTGGTTTATTGATTTTATGACTAGAAAAGTGCAAAGTAGCGTAGCTTTTATTTCTGGTATGATTCAGAATTATGAAGTTTGATATCGAATGTTGCACAGTAGATGAGATGGAGAAGGAGGAGAGGCTTGTTAAGGATGAACTAGATGTCCGGACATCGACTTAAGAGTTTGATCTCTTTTCAATTTAAGCAGCGTGGGCTCTTGTGTTGTGGGAACAAGATTAGCAGTGAGGAAGCGTTAATTCGAGCTCTCGGGAGTTACCTGACAATCTCTGCAAGTGATGGAGAGGGTCAAGGTGGCTCTACATCCGGTGTAGAAAAAACAACAACTGTGACGCTGAGGAAATTAGACATGAAAAGTATTTCCTGCTTCAGACAAACAATCTGCGACAAGTCACACACACTGTTTCAGTTACCCACAGATGATCCGTTACATGTACAATCAGCGCCCCGCATTGCTCTGCCATCACCCTCCCACTGACGGCCTCGGTAACATGAAGCAGCCTGCAGAGACACGCGACGTCCCACGGGCCTCAGGGGTGGGGTTACTGTAAGTCTGGTCAAGTGAAAAGAGCTGGTCTCGTTCAGGGCAGTTCATCGCTCTCAGAAGTGGGTCAAATGGGCAGCAAAATGGAAATAAAAGGGAACTCCGGCGGCAGCAAGCAGACAGACAGACAGACATGTACGTGCACGCCGGGAGTGTGTCGGCGTGCAGAGAAATGGAGATTATAGTTTAGTGCTTTAAACGGATGGATTCAGGCAGGTTGCAGCTCTCGGTGCCACTCGGCTGTCGTCATCGCGTATCACTCGGTGACACTTCCAAGACGTTACAAGTTGTCCTTGTTTTCTTCATTCACTGTGTTCAAAATGAAACGCAGGATATTTGTATCTGTTGTAGTTGTGCAAACAGGCACAGTTGTGACGGTATATCCCTCTCTCTGCAGCAGCTGGCGCCCCCCACTTCGCCAACCCCCCCACCGTCATCGTGATGGTGGGTCTGCCGGCTCGGGGCAAGACGTACATGTCCAAGAAGCTCACCCGCTACCTCAACTGGATCGGCATGCCCACCAAAGGTACGCGCCACCGCTTCAGCAAACGGCCAAAACACATTTAAAACGCGAGTACAGTTTGTGCAGCTGCTTATCGGTTACACGCCGACACTCTGCTGCAAATAGTATTTTGCCAGCCAGCATCAACTCATGTTTCTAACTCCAGGACATTATGTTCATACTTGTTTCTCTCCTCCTGTGTGGGTGTGTGTTGCAGTCTTCAACGTGGGAGAGTACCGCAGGGAGGCGGTCAAGAACTACAGCTCCTATGACTTCTTTAAGCCCGACAATGAGTGCGCCGTGAAAATCAGGCAGTAAGCACCCCCCCCCCCCCCCCTACACACACACACACACACACACACACACACACACACACACACACACACACACACACACACACACACACACACACTTAACATTGTAACTACTGCCGGACTGATATATCGTCTGAGCCATATATCAGCCTGCTGATATTGGCCTATCGCAGATATAAATGTATCAGAGTACATTAGAAGTTGTTATACTTGTGTTTTTTGTTTTGTTTTGTTTTTTTTGTTTTTTTTTAGCGTTATCTTTAATTGTTAAATTCCCAGTGAAGTTTACTGTTACACGAGAAACTGTAAAATATCCTGCCTCTATCATATTTCTCTGTATAAAGTGTTTGATAACCATATTAGAGGAAAAATTGCAAAAATGTGTTTCTATAATTATACTGTATGAACACTATATATAAATATAAAGAATATCGGCCTGAATTACTACCCCAAAAATCCAGCATCATTCGGGCTCTAAATGGGATGTTTTTTTGAAAGTAACCAAACTTACATTTGCATCCTGTGTGTTCTCCAGGCAGTGTGCCTTAGCAGCCCTGAGGGACGTCAAGTCCTATCTGAAGGACGAGGGAGGCCAAGTAGCGGTGAGTTTCCCATCATGCATCTCGTGCTCTTCTCTCGTGGTCAACGTGATGACCACCTGTCGTCTTACAAAGCTCTCTGATGTTTCTTTCAGGTCTTTGATGCCACAAACACGACGAGAGAGAGACGAGAGATGATTCTGAAGTTTGGCAGCGAGAATGGTTTCAAGGTAGGTGTTGCCACGGCGACAGAACCGCCAAGGTATGACGTCAGTGCTGACGTCGCACCTTTTAAACGAAGTCTCCTTTTTCCTGCCCAGATCTTCTTCATCGAGTCCGTGTGTGACGATCCCAACGTCATTGCGTCGAACATCACGGTGAGTCCCGAGCATGGCGTCACGACGCTTCTTCTTCGCTCTGTGTTTAAACGACTCAAAATGTTCACACCTCTCTGGCATCAGGCGTGTTGTTTGCCGTCTGACCGTTTCCCCCCCCCCCCCCCTGCGCAGGAAGTGAAGGTGTCCTGTCCGGACTACCGGGACTGCAACAAGACGGACGCAATGCTGGATTTTCAGAGGAGAATTGAATGTTACAAAACCAGCTACCAACCTCTGGACCCTGATCAGCACGACAGGTAAATCATCAACATTGTCCGACGTCCAATACACGCCTTCTCATTAAGGGAGGGTGTAGCTCAGACGGTAGCGTGGGCTGAACACTAATCGGAAGGTTGGTGGTTCGATCCCCAGCTCCTCCTGTCCACACGTCTAAGTGTCCTTGAGCAAGACACTGAACCCTAAGTTGCTCCCGATGGTGTACCATCGGTGTGTGAATGTTCTCCTGATGGCGGCACCCTGCACGGTGATCTGTCTCATTTAGTGTGTGAATGGGAAAAACCATGTTAAAGCGCTTTGAGACCGAAAGGTGATAAAGCGCTATACAAGTACAGACCATTTCCCATTTACCTTCAGACGAGTCACTCATCCCTGTTTTCTTCCAGGGATCTGTCCTTCATCAAGGTGATCGATGTGGGTCGCCGTTTTCTCGTCAACCAGATCCAGGATCACATTCAGAGTAAGATCGTCTACTACTTGATGAACATCCACGTGCAGCCACGGACCATCTACCTGTGTCGGCACGGAGAGAGCGCGGACAACCTGGAGGGACGGCTGGGTGGCGACTCCGGCCTCTCGCCGCGGGGCAAACAGGTACGAACAGTCGGGAGGCAACATGACAGAGGCGATGACAGCTGACTTTCTACATTTCACAGCATCTTAACTGACAAAGTCCCGGTGCTGAATACTGTTCCCTCTCTGCTGTAGTTTTCGGCCGCTCTGGCTCGGTTCGTGGAGGAGCAGCAGCTGAAGGACCTGAAGGTCTGGACCAGCCAGCTGTGCCGCAGCATCGAGACGGCCGAGCACCTGGGAGTCCCGTACAAACAGTGGAAGGCTCTGAATGAGATTGACGCCGTGAGTGTCACTCTAAAACACACTTTTACACCACCGCACACAACTCTCTTCTCTTTCTAAACTGACAGCATGTTCGGCGTGTTTGGTTTTTAGGGTTTGTGTGAGGAGATGACGTACGATGAGGTGAAGGAGAGATACCCGGAGGAGTTTACTCTGAGGGATGAAGATAAATACTACTACCGCTACCCTGCTGGAGAGGTATATAAACAGGCTACAGCCATTTAGGTTAGGTTGGGTAGTTACTTTATTAATCCCCGAGGGGACATTTTTTCACTACAGCAGCATACAGGAAGCAATAAGATAATAATAGAATAATAGAAAAGCAATAAAATTGCAGTAAAAATATAAAATGCGCAGTATATACAGTACAGTACAGTATATATATCTATATTTAATATAGCATTTTAAAAAACAAACATGTAATTAATAATAATAACCAACTCTCCTCTCCTGCTTGCAGTCCTACCAGGACCTGGTGCAGCGGGTGGAGCCGGTCATCATGGACCTGGAGAGGCAGGAGAACGTCTTGGTTATCTGCCACCAGGCCGTCATGCGCTGCCTGCTGGCCTACTTCCTGGATAAGAGCGCAGGTAGGGACTACAACCCCCCCCCCCCTTAAGATCTAAATAGGAGCTATGACACTGGACTCTGCTGCACCTCCATTCATTCCTGCTGTTTGTTGTTCCAGATGAGATGCCCTACCTGAAGTGTCCCCTCCACACGGTGCTGAAGCTCACCCCGGTCGCCTACGGCTGCAAAGTGGAGTCCATCTCTCTGAATGTGGAGGCAGTGAACACCCACAGAGAAAGGCCAGAGGTAACGGTCGGTCCGTTGTGGCACTTCCTGTATTTGTCAGGGGCAGAAGAACAGCGGAGGAAACACCGTACTGAGCTGCATTTAGCTTCGACCACGTTGTTCTCTTACAGTTGGTGATATTGTCTTTGTACGTGAAACCTCCTGCTATATTTTCTTGACTTCTAAAGTCTTGTGTGTTGTTTTTCTTTGTTCGCCCCACAGGAGATAAAGAGGGGTCCTGGCACCCTGATCAGGAGGAACAGCGTGACTCCTCTGACCAGCCCAGAGTCCAACATCAAGAAACCTCGCATCGATGACCTGGACGAGGCTCCGATCCAGGAGCTGCCCACTCCTGATGCTCTCTGCAGCCCCTCCCACCTCCCCCTCGCTCTGGCCGGACAGGTGGGTTTATTAGAAGCGCACCGAAAGCTTGTTTAAGCAGTAGGAATCAACTCACGGGATTTGTCATGGAACAAGATATTTCATCAGGATGCAAAACTCAGGACTTCACGAGACAAACATTTCCCCTGCATCTGTTTCCTCTCTGACTGCCACCGCATGTATCCTCACTCACTTGTTTCTTGTCCTCTTTTCCTCCGCTGCCTTCACCTCCTCTGCACCTTGCAGCACTGGCTGGGCAAAGTTTGCCTGTAAGTATTCACTCCGTTCAGGATCTTTGGCTGCTTCGCTCTGTCCATCTCATCCGTCCATTCTCCTCTTGTAGCCGTTTCTTTGTTCATATTGTGTTCACTGCAAACATTTCTTTTCCCGGACTTCCAAAACAAACACCAAGGACAGAAAAAGGGGATTCTTTATTCGAACTTAAATCGCATCCTTCAATCAAATTATCTTCAGAAAAAGCAGTGGCCAAAAATAGGCATACTGTACCCAGGAATAGTCACAGAGTAGTCTGCTTCAGCCATGAGATTTACCAGTAATATTTATAAAGGTACAGCATGTTCTTATTAACACTGTTTTACAGTGTTTACTGATCCACTCTGGACTGACGGGAAATAAAACGTCACGCAGAAGTCCTGCTGGAAGTGATGGAAAAGAAAAAGCGCACATATTTACAGAAGGGGAGCTCCCACATTCCTGAGATTCCTCTCTGTTGTCATCACTACAATCTGCCTTTTACTATGTTGTGATGACTCATGCTGACTATCCTGTTCTTGTCTGTGTGTTTGGTTTATTTTTGGTCTGCCTTGTGCTGCTTAAAGACGCACCATCCTCCACTACCTCAAGGTGTTTTCTCTTAGTCTTTCAAAGGTAAACAACACTGTTCAGGCTTTGCAGTTGCTTCCTAGTTCTGCAGCCGCATCCGACACAGATAACACAAGACTTTTAATATTAAAATAAACATCTAACAAACGGGCTACACCGGGTTGCTGTGGCACTGTTAACTTTTTACAAGTTTCTCCATCAAAAAAAAAGAAAGAAATATTTTTGAAGACCAAACCAAGCTGAGTAGGCTGATCGAGCCGAGGTGCAAATACTACACGCTAAAGCTACCCTTCACTCATTTTGTGATAATCTAGCGTGTTTGCCTGTTAAGTAATTCAGACAAAAAACAAACCACAGAATGTCTTTTGTGATTAACAATTAAGATATTTTACGAGAGCCGAACTACGAACGCAATTTAGCAGCGACGCAAATCTAACACGCCGAAGACGGTTTCAACCAGATTTACTTTCATGATGCTGACGACAAACAAACGGACTGAATATGTAAGCTGGTTTTTTGTTGTTGTTTTTTTTTTGCCGTCGTCCGTAGACGACCAAATAGCACCGGTGAATTGTAATGTAATAAAAATGAACATGCGTAACTAGTTTTGCCAGCGCAGTTGTAAAAGTGTGAACAACGCTGCCGGGGGTGTGTCCTCGTCGGCCTCGTTCATAACCCACCTGAGGATCCATGCGCTGCAGGCGCAGCAACCTGTTCACACACTCGTGAATGCAACGCTCCTTTTCACGCCCCTCTAAAAAAATACCAGAGGAACTCAGAGCCTGAGAAAACACAGGTGATGTAACCTGTGGTTTAGGGATTACACCGGCCGGGTGGGGTATTTATACAGGACAGCTGTCGATTGTGTTTTCGGTATCTTCTGGCAGCTACACAGTGCTTCCCTAGTAGATTCTACGGGAAAGGTGGGATCTAAAGTCTGGTTTCTTCTTTGTGTGTGTTTGCAGGACCTGAGGAGAAGCTCATCTGGCCGACACGACGTCCTGCAGCCCTGCCAGTGAAACTCCCAACGACGTGTCAAGAGGCCGACAAAGAGACACTGAAACCACGTCAAATATCTTGGAAAAGTCAAATTGATGAGTCACTTTTCAACATTTCTCTGTTTATAAAATGTCAAGTGTTATCATTTTGGCAGCCAAGGACACTTTACTGTCACTTTTCATTTTCCAAAAAAAAGGATTATTTGATTGTCGTATCAAAGCAAGAGTCTTAAATTCTCCCTTTCTTGCTATTGTTAGACATTTTGTTTCATGAGACTGATGAATCTGTGTTTTTTTTGGAAAACTTTTAGACCTTCTTGTGTCTAATTAGTTCAGACTGAAAGAGGCAAACCGTCCTTCCTGTTTCAGCTCGGACGGCCCTCCGGGGAACCCGTTTCTTATTATTTTAAGGAGACCAAAGACTAACTTTCATCCCCACATAAAACTTTCAGGTCATCCTTTTTTCTTTTTCTTTTTTTTTTTCTTTCAACCATGAACTTAATACAACGTGGTTGTTCAAGTGATGAAGGGATCTAGTATTTAGTTTACACTGTAAAGGTTTTTGGCACTTCTTTGGCGTGTTTCATGTATTCATGTTTTTCGAAGGCGTCGGGTTTTGATCGACTCCTTTGTACGCCGACACGCTACAAAATTCGCAATATTTTACACAGTGGTGATCCATAATCGATTTTGTTTGGGTTATTTGTGTTTTGTTTTTTCCCGTGTTTTCATGTTACTTGACAGTTAATGGAGGAGATATTTTGCCGTAGAGTGCCTGTAGTGCTTGTTTTGCAAGCCCGATGCCGCTTCTCTTGCCATTTCTCTGGACTTCGATTGCTTGAGGAGAGGCACCACATTTCACCGAATAACTCCACATATCATTTCTACATTTAACGTGTCACAGTTTGAATATCTATGTTTGTTTAGTTTCCGTGCCACAGTGCATACCGTTCTCTACTTAATGGGAAACTTTATTTTCCACTTGATTTCTCTTTTCGCTGTCACTTGTTTGCTACGCACAAATATAAGCACCTATATTTTTGTTATAGCAATGCGTGCTGTTAATAATATCTTTGTAAATGTTAATGTACATACGGTATAACTGGAAATGGACGGGGCACGACTTGGAGCGCTCGTGGGAGTCTTTCATGGAAGTGTGTAAATCTTTTTGTACTGATGCGTTGGGACTGAATGGAGAAGCTCGGCTGAGAACGAAGCTGCTGCTTCCTGATCTCAGTAAAAAAAATGTCGTGAACATGTTTGCTTGAGATACTTGAAATTTGTTTTTTGTAAAAACTGTTTTATTATAATCTTTATTTATTTTTATGTAGTTCTGAATGAGAGCTCGGAGCGAGAGGCACCTTGTTTTAATCCGACGACTATGCATGAGAGTATGATGTACAGTTGATTTTTGCATCTGCTGGACCAATAAATTCACTCTGAGAAAATATGCAGCGTTTGCCGTTTGCTTTTGCTTTTTTTTTTTTCATCGGTCCAAATCCAACATTAATATTCTGGCCACACTTGGTGCTTCCATTTATGGAGCTACTCTCTATTGTACACTGTGTCCCTCACTCACATGAGTCACATGAGTGCGAGTCGGATGCTGCTTATCAGTCGAATGATAACTCGGCGCATTCAGGAAGTTGCTGTAAGAGTTTTCAATAGAAACAACCCAAAGATAAAAAAATAAACAGGGCTGTGTGTTGACTAATGGAAACTTCCTTTTAAGAAAGAGTTTAAGGCATTCATTTACCTAGTTTTACAGAGTTTCTGAGATGATACAAGTATGTGGGAAAATGTGGCTGCCAACATCTTACAAGCAGTGTGGGCGTTATGAAATCATCACAAACACCTTTTTACTTTAAATCTCAGAGAAGCAACACATGGTTTTGAACTTTAATGTGTATTTAGCTCGCCTTTAAAATTTAAGATGGAATTTTTTTTAGCTGTGCTTGGTAAAACGTGTGGTTTGGAGGATCGCCTTAGGGACATTCACTGTAATACAACTTCTCCTGGGTTGAATTAAATTATTCTGCCTAAATGCCAAAATGTGTATTAATTGGTGCCGATTTTTATTAGTTGCACAGCTGACAAACTTTGAGTTCAGCGAAGAGGCTCCTGGTTAAAGTTCACTCTCCGTCACTGAATGACCTGATCGTTTTATTGCTTCTTGCATTATAATTGTGTTTCCAAAGGTGCTCAACTGCTGTGGAGCAATTTCCTTTTGATTCGTCTCTTTAAAGGACGACTACCTAATGATTTTTATGACTGCCTGTCTTATTATCACTATCTGTTTGAAATGAGAAATACATTAAATAGATTTCTTTTAGCAATTGAATCTTGATGTGATTGATAATTTATATATATTTATTGTAAAGTGAGCTGAACATTTCTCAGTCTGGGTGCGGCTTGCGGAGACATGTCATCATCTCTCCTCCTTTCACACACACACACACGCACACGCACACACACGCACACACACACACACACACACACACACACACACACACACACACACACACACACACACACACACACACACACACACACACACACACACACACACACACACACACACACACACACACACACACACACACACACACACTGCGTTTACCAGTCAAAGAGGTATTTCCATGATGATAATCATGGGCAGACTGAGTGTCTTGGCTCAGCCTGGTGATCCTGTGGGCTGAGGGGTTATGTGACTGCTGTCAGGTTCATTACTTTCTGCTCTGCCTCCTCACTGCTCTCTCACTCTCACTCTCAAACAAACACACACGCACACACAGAGACACACACACACACACACACACACACACACACACACACACACACACACACACACACACACACACACACACACACACACACACACATCTACTGACAGATGCACTCTCAACATGAAACTAAAACCTACTTTGCATTCTGACTCTGCATCTTGTTTCTACTTGCCACTTTAACTATACAAGTGTTTTATTGTAAACATGCAGCATTTTGCATCATACTTCCTTCTATCTCACGTTTTTATTAGATATTTTTTTGAAGGTTCTCCTCATTTACCAGCGCTTATCTTTCTTGTTTCACTCTGAGAAGTGAATTTAACTACTGTTTTGTGCTGGCAGTGTGCGGCAGCTTTCATGTGGTACTGACGGTTACCCTGATGTGTGTGTGTGTGTGTGTGTAATTGTGTGTGTAATCTCTGTGGGAGAGAGGAGCTGCTGTGTCAGGCAACTGAATAGTACGTGAGCTCGGTGTTAACAGGCTCACCTAAGCCAGGAGCTCCACAAATAGTCGTCTAATGCTGCGCTGACGAAGGATTGTGTGCGATCCCAATCAGTCAGTTTGCAAAGGGAGTAATGCCGACTGGCCTAGTTGGTCGGAGAACACAACAGTTCATTTAAAACTCACTCACTCAAGGACATTTGGGAATAGAAAAAGAAAAGGAGAAGACTTGGTGACATTTTGCAGGCCCTCTCTCCCACAGGCTGATTGATCACCCCCTGGGCGTCATGTCTCACTCTATCTTTGTCATGACTCAGCAGCTCGTCCTCCACCTGCTTACCAATTAGAGTTGTCCTCGTCCAGTTTGAGCTCAAAGTAATCTTGTCTCATGCAGAGTACACGTCTGCAGCCTACACAGCCAGAGATACACATAAACACCCAAACATGAACTTTTTGACCCTCACAAAGAAACACAGTGATTCCCACTTCTTCTTCTGCGGGCGTCATGGGGTTGATCAGGTGTTTCTCATCTGAAAAGCGGAAATGATGATTTAAATTAAATGAAAATCTATAGACAGAACCAGCCACAACACTTGGACACTTTGTCTTGCAAGAAAAAGTGCAACTCCTGTGATCACGACATGTGATTGTGCACATGTGAAAATGTATTTTTCACACAGATGTGGTTTTAGAACATGTGTGAAGTCCATGTAGATTCCAATGTGAAAACTTTTCCACTTATTTTCCTCGTGTTCACATATGTTGCAGCATGTGGTAAACATGTGTCATACATGTGATCACGTGTCCCATATGGCAGAACATGGGAAACCTGTGCATTTATTCTGTAAGAGAGAGCATGTGAGCAATTGATCAGAAAAACTGAAACACTAAAGTAATGAATGAGGACTGAAATTGTTAATAACATCCAGTTTATCATATTCACATGAACATATGTGGAACATGACGCGTGGTTGCATACTTATGATAATGCATGCTCATAATTTGTGGCTGCGTTGCAGCAGGCAGTAAACACACATTTATGTTGACTGCTCATCAGTAATGAGTGTGTTATATGGCCGAAGTCACATTTTCTGTCAGGTTTCTGAGTGGAAGTTTACTGGTTCAACACATTTTTACAACAACACTATCAAGCTGCCCTCCAGAGAGCAGAGAAATGTTTAAATGGGCCAGATCGGTTTAAAACAACAGACACTACAGTCCTCATGAACCTGCAATATAATCTGCAAGGCATCTTTGTTTGAGAATATTTTTTTTTTTTTTTTTTAACAAGTGAAATCATTTCTATTTGGCCTTTTAATGTAAAGTTCGGATTCGGTCTTGGTTACGTCTTTGTTTCTTTGACATCCCAATGCCTTTAAGCGCCGGGATCCTCAGCAGTTGATCTTAAAAGATGTGAAGATTGTACCGTGTGTTTTCGGTGAGCTTTAATTTCTATTAATCACGTTAATAAAAAGCAGTGTTCCTACGAAATACAAGCCACACATGCACCTTGTGCTTTTTGTGTTTGCTCTGTGAAGAATGCATAAGAGGCATTATTGGTGCGGCGGAGTGAAAACTCATCCCTCTCTCTTTGTGTGGAAGCCATTGAGGGAGAGATTTTGCTCTGAATGGAGAGGATGAGCCTTTCAGCGGACCTTGAATGGAGCAGAGCGGATTAAATAGACCATGTGTTATCCCTGATTACAATAAAAGCCCATTTACGTGATCCACTGCATGGTTGTATCACAACCACAACATTTTGTCTTACTGTAATTACTCATCCTAATGTTTTGTTTGTTACACATTATGGATTTAGAGACACCACCTCTTTTATCTGTGACTTTTCAGAAGTTTCATTTTGACACAACAGGAAACAGATAACACTCTTGTGCACTAAAAGTAGAGGGTTTCCTTTGGAGTCAAGAGTGTTAACCAGTTTTCTGTTGTCAGAATGAAACTTCTTCAGAACTTCTGCAGAAGTTTAACTCATCACGCTCTCACTATTCACATCCCCGCTTATACTGTACATCCTCTTATGTTTTTAGTAGAAAGTAATCCTCTCAGCTGTACTTCACTTTTTAGCCAGTTATTTAGTAAAAATGCCATTAAAACTTCACTAGTAGGCTCAAATGAAAAAACTGCAGTTTTTTTGTATTCAAATGTCAAAAAAGTTCCAATAAATTTATTTTGTCCTGAATATGACATATTGACGTATTGAATCGATGAGTTTCGAGGCTGAGCTAGCAGTTATATGCTTTTATTGTATTCACGTTCTCTCTTGTAAAGTAATTTGCAGCTTTTAGCATCAGTCTTCACTTCTTTGTGGATGACACTCATCTCTATGTTGCAGTCAATCCCTCTGATTGATAAGTAGAATCCTGTCAGAAGCTGCGTTTCTATTCTGTATCTGTACATATAACCCGGAATCTTTGGAACTGATAAAAAAAAAAAGGCCTCTTTTCAACAATTTAATTAGGGCCCGAGCACCGAATGGTGCGAAAGCCCTATTGTTATCCAAGGAATTATTATTCTTTTCGTTCCTTATTTTTCTCCCCAAAGAACTGCATTTTTGGACTCATGAAAGTTGGTACACACATCTCTCCCAGTGAAAAATGTCTTATTCTAGTGGAGTCACGAGTCGGCGTGGCCAAATGGCTCCCTAAAGAGATGCCCTGGCGGCTACATTTACCTACATGCATGAAATTCGGTGGAGGTGTGTGTCACACCTAGATGTACAGTACCAGGAATGGTTTTCAATTAACAGGTGTGCTCTGTCAAGAGTTCATTTGTGGAATTTCTTGCCTTTTTAATGTGTTGAGACCATCGGCTGTGTTGTGCAGAGGCAGGGTTGGTGCACAGTTTTATGCAGTGAATAGGCCTATTTGACGACAGTTCTAATCCATATTATGGCAAGAACCACTCAACTATGTAAAGAGAAACGACAGTCCATCATTACTTTAAGACAGGAAGGTCAGTAATTCTGGAAATTTCAAGAACTTTGAATGTATCCTCAAGTGCAGTCGCGAAAACCATCAAACACTATGATTAAAATGTCTCTCATGAGGACGGCCCCAGGACAGGAAGACCAAGAGTTAACTCTGCTGCCAAGGATAAGTTCATTTGAGTTACCAGCCTCAGAAACTGCATATAGTATGATGACTATAGTATTACTTTTTTGTAGTATGACTATACTATATACTAAAAAAGTCATACTATAGCAAGTTGTCCAAAATGTGAAAAAAAAAAATCATACTATAGCATGTCGTCCAAACATGCAAATTCCACATAGAAAGTCTCAGGTGGGTATCAAACCACAGACCTTTAAATTGTGAGACGACAATGCTGACAACATAATTTGAACGGTATGTTGTCAGAAATAGCACAAAAAAGTCACACTGTAGCATGTCGTCCAAAATGTGATAAAAAAGACAGCATTTTGTCCAAAAAGTGACCCAAAAGTAATTTTTTTTGTAAATTGTATATAGTACATAGTATATAGTATAGCCAGGGTGATGGGGCTAAGTTTGATGTTTTGCCGTGACACAGGAAGTTGATGTTTAAGGTCAAACGATGTTCCAAACCTTTACGAAATTTGCACGTGTCAGGCACCAACTTTCATGAATTTTTTAAGATGTTAAAGCCGCTAAAAAAAGGCAATATTTTTTAAGAAGAATAAAGAACGAGATCGAGAAAAAAAATTACAACTGCAAGCGGGAATATGTGGACCGTCGCGTGGGGATCCGGCGGGTCGGGGCCGCCGGATCCCCGACGTGCAGCGGACGAGGGCCCGCATATCACTGCTTGCAGGTTTAATTCTGTATGTAACCCAAGGTCACTATACCCTTAACCTAAATATCAAATAAATTAAAGGTTAATTAAATAACAAATGTATTCTAGAAAAGTAAATAAAACAACACAACACAAAATATTAAGTGGATAAAGATCCAAACGGTATCTGGGGGAAGATCAAAATCTCAAACAAAGAAGAGATGCCAAGGTGTCTCCAGTACCTACGAGTTCTGGTGACGTTATGCAGCTTACTGTCTGTTATATCAGTGCCGTGACTCTTTCTAAATCCGTGCCATGTTAATGAGTTACAGAGGGCTGACTAATAGGATTGTCCAGAGCTGACATGAACATCAGGATGGCCAAGAGAGAATGAGAGGTCAAGAAAACACAAGGACAGATCAGAGAAAATAAGGGGAGGAAAATGGGAGAAAGTAGATGGCAAGGAAAGGAAAGGAGAGAGGAGAGAAGGAGGTACGAGGAGCAGAAAGAAATAATGAGGTGAAAATATGAGATGAAATTCAAGGGAAAATTCAAGAGGATGAACTGAAGAGAAACGGGTGGCTGAGGGCAGTGTGAGTGAAGTCACGTCCACCTGAACACGCCCCACTTTCATCCCTCCTCCTCCAGCCTCTCTCTTCATCTACCTCCTCCTCTTTTTCCTTTCCCCTCTGCATGAATATTTAATCGCAGCGGGGGATGTGTGAAGGCTCACGTACTCTCAGCAAGAGGCAGAGAGGAAAAAAAGCATGGTGGGGAAATACTACAAGTGGAGAGAGAAGTAACAGCAGCACTCGGGGAGGAAATAGAGACTGGTTGATTTGTCTAAAAGATGATGCATCAGCACGCATGTCAATAATGTACTTGCATACATACTTTGTCACACTTTATATCATAATTACTACTGCCATTTAAAGGTTGCAATAAGTGTAAATATGGGTCAAAGCTGCTTGCACAGGCGACTTCTATGGCCACATTTTAGGGAGAGAGCGGTGTGTGCATGCACACTGTGGTCCAGTAAGTCAGAGCTGAGGCTGAACCAGAAACAACTACAGTACACGTGTGAAAACAGCAGCCACAGTGCCTCCTGCTGTTCAGGCGTATTTCGGTTAAAACATGCAGGATGGTGTGAGATTATTTCTGCCTCTTGGAAATGTTTGGATTTCTTAAAGTACAATTACTGGTAAAAAGAAAAAAAAATTCCCCTGTTTGTCAATGAAGATTTGACTGTGGCTTTAATATAAAAATATTGATGACCTATGACGTAACCTCGCCTCGACCTCAACCATAACACAGTCTACAGGATGTTTTACTCACACCAGTGCTTTTCATTAAATTATACCATGCTGGAAAAGTACCACCTCCCCAAGAAGCATCTTCAGATTGTTAAGCCTGTGAGTCAGAGTGTGTGTAGACACGGTCAGTAGCTTGTGTTTAGACAGGACCCGCTGTGTGCTCAGTGAGAGGAAAGAACATTGAATTAAATTTGCCTCAGTCTGTGACTCAGACAGAGGAGGTGACGTATCCTCAGGGTACCAAGAGCTTATTGATTGCAAGTAGCCTCCTGCTATTGTCTTTGTGTGTGTGTGTGTGTGTGTGTGTGTGTGTGTGTGTGTGTGTGTGTGTGTGTGTGTGTGTGTGTGTGTGTGTGTGTGTGTGTGTGTGTGTGTGTGTGTGTGTGTGTGTGACAATGGAAGTCGAAACAATTATAACATGAAACCAGAAATGTGTTCAAGTTCTATTTTCAAAACACAATGGACATGCACATGACTACAGTTATCATCTAAAATTTCGTAAGAATTTGAATTCTTAGAATATCTTATTTTTTGGGGTAATTTTTCTCCCCAAAATATAATATTGTTCTCATTATTACACACTATTAAAATGTTATTAATGATCCATACATGTACACATGCATGTACACATAACAGAGGAGAGAGAGCAGCACCCTGAGATTAGACTGGCAGTGAGCTGCTCGATGTCACAGGTCCAAAGCACCCATGGAGCCAAATGTGCCACCAGGTTGTTTTGTGTACCAACAAGCAGCTCGCTGTTTACACTTCAGGCTTTTAGTTAATGATCTTATGCAACTGTAGATCAACAGGAGGTTCATTCTGTGTGGGTCTTAATTCAGGCGTCACTCCATTCTGACGTTACTCTGCTGTTGTTACCTCCTCTGGTACTGCCTATCTTAATGTTGCATTATTTTAACATGTTTTAAATACATTAAAAAACTCAAATAAAAAGATTGTCCGTTGACCCAAAGGTAATTTGTTCTTCAAACGTTTGCCACTAACTCTACTATTGTGGCCTTGAGTCATGTGGGAAGCTGTGAAAGACACTGATCCACTTCTTTATTTCAAAATTGCGGAAATTTAATTTGGAAATACTAATTGCTAAACTTGTTCAAACTATAGTTCACAGGGCTTCCAAATACGAACCCTTCACCGTTCATTGTCGTGTGAAGATGACACAAGAAATGCAGAAAAAAAACTAAAAAACTAATTTGGAGTATTCTCATGAAACCAATGGGAAACGGTCACAGTTCATACAAGACATTGAAGAGAATGTAGATCAATGGTTGCTGACTTTTCTTTGTCCGGCAAAACACCACCGATTGTGATCCAAGTGGTTTCATCTGAACTCATTTTAAACACTTATATAACCATGGTAATTTTGCAGTTTCGTTTCGTACAATTGTCAGTGAAGTTTACATTCATATTAGTACTACCAAAACCTTTGATGTTTCCAGCAATAATGATCCATTCTCTAGGTTACTATTTTAAATGTTTCTAAATATGTTCAGCTATGTATTCAAAGCATATCAATTACTTTTAGTTTTCAAATGTTTACAATTACTAATACTATTTTAACTGCTTATGGATTCATCCACTACTTTTCGCAAAAATGTGAAGCATTTATTAATTTATTTGAGCAACTTCAAGCATTAATTAATTTCTTTGCTAAATATTTCAACTTTTATAAAGTACATTTAGCATTGCATTTAAACCATTTGTCCATTACACAGGTAACTATTTGAACCATTACTTTTTGCTAATTAATTTGATTTTTCAGCTTGCTATTGAGATTTCACACACTCTTAATTGCTGTTAGATGAGCTACGGCACAATATTTCTATGTACCCTCTGGCAGCTGCAGAACTACACTGTGTTGAACATAACCGTAGTGGGGTGACTGTGGCCCACACAACTGATTATGAAATCAAATTCCACCAGAAGGGGAAAAAAAATAATTTAAGTATGGATGAGCTGAGCTGCATTATGATGGCCAACATCACCAGACAAGAATGTGATGAAATGATCTTCGAGTCTGATGAGCGACATTGAGAGTTAATGTGGAGGTGGAGGGGAAAGATGAGCTCCTACTGTGTGAAAACATCTATCCACACTGATATTAAGCTGCATTTTGAATAGTTAAAAAAAACAAAAAAACAAAACCTGTCTTGAGGGATTATCTAGGAGTCAGTGGAAGTACACCAAATGAAAAAGCTCTGATTTGCAGCAGGGTCAGTGAAGCTCTGCCGTCAGAACATCTTGTCCCCAACAGCCAATGATTTGTACAATTGAAAGTTTCACATGTGACGCCACAATAATGCCTGATACCCACCCTGACCTCCAGTCCGCTTACGCTGCCTGCGTCAGAGGTATAAATCCTCAAATACGTATGATTCATTACAAAAGAGTTGTATTGTTTTACAACAAGCCCGAAGAGGAAACTGTGTGAAACATAAAAGAAAAGATAAAACGAGGCTGCTTTGATGATGCTGAAATAAGTGATGATTCTGATTGTACAGGGTCTTTTGAGACAACGTGACAAAACTGAATCTTTCCAATTGCGAAGCCAAGTTCCCGGTGTTGCAACAATGCACTTCTGCAAATGTCAATTCTTAAGAAATCTCAGTTCACATTCTGTGACTTTGTTGCGTTTATGGTCAGTAATCAACCTGTTTTCTGTGAGAAAATATCAGGAGTCAGATATGGCTGGTTTCGGGTTTTTTTCAGTCATGGGGTGAGAGGAAGTTTATCTTTTAGATTTTTTGGGCTTATTAAACTTTTGAACTTTTGTTCATGCTCTTAAAGGGACACATGTTAGAGTCAAGCTAGCTTTCATGCTTGAATGAAAGCATTGGGACATTAAAATGTTCGATAGAGAAAACACTAAATATTTCTATGCATCACTGCGTTTCCTCATGTTTTCCACTGCACAGACTTGAAGGAGCCCACACGATCACCACAAAGCTTCAGTCATATACGTGCAGCGTTCGTTAACCTGCTGGTTGACGACCCCTTCAGCGTCACAGCAGGTGGACCGCTCCGATCCTCCGTCCTCCCAGCTGCAGGGCAGCTCTAATGGTTGTTTTTTTTTTTT
This sequence comes from Brachyistius frenatus, assembly GCF_029030835.1. NCBI lineage: Eukaryota > Metazoa > Chordata > Actinopteri > Embiotocidae > Brachyistius > Brachyistius frenatus. The sequence continues at coordinate 2,904,695 of NW_027210631.1, forward strand.
TTTTTTATCAAGGATCCTTTATAAACCTGCTCTCTAGCTGCATCCCTCTGCATCTCAAGCACCCAATTCAGCAGTCCTGTATTTACCCTGTTATTTAATTGGCTGATCCAAACGTGTCTTAATTAATAATGGACTTTGCAATATGAGCCAATGTTGGCAGAGATGAAGATTTCAAACCATAAACAACTTTTTTTTTTTTTTAGAAAGATAAAAGCAAACATCTGATTGCTCTGCAGGTATTATCAGGTTTTGCTGCATGACTTTACAGTTAAATGCATCTTAACCCATTGATGTGCCGTGTGAGAGCAGCTCTAATACAGAATATATCATGACAGCTTAACTGCTGTACATCCTCTTCATGCTTAAGATGCACGGTTCACTAACTTAACGAGGTCCTCTGCATGAAGTGCATCCAACACAGCGCAGACCATAACATTATAGTTATAAACAAAGCACAACGTTGGTGTTATAGACCGCGGATGTCTCTTAGCCAACCAGCTCAATTTCACTTTTTTTTTTTCTTTCACAAGCAATCCTACCATGTTCAGCAGTGTCTTTTATAAACATATAAAGTCTGCATCTATGACAGCACAAATATGCTGAAATTATAATTAGCTTGTGATCTTTAAGCTATTTCTTACATGCAGTTATACTATACTAATATTGTATCCTTACATGATGCAATTTCCTGTCTGCCTATATTTACCTGCCCAGTTACATATCTGAGGATGACATGATGTGTGCAGGTGTCTGACCATTAAAGGCAACGACTTCATTTACGTCATAACTAACTTGGGTGTGGTCAACAGCACAACATTATTAACAGTTTGGTCATAAAGATAAGAGTTTATGTCCTTTATATCCTTTGTGATTTACTGATGATTCACTCCAATAGTTAGAGAGAACAAACAATGACGGTAAAAGACTGAGAAGCTACTAGAAATATGGGTCATCGGCATTGGCCTTCAAAAAGTCTTTATTTGAGACATGAAAGTGTCTGCAGCTGATAAAAGTCAGACTGTACTGAAGTGTGTTTCCAATGCAGTGAACCCAGAGTCCTCTCTGAACATCTGTATGTGGTTACATGAGATGAAAGAGCCTCACACTGATCCTAAAAGATCAGCACATTTTAATAACTGTAATACTTCAGAAATGATTGGTGGAAAAAAAAAAGAAAAAAAAGAAGACATTTGAGGTGCTAAGCCAATCAGGCGCCATCTTTACCTACAAAATCAACATACAGACATGTGAGTGGTATCAACATTATTATAACAGTAAAAAAAGTTTATTTTTCCAAAAACGTCAAAGTATGTTTTTCATGATACAGTACAATCCTTGCATTTTTATTTCACAAGTACTAGGCTAACATTAGCACTGTTTTATACTAAATGTCTGGTCTCATAAATTACTATCATTGGTTTTTCCTGTAAAAAAAGAAGTGATCCTTTTCTGATACCGTCAGTGGTGGAAGAAACATCCAGCTTCTTGACATCCCAATACAGCAATGTAAGAATACATGAAAGGTTATGCATGAGAAATCCAACTTAAGTAAAAGTACATACGTTTTAGCAGCAAACTGAAGTGAAAATTCTGTTTATTTCAGGAGATTAAAAACTTGATGTGGGTTTTACAGCACATCTGGATGTTCTCCAACACAGCACGCTGCAGCTGGACAGACAGAAGCACATCAGGCAAACAACTGTGTACTGAGGCAGCTGATTAAACTACACTATGTGCAAGATGAACATGTGACCCCAGTGTGTGTGTGTGTGTGTGTGTGTGTGTGTCTGGAAGCAGCGGTCATGGTTAATCTGTACTTCTGACCATCTGTGTTGAGATCAGTGTGTCCTGTTAAATTCATAATGCCATCTAATCTGAACAGAAAGCTTCTCCTCACTTTGACTGAGCTCGAAGCCGACACATTTACAGATTACAATCAAATATGAGGAGGGCAGAAAACACACACACACACACACACACACACACACACACACACACACACACACACACACACACACACACACACACACACACACACACACACACACACACACACACACACACACACACACACACACACACACACTCTCGGAATGATTCCCAGCATGACTCACTCACTTTTTGCATGACCACATGAATGAGTGAGTCAGGCGTTCACGTGAGCGGAAGGAAAATCACGTGTTCTGCCGGAATTCGGCTTCATGTTTGGTATGAAGGGAATGTGCGCCCTCTTGAGGAAAGACAGCAGCTTTAAAAAAGTTTAAAAAAAAGAAAAGAAATAAAGAGAGCCACAAACTAAGCAAATCCATCAATATAAGTAATTAGAAATCATAAACAACAACAACAAAAATCCCAAACAGACGTTAGAGTTCACTCAGTAATAATAACTGCTGTATCTACTGACACTTAAGTCTGCTGCAGCTTGTTCAGATTTTTGAGAAGTGGTTGTTTGAGTGAGTTAAAAAAAAAAGTGTTTCCATGATGCAACATGGTGGCAACCTGTTGTTTTCTGCAGCTGTTACGACCAAACACACTAAACACAAAGCAGATGACCGGAAATGATCACTAAAATATATGTCAGCTCAGACTGGAGAGACTCCGCACTGTATGTTCTCCTTAAAACCAATAAACTGCTGTTAAAAAGCCAATCACAGCCCCTGTAATAGAATTAATGTCACAATTAACAGCTGAACATCACATTTATTCAATAAGCGAACTAATTCCGACAAAATGGAAAAACGAAAGTGTCTTGAGGCAGGAATATAAAAAAAGCAGGAATATAAAAAAAGCAGGAATATAAAAAAAGCAGGAATATAAAAAGGCAGGAATATAAAAAGGCAGATAGGAAATGTGCGGACTAATAGGATTATGGGTCAGCTGCATGGAGGAGTGCAGTCAGCAGTGCAATGCAGTCTGTATGCTGTTGGTAACATAACAATGTGACAGTGACTTTGGATTTTTCACATGAAGTTGGACGTTTAGCACATTGTTTCCTGGATGGACTCGCTTGACTGCAATTTAGAATATGAAGAAAAGGAAACCAGTCTAATTAGCCTCCATTAAAATGGCATTATGATGGACGTTGCAACACTAACTAGGTTTAAGCTGATGGAGAAAAAGATGTATGAACTCAGTTAACCTTCACTTCTGTGGGAGAACTCTGCTGCCACCAGCTGGAATCACAAAGTAATGCGACTCATAATCATGTAAGTCATCAAGGGTTTAATACTTGTAATATACTGTGATTATCTGTTGTCTGTGCATGTTGGTTACAGGAAGCAGATCCAATATAATTTTCACATATTAACATATTTAAAATATTTGTACTCATAACACTAAAAATATATATTTTTTTTACTCCTGTTAACTTATTCCAGGTTGGGGTAACATACATATTGACACAATTAGAAAAATCCAAACTTTCACTTCTGTTTCTGTACTGAAAGTTAAAGTAGTACAATTAATTCTGTTTGCAATTTTTTGTCTACTTTGAATTTGTGGATTACAAAAACCAAACAAACAAAAAAAACAATAACAATCTTTGTTTCCCAGTACACCTGCTTGATTGAAGCGCTTCATCGAAGAAGCACACAGGAGTTTTGTGAAGTGCAGGTTTGTCTTTATTTTTGCATTGTTTCTATTATTCTGAGAGAAATCCATCCAACTCATTTGAAACATATAGTTAAAGAGAGATCTATCGGCCTCCATTATCCCATTGATTTCATATTGGAAAAAATTTGAGAATTTGAGCCTTAAGACGATACATACTGGGGAATTTATGCAAAAAAAAGCTTAAAAGATTTTTTCTAAATAACTTCATGTGTTGCGTTAAATAAACGGTCCTTTGAACCATTTACTCAACTGAACTCAAGACTTTAAGTTCTGAAAGTGATAATAATACAAATACTTTTAATGAAATTACATTAACGATAAAAGAGATGTATAAATTGTAGTTTTTATTTTAATGCTGATCTATTTATTATTATTTATTACGGTCCAACAACTTAAATGGTTATCTATGCTGAAGGATATAAGTTGCGTTTTTTTCCAGTGTATAATGACGTTTGTGGTTTGGGTTTGGATGGCAAAAAGAAACTCGATGTCTGGTACTAATTAACCAACCACGGTTCATGTCTGTGGGCCTGATCACAGGTGTTACTGATCACATTAACAAAGCCTCTCGGGCAGCTGTGACTGAGTCAGCATGCACAAATACCACAGCCCTGAAACTGGAATTCAGGTGTTACCTGAACTAGTTTTACCTTTCTGTTACTACATTGACATGTCAAAATGTCTAACATGAAAAAAGCCTTTTGAGGTAACTTAGTGTCGACTAATAAAATGGATATTTTGCTCAGACTTTTTTCTCAAAAGACTGTGGAAGCCTGTCTATGTAAACATGCTAAATGTTGTAAAATAAAAGTTTTGCAGGCTGAAATACATGAAATATTACCTGTAGTATGCACTAGATGGTGATACAGGGTTTAAAAATGAAGCAGAATTTGTTACACATTAAATCTTAGATATATGACACAATATGCATATAGGTCAATGATAATGCTGCACTTTAACACAACATAAACAGCACTTTGTGTTATATTGATCAAAGTGAGGCAAAGACGTGACAAGCAAACAATTAAGGCTCTTAATTTGAACAGAACTACTGTTAATAATGCAAAATATTAAGAATCTGAAGCTCAGATATTTAGATTGAAATATCCATAAAATATCCATAAGAGGTGATTAAAGGCGCCTTTGAGTGATAAAATAAGTGACTACTAAACCTGAATAGGTGACTGGTGGTTCACGGTGTCATAAAATGTCTCTTAAAAAAAAAAGAAAAAAAAAAGGGTTCTTCTCAGAGCCACTTCATTCACAGTATACAAACTTGAAATCAACGTGGCATGATGAAGAGATTCATTTCCAAAAAGACAATAACGGGGAACATCACACAGCTGTAAGTGAGAAGGTGAAAAACGTTGAATTAATGTGCTTTCTGTTTTGGCGGTGACGGGCTTAAGGTGGTGAGAACTATAATGAAAGTCTCATGCTGAGAAAATGGCACCTATTATATTCAAAGTGGTGTTTTAATATTCTCTATTTATATTTGTGTCATTCAGTATACAAGTAGACAAAGTAAACAGTGCTCATCATGCAAAAAAACAAAACATTTGAAATTTACATACTGGGTGAGCAGCATTAATGCTGCTGATGATTGAATCTACAAAGTAACTTGTACCTACTGCTGTCAGATAACTGTCAGGGAGTGAAAAGTAAAATATTTGCCTTTGAAAAGTAGTGAAGTAGAATTATAGAATAGCATAAAATGGAAATAGTGAAGTACAAGTGCTTCAAAATTGCACTTCAGTACAATACTCTGGTAAATGTACCTGGTTATATTCCATCCCTGTGCTGGTGGGATTCTGCTATTTAAATTCTAACACCAATGCTATGAAATTTAGGTCCTCCAATGGCAGAACAGGAAAGCACTTCGGTGAATTAAATACAGTAAAAGCAACAAAAAACAAAACAGGGTCAAAACACAACAGAACATTAGCAAGAGATGGATAGATGTTTATAGAGGAAGCCACAATGAAATGTGTGGGCTGATGCTCGCGCTCAGTTGCCTCTTACAACCCTTTTCACAGCAGACATTTGGACCTGTGGAGTAGGTAATGCACAGGTGTTGTCGGAGCCAGATATGTATGTTTAGTTTGTGTTGTTTATTTGTCAGTTAGGCTGCACACCTGTGGTCACTCAGAGTAACTGGCACGGGGGTGGGTTTCACGTTTTCTTTTACCTGTTCACTACACGGCTGCACGGGGACACAGTGGGGACTTTTTGGCTCCAATATTTTCTGTTGACCATCGTCGTTATGTCACATCGTGTTAAATCACGTCAGATATAATTTAGTTTGATTTCGTAATGAAGAGAAACTGTACAAGACTAAAATTACAATATATTAGCTTAACAGCCAACGAAAAATGTACTTTTATGGCCTCTGCCATTTCCGTAAAGGTCAGCAAACATGTCAGAACTCGTGAACTCGAGGGTTATAGAACATTTTTAGTCGTGAATACCACAAGAGGGCCGTTCATATGGACTCTTCTTGCATATACGGTAAATACGACCTCGTTTGAACGTGGCATTAGTTGCTACAGGTGTATTAATGGACCTGAGCCTTATTAAGTTTCCGAGTAACCCATAACAGTGAACCAACATGCACAAAAGCAGGACCTCCTTTAAATGGGACACAGCCGTCATTAATTCACCTCTGCTTTTCCTACACGGGCAAGTCAAAATGTCTGCTGTGAAAAATTATTTTGGAATTCATTAACAAATGCGATGTTTGAAGTCGGTTCTCCATCGGGTCATAATGTGGAGTGTTTTGCTGCGCTCCTTCACCCGATGAAGCGGAATAACTACAACACATTTCACAGTTTAAATGTCCAAACAATCTGTTGGATTGCCAGTTTTAAAATAATTTTTTCGGAGAAGTTCTATCATGAATCGTATCACTGTGCACGTACAGTTCGGGTAATTGGGTCGGGCTCACGCTGCATCTGTCAGAAGCTCTCTTGGGAAGATTATTATGACTGCAATGCTCTTACATAACAACATAGGCTGTGTCCTCTTCAAACACCTTGTTGCAGGGCACACGTCTTTCTGCAGAGACATCTGCACTTCAAAGAGCAACTGTTAAAGAAGTCGTTGAAGCCACAGACCATCCAGCAACAGTCACTACGGACTTCTTCCTGGATTCATCCACAGATCTACAGATCTTTGGGCGGCACGGTGGTGCAGTGGTTAGCACCGTCACCTCACAGCAAAAAAGGTTCTGGGTTCGAATCCGGTCCTGGGCCTTTCTGTGCGGAGTTTGCATGTTCTCCCTGTGCTTGCGTGGGTTCTCTCCGGGTTCTCCGGCTTCCTCCCATCATCCAAAAACATGCACCTCAGGTCAGGTAACCTGGCGCCGCGCTAGTGGCAGCCTGCTGCAGCATCTCCCCCCTGAGAGCCCCCCTGCTGTAGTGAAGAAATTTCCCCTCGGGGATTAATAAAGTGTATAAAATCCAAAAAAAATCTACACTCTGCATTGTGTAATGATTCCGACCTTCTAACATAAAATTGAGCTTAATCTGCTTTTACATTCAATACATCAGTTCAAGTTGAGGCCTCGACTGTGAACGTATTGTATATCATGTTGCTGTTTTGGAGGACCCTTACATCAGGACACAGCTTGGTTTTAGCCTCAACTTTATGACGGAGTATAAACCTGTCACTGCTCATATTAAGGGTCCTCCTTGAGAAGACTATTACGTTTCCTGTTCTAGATCACTGCACGCTGTAAAACTTGAATTATACAGCTGAGATCAAACTGTGAAATGTACTTGTGCTGCTGAGGAATGAGGGGCCCACTATTATTTTAAGTTCTTCACTCTCCTGTGGAACCAGCTCCCAGTTGGCGTTCGGGAGGCAGACCCCCTCTCTACTTGGAAGATTAGACTTACAACTTTCTTTTAGATAAAGCTCAAAGTTAGGGCCGGCTCAGGTGACCTTTAATCCTCCCTTAGTGATGCTGTTGTAGGCCTGGACTGCTGGGACACCTTCCGTTATGCACTCGGCTCCTCTCGGCCATTAACTCATTCACTACGTCTTCTCTTCTCCAGTAGTTTCGTCCTCTCTCTGCAGGTATCTCTGGCGCTCAGGTTTCATGATTCTTGTTTGTTGTCTCTGTGCTGTTCTTCTCACTCCTGTAGTTTTGGTCTTTTTTTCTGCAGGTGTTTGTGGCCCTGGAGCTGCATGATTCTGATCTGTGGTTACTGGTCTCCCTATGCCGTCCTTTTCTTGCTCCGCTCTCCCCTAACCCCAACCGGTCAATGCGGAAGGTCACCCAGCCTCACTGCTAGAGGTTTTCTTCCTTTTAAAAGTGTTTTTTTTTTTTCCTTCCTGCCGTCGCTCATGTATCGGTTAATTGTTGGGTGTTTCTTTAAAATGTTGTACATTTCTGTGGTAAGGACTTTCCTGTTTTAAGTGCCCTGAGAACTTATGATCTCACTAGTTTTACTGCTGTTTTGGAATGTGCCCCCCTCTCTCGTCTTCCTCATTGGCCACCAGCTCCAGGCTGACAGGACTGATGGGAATTGTTTTTCTATTACTGATGGTTCAAACACAGTACGAAGATATGTGTCAGTAAATATGCTGAAATGGTCAGTTGTGGTGGCAGGATTTCATTTTAATGCACGCACACGGTCAGCCCACCGGCTAATATGCTGTCGAGCACTCAGTGCTGTTATAGTATCGTTTGTGCAGCCTGTCGCTTCTCCGGAGTGGATGCAGCTTGGGTAGGTTATGTGCAGGACAAAACCTGCGGCTTCACATCTGCGTTTTAATGTGATATGGTCTTTGTCAAATAGTGACAGGTATATATCTCACCTTCCAGCCTTGTAAACTTAAGGTTTAGAGTTTTATTTTACACATCACTGAGGTTTATTTTATGTAGGCTATCTGAATTTCTCTATATAGAAATGTTCCAAAATGTCTATGTTTATCAAAAATAAATAAAAGTTACGAAGGAAGAGGGTATGCTGGGAAATGGGAGGAGAATAGTCGAAGAATAATATGTGACTGGTGACTGTTTACATGTAGCTTCTCTATGCATTATAATGGCGTTGTATTTCAACAATGGTCTAAATCTTGTGTCTTACTTTGTTTTCCCTCAAAATTTGAACTCGATTTAGTCCCTAAGGTGTTCATAAACATTATTATGTTCTTCTCCCAAATACTAGAATAAAAACTCCCTGCAGTTTTCTGGGCAGCTGCAAGTGAAATGCACCGTGACTCTGAAGATCATTTTCCTCATGTACTGCTCCACAAAACAAGTGGCAGAATGAGCTTATGCCGTTGACAGATGTGTTGCCTTTGGCTCTGAGCCGGCACCTTCCTACTATGTTCCCGTTTGGCAGTAATCACTCAGAAATAGTTGAACAATTTCCAGTAGAACAAGCTGAAGGGCAATCTCCTTTGTGTGTAGAGGACCAAAAATATATATATATTTTCCACAAATGGGCCTTTAAGGATTATGCAGCAGTAATCAGAAATAACAAGAATGTGAAATATGAACATGACAAAAATTAAATAGAGGGATAACTCTCTATAATTGGGAAAAGGGTCATAGAAATCCACCGCCTTTCTGGTTAGTTTATGTTGTTTTCATCAGAAAGGTCAAAGGCTGTTGTGTTCACATGATGTGGAAGGGTGAGTTGTGTTGTTTAGTGTTAGCCAGTGTGAACAAATGACTGTTTAAACAGTAATTTAGAAAGTGGTTTTGTGCAGACAGGATTTTGTAAGAATTTAGCAAACATTTTTTTAATTTTTTTTATTATATAAACTTGATGATTGAACAATTTCCAGTAGAACAAGCTGAAGGGCATTAATCTTGTGATCTCCAAATGTATTTCAGGAAACAGGCCTAGGTGCCAGGCTTGATGAGCTGAAAAACTGATCCAGTCTTTCCTTATTTATCCGCACTGAGACAAGAGCTTTCATTGTTTTCCTGATAGACTGTGTTTTGTTTGCAGCCAGATAAGCAGGATCATCTTATGCTGGATCAAGATGCAATTGACCACAAACTCCTCACTTTCACAAACAGTATTTGTATTACTTTTACTTTGATCATAATTACTGCTAAAACAATATTTGTTTTTATATTTATTATTGTATCTCTGCAAATATTTAACTCTTATTTATAAGTCCTGGTGCCATCAATGCTCGGAGTGTCTCGGCATGATGATCTAAATCTAATTCTTATGTAGTGGTCATTATGGATGCCCTTCTACAATATTTCTGTATGGGTATTTTTGGGGATTACAAATATGATAACATTTATAAAAGAAACACTATCTTTTACATAAGCACTTGTTTTTTTGTTTTTTTTTCAGATGTCTTGAGTTATATATAACTGCAGTTCAATTTTTTTTTGTCTTTTTCATGTGGATTTATCAATATATAATTAATATATTATAGTAAATTGGAAATCCCCGCTGAACAAAGACAGCCTTTCTGTCCCCCTGTTCCTTTAACTCTTTCCCCCGTCTCCCAAAGGGTGACATTGTAATATTTACTACACCTAAAAGCAGTTTGGAGAGTCCTTCCATGAATAAATGAGATTTTTTCATCAGCCGGTATAACCACGAAGCCTCAATCTGCATTCCAAAGAAGAAGAAGGGCACTCTTTGTTATGTAACCAATTTCATGTTGTGCACAAGTGTCTACACGTCTCGACGACAAGCCAAATGTAAAAAGCCCAAAATCCAATCTCATTTGGACCAGGTTCAACTGTCCTCATTGACAATTGGAATACTTTCTGGGGAAAACCTGGTCTGATCCGGAGAGACGGCATCCATCCTACTTTGGATGGTGCAGCTCTTCTTTCTAGAAATATGGCCATGTCTCTTAACAGCCCTAAAACCTGACATCCAGGGTTGAGGCCAGGACGCAGAGCTGCATTCTTACAGCTCCTCTGCAGCTTCTTCAGAGCTGTCACTCACCCAAAACCTTCAACATCCTATAGAGGTTGTGTCTGTACCCAGACCACCTACATTTAAAAAAAACTCAAGAAAAGACGTATCAATAAAAATGTAATAAAAATGTATCCTACCAAATTAATGGATCAAAAAAATCTGACATTTAAAAGCGGACTATTAAATATCAGATCTCTCTCGTCTAAATCTCTGTTAGTAAATGACTTGATAACTGATCATCAGATTGATTTACTCTGTCTCAGAGGCTGCAACAGGAAGAATATGTTAGTATTAATGAAGCAACTCCTCCCAGTCATATTAATTATCATATTCCTAGAGATTCAGGCCGAGGAGGAGGAGTGGCAGCAATCTTCCACTCAAATTTATCAATTAATCCAAAGCCTAAACTTAGTTATAATTCATTTGAGAGTCTGAGTCTTTGTCTCTCACCCAAACTGGAAAGCAGAGAAACGGATTATATTTGTTGTTGTTTATCTCCCACCTGGTCCTTATTCACAGTTTCTAACTGAATTCTGACTTTTTATCAGATTTAGTGCTGAGTTCAGATAAAGTGATGATAGTGGGAGACTTTAACATTCATGTTGACGTGGACAACGACAGCCTCAGTTCTACTTTCAGCTCATTATTAGATTCTATAGGCTTTTCTCAGAATGTAAATAAACCCCGTCACCGTGGTAACCACACCCTCCATCTGGTTCTGTCATACGGGATGGAAACTGAAAATTTAATTGTATTTCCTCAAAACCCTGTTTTGTCAAACCACTTCTTATTAACATTTGAGGTTACAATAATGGACTACACAGCATGTGAGAATAAATCCCACTACAGTAGATGTCTGTCAGATGATGCCGTGCCCAAGTTTAAGGAAGCAGTTACATGTTTATCCTCTTCGATGCCATGTGTTAAAGCAGTGGAAGACATCTACGTTGATCTTCGTCCCACACAAGTGGATCATCTGGTAGAAAACACTGCAGTATCTCTGCTACAACTCTAGATGATGTCGCCCCTCTGAAGAAGAGAGTCATGAACCAGAGGAAGTTGTCTCCGTGGTACAACTCAAAACTACGCTCTGCTAGACAGCGACTAGAAAGCAGGAAAGGAAATGGAGTTCCACTAATTTAGAAGAATTTCACCTGCCTGGAAGGATAGTCTAATATTATACAAGAAAACTCTTCGTAAGGCCAGAACTTTATATTATTCATCATTAATAGAGGACAACAAGAACAACCCCAGGTTTCTTTTCAGCACTGTAGCAGGCTGACAAAGAGTCTCAGTTCTGTTGAGCCCTCTATTCCTTCAGCTCTCAGCAGTAATGACTTCATCAACTTCTTTACTAATAAAATTCTTACTATTAGGGAGATAATCGGGCCGACCCTTCCTGCCACCATCACTGATGTGATGTTAAGCACAGCAGCCCTGGAAGCAACTGTAGGACCAGATGTAAACTTGGAAAATGTCTCTCCTGTTGAGCTCTCTGAGTTAACTAGAGTTATTTATTCATCTGGACCCTCTAGTTGTCTGTTAGATCTCATCCCAACTAAACTTTTTAAGGAATTCTTCCCTTTAATTAATACTTCCATATTAGATCAGATCAACCTGTCTATTGTAACCGGCTATGTACCGCAGGCTTTTAAAGTGGCTGTAATTAAACCTTTACTTAAAAAGCCGACTCTTGATCAGCTGTTTTAGGAAACTACAGACCAATTTACAACCTGATGTTTATTTCTAAAATCCTTGAAAAAGTTGTTGCAAATCAACTTTGTGATCATTTACAAAGGAATGATCTGTTTGAAGATTTTCAGTCAGGCTTTAGAGTTCATCATAGCACAGAAACAGCTCTGGTGAAAGTTACTAATGACCTTTTGTTAGCCTCAGATAATGGACTCGTCTCTGTACTTGTTCTTCTGGACCTCAGTGCTGCTTTTGATACGATTGATCATACGATCTTATTACAGAGATTAGAAGATGTTACGAGGATTAAAGGAACTGCATTAGACTGGTTCAAATCCTACTTATCAGATAGATTCCAGTTTGTCCATGTCAACAATGAGTCTTCCAGACAAACAAGAGTTAGTTATGGAGTTCCACAAGGCTCAGTGTTAGGCCCAATACTTTTTACTTTATACATGCTTCCATTAGGAGATGTCATCAGGAAGCACTGCATCAACTTCCATTGTTATGCAGATGACACTCAGCTATATCTTTCCATAAAACCAGATGAAACTAATCAGTTAGTAAAACTTGAAGCCTGTCTAAAAGACATAAAGGCCTGGATGACCAAAAACTTCCTGCTTCTAAATTCAGACAAAACAGAAGTTATTGTTCTTGGTCCTAAACACTTCAGAAACTCTTTCTGTAATCACTTAGTTACTCTAGATGACGTTGTCTTGGCCTCCAGCAAAACTGTGAGGAACCTTGGAGTCATATTTGATGAGGATTTGTCCTTTAGCTACCATATAAAGCAAATCTCCAGAACTGCCTTCTTTCATCTACGTAATATTAATACAATCAGGAAAATCCTTCCTCAGTGTGACGCAGAAAAACTCATTCATGCGTTTGTTACTTCCAGGCTAGATTATTGTAATTCCTTGTTGTTAGAATATCCAAATTACTCATTAAAAACCCTGCAGCTGATCCAAAATGCTGCAGCAAGAGTACTGATGGGATTTAGCAAGAGAGATCATATTTCTCCAGTTTTAGCTTCTCTTCACTGGCTTCCTGTGAAATCAAGAATATAATTTAAAATTCTCTTGATGACTTACAAAGCTCTACATGACCAGGCTCCATCATATCTTAGAGATCTTATAGAACCATATAATCCTAGCAGAGCACTTCTCTCTCAGTACGCTGGTCTGCTTGTGGTTCCTAGAGTTTCCAGAAGTAGAATGGGAGGCGGAGCTTCAGTTTTCAGGCTCCTCCCCTGTGGAACCAGCTCCCAGTTTGTGTTCGAGGGGCAGAAACCCTCTCTAGCTTTAAGATTAGACTCAAAACGTTCCTTTTTGATAAAGCCTATAGTTAGGGCTGGCTCAGGTAGACCTGAACCAACCCTTAGGTATGCTGTTATAGGCCGAGGCTGCTGGGGGACCTCGTTACATGCTGATCTTCTTTTCTTTCCTCCTACTCTTTAACTGACTCATACCTCACCATCTTTTTCTCTCCCACAGTTTTTTCTTACTGTCTGTTGTCTCCATTCAGTTCCCTCGCTCACGTAGTTTCTCTTCTTTCTTTTCCAGATGTCCCGTCATGGAGCTGCATGTCTCTGCCCTGCGCTTATCGTCTCCACCAACAGTTCTTCTCTTCTATCTCTATGCTGTCCTTTTCTCTCTCTGCTCTCCTCTCACCCCAACCGGTCGAGGCAGATGGCCGCCCACCTCTGAGCCTGGTTCTGTTGGAGGTTTCTTCCTGTTAAGAGGAAGTTTTTCTTCCCTCTGTTGGAGGTTTTTCTCCCTTAAAGAGGAGTTTTTTCCCTCCTAGCTTATGTGGGAATTGTTGAATTGTTGGGTTTCTCTGTATAATATTGTAAGCTCTTGCTGGAAGGACTTTAATGTGTTAAGTGCCATGAAAGAACCTATGTTGTGATTTGGCGCTGTATAAATAAAGTTGAATTGAATCAAATTGAATTGTCACAGTCAGCCGCTCATCATATCCTGCAGCAAAAACTCTCCCACTTGAGCACCAGATGAGTTATGCAACAAAGTTTTCTGTGACATTGTAAGGAAGAAACGGTACATGTTGCTATTTGCCCAGAACTGTTCAATACTGGATGTTTGTTTACGCAGAATACCAAGCAAATGAAATCACTGTTATCAAATTAGAATAAATGGCAAATGCATTCATGGTAAATCTAAACAAGTGTAAATGACTCATCCAGCTGGGGTTGTTTCTAGAAACAGAAACCAGCATAATGCTCTTATTATGAAAAGTGAATAAGCTCTTTCTTGACTTCGACAAATAAACAACCATGATTAGTCAGATATGTCAAATTCCACAGTAAATCTGATTTGAAATGTGTGTAAATCTTAGTAATCAATCCCATTATTGTTTGACTAGACGACCAAATATAAACGTGGGCGTAGATTCCTGGTCTGAAAATGAGGCCAATTCAAAAGTGCCTTAAACTGCAATACCACTGAGGGCCGCTAGGGGTTGGCTCCACAGACTCCCATTCAACTTCTTTCATGAAATACAAAGTCAATTTTTTTTCCCCCACAAGTCATATCAGTGTCATCTCCTTCCTAATGTTTTTATGGCTATCCATCCTGGAAATAATCACAACATTAATTAGCTACAGACCTCAAAAAGCAGTGTGTTCGGGGGCGTGTCTGTTTGATTGACGGACCAGTGATGCAGTCATGTTTCCGCCATAGGTGGGCGGAGCGTAGTGTCCTTGCTGATCGAGTCAGATTAACTGCTCGTTTCTCCCCAGCTCGTCTAAATATGGTCACTTCTGGCTCCAAAATTGCTAGATGGCGACGGCCAAAATTTCAAACCCGAAGCTTTAGACTGGCAGTTCACAAACCAATGGGTGACGTAACGGTTGTTTGCTGCTTTGACGAGACTAGAAAACCAGTGACAATCCACACAGTCCTGGCTAGGTTCACAGATGGGAGAATTTAAAAGAAGTACTGCACATAAACATTACACAGTCTGAGAATGGATTTACATCAGCGGTCAGTCGTGTGTCCTACAAGGTAAGATGGTGATAAGACGGCCATAAATTCAGTTTTAGACATGATATTGAAGTCCCACATCTAAGATGATCAGCTCATTGGAGTGTCAAAAGCTTTAATAACAATTTTTAAATAAATATCGCAGATATTTTTCCTTTATTTTGCAGTATTGTCGAGTTTTGGAGGAGAATCTGACTTTTCAAAGTAATTTCCTCTGCTGTGCTGCTGGAGCTACAAGAAGAAAGAGAGCCTTCAGCAACAGACCTCATACCTCCTGATATGTAATGTCGTACTTATTACGATAAACGACTCAAATATTATTTCCGTAATCATTGGGAACAAAAGTCCGGATGCTTTGACGTCATGTACGGGAAGCTTCCCCTGAGACAAAGGCAAGAGGATATTACTGTGATGTGCAAACTACTTTATGAATGAACATCCGTTGTTCAGCAGAGGAAGAGGCCTCGTAATCCACGTCTGATTTATATCAGATCTGATATTAAAACCTGCCCACATCCACTTGATCTCCCCTCTTCTTCCATCCTCTTTACACTTAGTTCCTCTCACTGTTTGTCCCCTTCGCCACCTAGTTTTTCCACAATCCCACTTCATCAGAGTAGTGAGAGTCGGCGTAAAGCCCAAACGGATGTGTTCACTCCACCGGGGATGAGGGGGGGAGGGGGGGAATTGGCAATGGAGATGACGGGGGCTTCCCTGATGATGTAGGAGGATTAGCGGCCCCGCTCTACCACCTCTCTGCTAGATTATGACCTTTGGATTATGTCTGTATTTACTCAGAGGAGGGAAAAAAACAAAACTACTTGACCCGTTGTGGCACAGCTATAACTTAATAAAACAGGAACCAGGCTGTTGGGCTTTCTGTGGACAATTCAGTCATGTCTGTAAAAAAAAAAACAGAGCGAGTTACAGTTTTTATCCTTTATTTTTAGTCACAACTTTAAAACTGTGCTCATATGTTAGAAGTGAAAAGTCTGACATTGAGGATTCCCATGTTAGAATCTAAACTATGGTTCATTTGTACGTTTTTTTTGACCGAAAAGCAGACATAAAGTTTTACAAGATCTTGTGAAATTGTGGTTCGATTATTTTGGCCATCATATAAAAGTAAATTAAATAGCTCACTACGCCAGGCAGTACCAGACACTAATATTATGACATTTAGGCTGTATGACATTTAGATGATGACAACAGTGTAATTACAAAAGTAGTTGACAGTTTCACAGCAGTTACTTCATGCTTTAGTGGGTTTAAAACATACATTAGTAAGCAGAACATATGAAACAAGCACATGTATGTGTGTGTGTCTGCATTTGAGTGTGTGTGTAATCTGTGCGTGCAGTGATTAATGCTCATCTCTGCTTCCTGGTGGATTAGTCTGCAAGCATCGTGTATATCGTCACGACAACGGCAGGAGGATGTGAGCGGTCATGGGGGACACTGTCCCACCCCTCGTCCTCTGTCTCTCTCAACGTGGACTGTTGAGACATTTTCTTTCAACAATAAAAGCTTGTTTCTGACTTTTTTTGAAAACAAGAAGCATCATTACTGTACATCCTCACTGTGTTTGGCTGAAGTCGGTAACTCGACGCTGGCACTGGATCACAAAGTATACTCTTCTCCTTTGATAGTTTAACAGTCCATGAAATTTTAATTTCACGGCGGGTAAGACAGCAGCAAAGATATTAGAATATACGCCTTGTGGGTAAGGTTTCAGATTTGACAGGTGATAAAAGAGAGTAAGATGTTTTTTCCTCACAGCATACTGTTGAGGTCTTTATTATCTTTGATGTCTCTGTCACTGACAGGGGATACACAAACGTTTTTCAGAGGCTGACCTCAGATGAAGAAAATGTTTTTAGGTCTGTGAGCTGGAGGTCTGTTTACTGTCTGCTATGGCAGATCCTCATCCAACACTGCTTCTGCTCCCAGCCGTGATAAATGAAGGGATGAAGTGTGAGAGTCGAGTGTGTTCAGAGACATGTGAAGATTATACTCGTAAAGAAAAAAGTCTGACATCCAGAGAGACTCAACTGTTTGCTGCCAAACGAACAGTCACGAGAGGATCAATTTAGCGTCGACTACAGGGATTATACTGACACCAGTCTACCAGGGGAACGGGTCAAACAACACATATTTTGCTAAATATACTTGAGCACAAAGTTTGTTCTTCCTGACAGCCGGTTGACATTGCAGGGCCTTTCAGGTTTCACTTTAAACATGAAGTGGGAAAATACTCTTTTATGTTCAAAATTAAGGTCCGGCAAACCTAATAAATAACAAATCAAAATAGTTACAATGATAAGTTTTTCCCCTAAATAATCTGTTTGTGTTGTTATAAGGGGAGATACAGACAGGAAATGCTAGAAGAGAAAGGAGGATGAGCCAGGTGACAAAGGTCCAGCCAGCTGGGTGTTGAAAACCTGATTTTGCGACAGTCATATAACAGGATTTACACAACGACTGGTCTGCCCGTGCAGCAAAAGCTGCATGTTGGCATAGCAGCAGCAGCCTCAGTCCTCTACATGATGCATTCAGGGGAAGTACTGAGTGTAGGTCATCTGTGTTCTGGCAGTGCTCAGAGCCCAATGCACAGCCAATGTAGTTTACAATAGACTCAAGGCATAAAGATATAAACAGAGTTACGTGAGTTACAAGTTGATACACAGCCAGTGTGGATGTGATTTATAAGTCATTGGAGTGATCAAATAAAAGCTGTCTGTTCCATCATTGCCGTAACACACCGTGATGTCACCCGATGGTTTGTGAACTGCCGTTTTTAAATTGAGCTTTTTTGTCGTCGCCATCTTGGCTTTTTGAAGCAAGAAGTGACCATATTTAGACGAGCTGAGGAGAAGCGAGAAGAGGATCTGACTGAGAGCCTGAGGACACTATGCCCACCCACCTATATCGACAACCTGACTGCAGACCCGGCATGTCAATCAAACCCTGAACAACCCCCAAAATTACCTCTATTTGAGGCCTAATATGCAAATATTTCCATAATTATTTTAAGAAGGATCATCAGAACACTGATCGGAAGGAGTGACTTTAGTAAATGACAATATAAAGACTTTTCATGAGAGAAGTTGATGCTTTTTGAATGGGAGTTTATTGGAACCAGAAGGTTTTTGGCTCTTCAAGCAAAGCTTCAGTGCACGACGATGATCATAGTGCCTATAAACAATGTAACACAATTTCTGGACCACTAGAAATATTTAAATTATTTTCTAGTAAATAGATGTCATTTGACTAGTTACCAAAATGTTAAATAGCATTCTGCAATACCCACAAGCTACATTTGCCATCATTATGGTCATCCAGAAAAGGGAGACAGCTCTAGCCCCTCATGCAGTCAGGGACAACATGCAAGGTCAATTCAGAATTGATACATAATTAATCAACTTGATTGGAATCACAAAATGCATCAAGAGATTTCTGCAAAATCTATTTCATAAACTCAGCCCTCGGTGAGCAGCACAGCAACAGAGTTACACTGGATGTTTGCTCTTGTGAACTTGGAGTTGACTAATACAGTATACTGCAGTTATTCTAAACACAGTAAGTAGTCATTTTTCTGCTGAAGAAAGAACCATCCAAGTAGTGGAAATATAGTTATGATAAAACTAGATTTAAGACAAAGGTCTAAGAAATAATTTCCGAATTTATAGTATACGTTAGTATTTATATAAAAGCTGGTCTGTGTAGAGAGATGAATGGAAACAGCAGATACTGCGAGTCGTTCAATAAGAGTCTGTTATCGACCATTTGGGAACCTCGTGAGGAGCATCCCGATTTGACCGTAGGTGTCAGAACAGACTCCGGATTTCATAACAGCCGGAATAAAAATGTATTATAAGAAGCAGTGGGTTAGTAGGCTCTTAAATCAACAGAACAAATGGCTAATTTGACACGAATAATGACTGCACTGTAGTGTTATGCAATCTGCGTCACCTCCTTCAAAGCAGGGTAATTAGGGTAGGTATCTGTAAAACTCAAGAACAACTCTGTTCTTTGATAATTAGGAACAAAAACGGCCCACATTCTCCCTCTCTGCTCAAACCTCTCTTTGTGTCTATACTGCCGAGTGTGACATGTTGTCACCAATAAAACTTTACAAACGCTCAGAGGCTGAACACACGTCTGAAAGTTCACTTAGCACATAAACATGAATTTGTTTTTCATGTCATCTTCACAGCACATGAATCTACTGAAAACCTTTGGCAGCGAGTGGCTGCTCTGGTTGACATCAATGGAGTATGTGTTACATAATTAAAGTCGCAATAAGAAGGGCTTTTCACGAACACAAGCTAATGTACTGTCCTTAGGCTGCGATCAAACCAAGAGACCATTTACATTACACTGCCAATTACACGCTTCTTCAGTCATCAGACAGCACACTGACTCCACTTATCTACATTAGGTATCAAAACGCATCATCATTTTTGTTTGCCTCAAATTTGGTACAAGAACAGGTTTAATAACATCAGTGTTAACTGTTAAAAGGCTGTTATTTACCTTCTACTTTACATTTTTAATGAGGCAGAAGAAAACAAATTCTCTTTTTTGATAAGTTTATTGCTTCAGCTGAATAAATTTGTACTGTTTACTGGACTATTAAACTATTGAATAATACATTCACCATTTTAATAGTGATATTATGTCATTGTTGTGTTTACAGTGAAATCCATTACACAAAAGTGCTGCCACAGAAACAAAAATCAACTACTACAACCATAAATACAAAGGATAGTGAATGAAAAAGGCCCAAAATCATAAGAAAAGTCACGATATCATTTTTCCATATTGTGCAACACACTGAACCTTAGATCACCTCTGAAACCGTGCAGCTTTGATCCTTCATTGATTTGAAGCACAGTGCTTTGCTCTATACATGTGCATGAAAGGCCCTCACTATTAAAATCTTGATTACATAACAGGGACTGGACTGGCTAGAGGCTCTGAAAACCAAAATCTTAGGCCTCTTTTATTGCTGAGATGTCACAGAGACATTTGGTATCAACAATTTAAAACCAAACTAAACTTCGACACAACACAAGAGCTTCACAAAAACTCCCCAGGAGTGCTGTTAAGTGGTTTGCAATTTGAGGATCCTTGACGTCACCACATTTTCTACCATGACGAGCTGTATCTTTCTATAGTGCTGTATGCTCTGGATTTCGGGGAATTTGGAGAGCTCAGTGTTTTGTGTTAAAGCAGCCTGTGTGTATAATGATACTGTTGTCATCCAGATTGGAAAGTTGTCACTTAATAGTCTTCTGAGGAGCAGAAAACAGGAATTTACAGACTTTATCATAGATTCTTCCTGAAACATGGATTTTGGTGGTGAGAGTGCTACCTTTGATTAGAAAGTATTCGGACATTTATCTGCTCAAAACCATCTGGACACAGTCCTGGCTCTTGCATATATTTGTTCCCAGCGAGACTGCAAGCTCTTCCACCGGCCTGGGACTGAATCCCACTTGAGATTTCTCTGCTGTGACTTCACTAGTTTGTATCTCGTCTTGTTTTCCCACTATCTAAATAAAGGAGACAGACTAGAACAGGATAAACACACCCTCAGATCTGATTACTCCTGTGTAATAACCTATAAATGTCTAAATTTGGCAGCATTTTGGAATTATGTTTGATGATGTGGCTGATTTAAGGGAGTACTTTTTAGATTTTGAAATACGCTTACTTGCTGTCTTGCGAACAATCACAACTGTTTGATACAGACAGATACACGCTGGTGTCCCCTTCAATTTGTGGGTTTTGTTCATACCGTCCCCATATTGCAGGCGGATTCTGGACCCCTGAAATAGAAGAGAGTGACAAACTGCTTTTGGGCGCTATACTGGAAGGCATGTCAGGTGAAAGTTACTTTACAACATTTGACTGTTTTGAACAAGCAGAATTTGAGATGTCGTGGTAACTAATCCGTCTCTTTGGCTGAACTAAATGAAAATAACTGTTGACATAAATTAAGCTGACTATGAGGTGATGAAAAACGGCTTTACATTTATATGTACATTGCTCAAAACTGTAAAATTGGTTTATTAATATGCAACTTCTTACTGTACTTTTTCACAACTCTGCTAATCGTATATATATTATTTTTTGGTACAATATTGTATAAATTAGGAAAATAGTTAGATTTTTAAAAAAATGAATAAAAACACAAATTGCATGTAATATTTTGTTTGTAATTAAGACTTTTTTCAAATATGTTTTTACATAATCAAGAATAAAATTGTAATAAAGAATCCATTTTACAATGCAGTAAAAACAATATAGTTATACATAATTTTGTAAGGTAATTAAGGTAACTATTACATATGACATTATGTATCACTATACTGTTCATAAAGGATGAAGTATATTGTTGTTCTATAACAAAACAAACAGCTGAAAAATCTGTTACAAATTCAGCAAGTTATAATTATTATATTCAATCCTGACACTGCAAATATTGGTCTGGATATTCTTGATAGGGAATCGTTTCCAGTTGGTGTATCCAAATAGGCGGAGACCTGGGGTTCATTTTGAAATTATTGGGGCAGCTTTGAACCATAAACGACCAACTTGCCAAGACAAGGCAAGAAATAGTGTGGCACACAATCGCATGCAAAGAGTCTCAGTTTTTATATCATGTAATTCTCAGCAAGAAAGCCCAAAAATTAGTTTGCAAAAATGTAAAAATAATTCCTTGAAGTTTTTAAGAACGTTTCAAAGCTTCTTTTGATTTTTCTCTCCCACTTCTGTTTCCAATACTGTCTTCCAGAGGAAATCTTCCGAGAAGCTATTCGAGAATCAAATGCAACAGGGTCGAGTTTAGATTTTCTTCAGATGTTTGTCATAGCTGCTGGATATATCTGGAAGTGATAGCTCTTTTACCCACAAACACACACTTCACTTTGAATCCCTGGATCTCGTGCACCAGCTAATCAGTGGAAACAGTCCACTGACATTAGCATAGTGCGCTAAGAAACAGCAGAATGACTCCATGTCGGTCGGCTACATGGGAAAGAATTTAGGAGCTATTCTCAGCCACGTTATTCATTTTCCCACATGTTGAATTTTTGATTCACTAACAACTGGCGGGGGTGAACCAGGGTGACTGTATCCAAATAAAACTGACAAAGTTCCCAGATCTTTCTGATTAGGTTCAATAAATTGGATGTGGTGTGATCATTGGCTTTTGGCGACAAAGCCCCCCAAACATGTCAATCTCCAGCCGTTGTTCTGCTTTTTAGTGGCAAAGTAATATTTTGTTGTGGATTCCATATCATTTTGTTAACAGTAGGGAGACTAATTTTAGCTCTTGGTCCCATAGCGGCTTCTTAAAATGCAGTAATTCTCTCCTGGGAACGAGCAGTTTGTCATTTTCCCCTGTAAACTGCTCCAGAGAAGGCCACCGTCTTACACGCTCGTTACAGTCGATGCATATGTTCATCTGCGGAGACTGTGAAGGCTACGTGGGTTTTATTTTAAGGTTCTCATAGATGGGAGTGATTCCCAGTTTTTCAATCAGTTGTTTCATTGAAAATACTGACAGACAACTATTTGTAAAAAAACAAAACAGAGTATAAAGGTATCACCAGCTTAAAATTCTTTCACAAACCACTGCAAAAACTGTGGTTTCAATTCATGGCAGCAGTAGCTCCATTGTGGTTGTGGGATAAGACTGACACGTGGCTGTATTTGTGGGAAGCAGTTGAGGGATCATGTTCTTGCTGCTGCTTGTCGGTTTGAATGGTTGTTTCAGGCGTCTCACTGTACATGGTGAAGGAATATTGTAAACTTCCTGTCCTTCATGTAACTCAACGAAGCTCTTCGGTGGTCAGCCCACATCTCAGAATAATTAGAGTCATATTCGATGATGCGTGCTTTTTTTGTCTTTACCGTAACTGAACTTGAACCACAATTAATTTGTCAGGATCGAGACCTTTCTCTCACCTTAAAGGCCTCGTATTGCATAAATTAAAATTTCCTTTGCTTGTAAGGGGGTATGGGTGCAAGACCAACACTGTAGAAGTGTCAAAACGATTAGTAAATAGTTTAATGCACACAGCCATGATCCAGTATCTCTTCCCTCTCAGCCAGCCGCTTGTACTTCCACTTGTTGTTTAGTTTGGTCCTATTAGTTTCTTCATGTTCACTTTACCCTGTTCTCGTGGTTTAGTCTTGTCAATGTCTTTTCCTCTTCCTCTGGTCCTCTGTCTCTTTATCCTGAGTTTTTCGTGTTCATTTGCTGTTTTATTTTGGTAACTCAACTTGTGCCTTGTTTCTGGTAACTTCCTGTCCTCTCGTCTTCCCACCTGTGTCTGATTGTTTCCACTTGCGTCCAGTTGTCTTCCCGCCTCTTGTGTATATAACCTGTGTCTTCCCCACTGTCTTTGCCAGTTCGTTGTAGTTCACAGCTCTTCGTTCCGGCCTTCCTTGTCAGTGAGTTTTCCAAGTGTTTGTCCTGTATCTGTTTTATATATCATTAAAAAATATAGCAATCATCATATTTATGGATGTACAGATAATTAACTGTCCCCGAGATCCAATCCTTGTATCCTCTAACACCCATAGTCTGCACAGTAAATGTTGTTTGCATTTTGAGGTGAAAAAACATGGTTCAACTGGTTCAAGGCCGGGATGGTGAACCATACAGTTTGGAGGTGATGGCAGCTGGTTAATTCTTCCAAGAAACAGGAAGATTTGCAAACTTTATTGAACTTTTATTCCATAACAATTTTTCAAAGGCAAACAGTATTTCCAAGTAAAATAAGTCTGCTTGTGGTGTCTCCTGGCAGCATTAATCCTCCTGTTCAGTGGGCCTCTTTCAACAGTTACCACACAATCAGTTTGGAGATAGAGTTACGTTAGAAAAATACAACATTTAAACATAACGCTAATAGTAAGTACACTGGGGAGGTGAAAGCTATGTAGCTCCAAGTTTCAAGGCATACAAAAACTGCTATTGTGATTGGTGCAAATTAAGTGTAAGCCTATTGCTATAATAATGTCATTTTTACAAGTCTTGTCATTACAAAATAAATAGGTAGGCCACAAGCCAGACCGCAGATCGTATTGATAACAGCACGTAGCATTACTGTTAAAGACATGCTATGGAAGTCAAGGGCATAACCATCATATCGACATTGGGAGGTTCCAAAAGCAGAAAACGTCCACGTACAGCAACGCACACACGGCTCTCTCGGTTGGCGACGGCTTCCAACAAAAACTGCCCAGCTGACATTCACTGCAGCAGAAAGATTCAGTTTCTGTTGGCATCGGACGACAAGTTGAACAAAAGTCGCTGTTTGCTCTCTGCAGCTCGGTTTCTGGATGGTCTTCGTCGGTCAAATTCTCTCGTACCGCTAAAGCAGCCACAGCGTCGGCCTTTCCCCGCTGCATTTCTTCAGCTCAAATAAACGTGGCAAAGAAAATCTGAGTTCGCCAAAACACAGAAAAATCGTCTCCTCGTCCTGAATATCTTCCGCAATCATATTTTTGGATGCTTTTTCACTGTTGGAAAGATAGCTAGTAGCTGTACAAGGTTTATTTTTTGTGGCCCACTGGCTACCAAGGCAGTCGGTTATCCGGTAGCTCTTCGGGCCACCAACTGTACTGTGCTGTACAAAAGAGCATACAAAGGTCCAGCGTGAATTCATCCAATATTTGTCCTGCTGCTATTCTCTTTTCGCAAAGAAATGTTTTATTGTTGAAATCGCGAACATTTGTCCCGATGCTGAAGTGAAAGCAGATCCTCTTTCTGTCATCGCGTGGCTGGCAGAGGCGCTTGGCTTCACAAGATGAAACAAACACATTTATTTCATTTCGACGCATCAACAGCTCACACAAGGAGGAATCAAGAAAAAACTCTGAGTGAAACCAAAAACTCAGGAGACTTGAAACAGAGAACTGTAGCCACTTTCTCACATAAACGACAAAGGCAGAGAGGGATGATGAAAGATGGATGAGGGCAACCTTAAAAAAAACTCCCGTCCTGCTAAGTGGAGGCCTTAATCACTCTCTAGATTTCTCTCTCTATGCATCATTTCCCCATCAGACAGAGTTTTGACATTGCTGTCTGCCAGCCGCCCCAACACTTCACTTCCTCTCCATTATCTCTCCCTGCCTTCATCACGTCCCTGCACTCACATGCTGACTCGTCCCTTTCTGACACCTAACCGTACACTCTTCAGCCTTCATGGTCCACACGGGAAACTTTGTGTGGCACATGGCAGGAGTCATCTCGAAGAAAAACTGAGCATCATGAAAATGTATTCATGCATTCATTCAATTCCTCCTCTGTGTTTCTGGCTTGCAGTGTATGTGAGTTTTGCTCCGACAATAAACTGGTAAGTTTATGTCCTGTGTTGGGTTAAATCAATTATGGCCAATATTTTTAAATAAACAGTGGATCACATGAACACTTGTGTGAATGTGAAAAGTCGCTCTCAGTTCTGCAGTTTTATTTAGCTCGACTGAGCAGGTTTTTTTGCCCTATACAGAATGCAGCCTAAATACATTTTTTTGTCGTATCCAGATTGTATCCGGATTGATGCTGCTTTAAAAAAGAACTTGTGAGCTCATGGTGACAACAAGGAAAATGCCATTCAAGTGGTTAAATCGTGAGAACAGGGCAACGTGGACGGCCTCTAGAAGTCTTAGCCGGCCAGCAGGCGGATATCGTAATGCAGGAAATTCAAAGACATAATGACAGAGGGAGAAGATCACGCTGCTGGCACATCAACATTTTCCTCAGACACGTTATTTAAGATATGATGAAAAATATGACATGACTAAAATTACTATATATTAGTTTAACATCCAACAAAAATTGAACTTCTATGGCCTCTGCTATTTCCGTAAACATCTGTTAACACATCACAACTCGTGAACTCTGGGCTCATAGATAACTGAGTTCTGATGGCGTGAATACGGCATGAGGGGGCCTTTCGTGTAGACTCTTCTCAGGTACACGGTAAATAAGGCTCCATTTGAATGCAGCATGATTTTTGAAAGTTTGGACGGCAAAAAAAACACATGAAATGTGATGTTTGCGAATTGGATCCGAATCACATTTGGAGGTGGTTTGAAGTGCGATTCCAATTGGGATTTCTACAAATGCATCTCAGTCCGAACTCCCCGGTGGCTCAGATCGGATGTCTTGCATAACTCGCAACGCGACACAACATTATTTTCAGTGAGCTGACTCTATGCTACAGCTAGCAGAGTGCTAACAGAGGGTAGACGCGGAAGAGACACTGAAACAGGCGTGCGATTGTTTGGATGGAGACATGATGGAACTCGATTTGTCATGCTTCCGCGTTGGAAAGCCGCAACACAGCAACCCATGCAGGCAGGGTGGTGATATCTGGACACACCAAATCTGATCCGCTCACTTGCGAACAACAGTGCGGACAGTCTAAAGATCTGATTGGTGAAACAAATCCGATTTGCCTGCAGTCGGTACAAAGGCGAAGCTGTGAAACAAGCAAACTAAGAACATACAGAACAGAGGATGTGCACTGAAGGCATCTCTAATTCCTTCAGCTGCTAACTGGATAGACAAGATTCCTGCTGAGATGGAGGATGTGGAGTGTCTCCGCTGTCCTAAATCCTTCCCTCTGCCTCTCCATACAGGACAAGACCGTGGAAATAATTCATGTCGTGTGTCTGTCCTCCTTGGGAAAAGAAAAAAAAAAAAAATGCTGCCGACATGTCTGGGACGAGAAGAGATGGGAGGAGGATAACGTCTGAAAAATAGAGGAGGGGATGACAGAGGGCGAGACGGATGGGTAGAGTGAAAGAGTGAGGCAGGAAAGAGCGTGTGTGGGACCGAGAGAGACTTGTCAAAACTTGGCCTCTTCGCTATGTTGCCAACTGCTTTTAGCATACCGCTCTCTCTCAGGAAAGGGTGCACGAGTGAGCATGTGTGCGTGCTGGCTTGGTTAAAGTCAGCACCTCGTGCTATCTCAAATCCGATACTCAGCTTCTGACAAGAGTTTCAAGTCAAGAAAATTAAGAGAAAAGAGAAAATTAAAAGAAAGACCTCTAAAAGCAGTCAGAAAAGAAGCAGTGAATTCATTATGACTCACTCTCTCACTCTCTCTCTCTCTCTCTCTCACACACACACACACACACACACACACACACACACACACACACACACACACACACACACACACACACACACACACACACACACTGTTTGCATTTTTCTGCTGCTGTCTTGGGGCAATGGCGGCCTGACTCTGACATCTAAAATAGATAACACACATGCTTAAATCCTGTTGATTGGGCCAGGGCTTACGTGTCTCTGTGTGTAGGTGCGCGCTGCGTGAACTGTATATTTCTCGGTATATTCTCAAAACCACTGTACTTCTTTCAAATAAACCCTTCAAGGAACCCACAAACCTCTCTCTCAAAGGCCTCCACAACACATGCTTTTTATTATTTTCAGTCTAGGCTCCTATAATTATGATAAAAAGTGCTAAAAGGAACACGAATATGTGGACCTCATTTGCTTTGAACCCTTTAAATGACCCAAAATCATTTTGGTAATGTGGTTAAAGGAACAAAGAAACATAAAATCCAACAGATGAAAGTTAAAAATCAAATCATCATTATTTGTGTGCTCTTTATACTCAGTGTGCATAATGACTAAACACAAAAAGGTATCAGCCACATGCAACCATGCAGACCTTCTAAAGGCCTTTTAGGACCCTCCTCATTTCCCAGACTGCACTTTGAGAAACACTGTATACAGTGATAAGGACATTTTTTGTTGTAATCCCATTAAGAATTGAATCCCATAAACCAGGAATGTGAGAGATATATGTGGTGTTTGATGTGTGACATAGTATTTAGCCACAAACCTTGTCTCTCTGTTGACCTTGTTTCTTCTCTGCACACACGTGCACATGCACACACAGCTGGGCTTGTATTAGGCGTGTTACAATACATGACATTAAAAAAAGAATAGGTTCACATTACTGTCAAATAATCACATGACTCTTTACAGGCCAGACAGACTAACTGCCTGCGTCTTCCCAATCAGTCCTAAATAGTTAAGATGTTTTCTCTATTTATGGCGAGGTAATTCAATGTTATACTGCGACCTCCCTGCCAAGAATGATTAAAAATCAGTTTTAATCTCATGAAAATGTAGATTTGTTCTGATGCTGTTTGTGGTCCACATTTGATCTGATCTGTCAAACTGCAGGCTGCACAAAAAAACAGATGATGAGGGAAGTCACAAGGGAAACGATAATGGAGTGGAAAGAATTAAGAATAACCCCCCCCTTAAAAAAAAAAAAAAAAACCTCTCTGTTGTCCTCTGTCCCATTCTGTTCTTGCCAGTCCAGTCTGAGATGCTAATTCAGTAAACGATCCTGAGATGTTGTGCTGAGGTTACTATGTGTGTGTGTGTGGCTGTGTGTGTGTCTGGGGTTACAGCCCTTCTTGTTCTGAATCAGGGATGTGGAAGAGGAGGAAGGGTCACAAGCTGGGAACAGAGAGTGGGAGAGGAGGGAATTACAGAAAGAGAAAGAGAGGAAAACAGTTAGAGAACCGTTTCAGTGACCGAGAGCTGCCTGGGTCAAAGATTTAACGTTGAATAGTTGGAGTGGATGAAAAGTGGAGTGATTATTGGATATGATGAAGATTGCAGGGGCTTAAAGGTACCGACCATGAACCCTGTTTCAAATGGAAATTTTTAGCATATTGTTCACATTTTTCTCCTCTCATTATGAATTAAAGGCAGTAAAAACCACAGGGTTACTTACTGCAGTGGAGTCTCTAAAGATACGCAGCTGGATCAGGTGCACAAGATGTCTGAATTCAACCCAAAGGAACAAAAAATTGCCATTAGATTCTCTCCCACTAAGTTGTGTGGTCGGAGTTCTTCCATCAATAGCCATTCAATGTATACAGTCTGTTATTTCATCTGTTAGTGCCGTCACTAGGGAAGCTTTGGAAAAATGGACATCCTCTAATGTCCTGTTTCTATTCAAAATTTAAAGTATAACTGAATTCACTTGTAGCCGTCCCTAAATGAATATTACTGTGTCTTAAAGTGTATTGGTAATAGCTTATTATCAAAAAGAAGACTTTTGGGGAGAAACGCTCCTTTTTGTCTCTGCGAGCTGAAAGTGCGTGATGGTGTCTGCTTGACTGACAGCAGCTGAGAGTACCGGTGCAACACTGCAGAGAACAAACTAACCCTAAGGGCAGACTGCATAGTGATGGAGGTAATGCCCATACCTGCATCTAAACAAATCATTTCCAGGTATGTAGGCATGCTGTTTAAAGGAGCAGTGTGTAGAATTTAGAGGCATCTAGCGGTGAGGTGGCAGAATGCAACAAACTGAACACACTTCACTTCATCCTTCCCCTCCAAGCGTGAAGTAAAATCTAAAGTCCCTCTCCAGTGTTTGGTTTGTCTTGTCGGGCAGTGCAACATGGCAGACTCTGCGCGAGAGGCCTGCCTTGCTGTATACAGTAGATATCCCTTCCATTGTACTTGGGTTAAAATGACCTGCAGCTGTGTTCAACCAAGTTCTATTTTATTTTTATTTTTTTGGGGATCATTGGTGGCAAGGAGGCCTCACCCTCACCCTCAAATATAAAAATAAAATAGAACTTGGTTGAACGCAGCTGCGGGTCATTTTGACCCGAGGACAACGGGAGGGATATGATGACCTCACTGAACAAAACACAATTCTTAGTTTCAGATTATTATATGGTCATATGACTGTTATATTGCATTTCTGCCAGTACAGTCGATAGCTGAGGAGATAAATAGCTATCTAGTCTGCAAACTAGCATTAACAGTGCACTTTGCTCAGGTGGCAAAATTGCTTAAAAAGATGATTGGATGATGTAACCTGCTCGAGCAGCTTTCCAGCAGAGGTACCAGAACCGGGGAAGCTGGTCAGACGTAGAACCCCATCTGACTGTTCACTCCAGACATGCTAGTCCACAGGACTCTTGCCAGACGTGTTTAAAAGATAACAAGATTGATATGTAAGGAGATGCAATGTTTTGGAAGAAGGTTGTCCTCATAAAGACAGAGAGAGCAGAAGTCAAATACATCAAACAAAGATATATGGACTGGACTGAAGGGTGAAGAGTGGGTCATTATGCTGAATACTTTGCACTCAAGTAAATATAAACATTACATTTTTTTCAGTATAGTTATTTTCATTACCATTCCCGGATTGATGTTGCCTACCCACACACAGGAAATAAAAGAAACATGCATAAAATGCTACTCTACTGTTTTTAATTCTATTTTAGCCACATTATTCACTGCTAGAGTAAACTCAACATTTCCTACAGCTGCTACTTCACATTAAGAGCTTTCAACAGGCAAAATACCGGGTGGCTTTTCTTGATGCAGTCATAGGAAACACCGTAATTGTCATCATGGTAAGTACTGACATTTATGGTCCATAAAACATGCATCCACAGAACAAGACACGGTAAGGAATGCAAGAGTCAGGCTGAATACCTCCAACACTTCAAACCAAATAACCTGCTTTTCTGTGCCAACTACTTGTGTAGCATGAAAGATTGGGGTTGCATTTATTCTGGACAGTTTTGTGAAAACAAATCGTTTCTTGGCTGCATTGTAAATACATACACCAGCTGTTACTCTGTTTTATCTGTGCTTCTGCTCCAGCAGTAGTTGCCTTCGTAATAAACCATGTGTTGTCATCACCAGCGACCACAGGTTGTTCTAATTTACCCAGGACAGAAATAAAAACGTCACATCTAACTTTACACACAGGCATCACAAATTCTTTAATATTTGTATCAGTTTTTGTTCATTGCTGAAAAGGAAACAGCAGCACAAAAAAAATAAAAATGAGGCCGTGCATGGGCCGTGTTGCATGACGAGTAATACATGTGCAGAGAAAAAGACACGTGGGACCAGAGAGAAACAGAATGATGTATTCCGTGAAAACATTGAGCAGCTCTTTAGAGAAGACGCGTTAATATCTCATTCTGTATATGCCAGCCAACTAAATGACTGATCACCAACAACCCCGTTTCCCAAAAAGTTGGGAATCTCGGAGAAATGTAAATAAAAACTGAATGCCATGATTTGCAAATCATGTTAACCCATATATAATTGAAAAAAGTTGGGACAGGATCAACGAAATACAAAAAAAGACATTTCTAATGCTAATGCTTTCTAAAAAAGACAAAAAAAACTGGTGGAACATCTCACAACTAATCAGGTTAACTGGCAACAGATCAGTAACATGATTGGCTATAAAATGAGCAACCCAGAGAGGCAGAGTCTCTCAGCAGTGAAGATGGGGAGAGGTTCACAACTCTGTGACAGACTGTGAGGGCAAATAGCGCGACAATTTAAGAATAATGTTCCCCAACTTAAAATTGCAACGAATTTGGGGATTTCATCATCTACGGTTCATGAAATCATTAAAAGATTCAGAGAATCTGGAGAAATCCCTGTATGCAAGGGGACAAGGCCGAGAACCAAATAATGGATTGCCATGATCTTCAGGTCCTCAAGCAGAACTGATTTAAAAACAGACACTAATCTGTAGTGGAAATCTCTGCATGGGCTCAGGAATACATCTGAAAACCATTGTCTGTGAACCAAGTTTGTCACTGCATCCACAAATGCAGGTTAAAATTCTACCCTGAAAAAGAAAAAACATGAAAATGAACCAGACGTAAGAGAGACACGTACGTAAACAGAGACAGGTCACGTGACTAGCTCATTCTTACATCTGGTATTACATTTGTTTCCACTTAGATTTTTATCGATACTCCAACTTTTCTACCTCACCAGGTGTAGAATAAACCTTTTTGGGATATCTCCACTTTCTTTACAATGTCTGGCATTTTCACTCTGTATTCTATTTCATGTGCAAATTTAAAATGCGCATAAATACAAATGAAGGGAAATACAAAACAGAAACATGATCCAAAGTTTGATGCCCAGGGGCCCGGGAGGGGTCAGCGGTCAGGGCCCCAGTTGGGGCTGAAATAGAGAAAGTGGAGGTAAATGGTCACCTGCAGGGCAAACAGGGGTGAAGATACTAAGACATCCTCAACCATCCACTGAAACACACACACACACACACACGCACGCACGCACGCACGCACACACACACACACACACACACACACACACACACACACACACACACACACACACGCACACACACACGACTTTACTGAATAGTTTTTAGGTAGAGATTCCCGGCACTTTCCTCTGACCGTACTTGAAGATTCCTACTCTCTATGTGGTTTGGTGTGTGTGTGAGCAACTGCTTTTTAAAGTCACTGAAAAGCATGAAGATAGACTGTCAATACTAATCAAGAGAATAGAGATCAAGTGACTCAATTATTCTGCTGTCAATTTAACTGACCCTGA
This sequence comes from Brachyistius frenatus, assembly GCF_029030835.1. Lineage (NCBI taxonomy): Eukaryota > Metazoa > Chordata > Actinopteri > Embiotocidae > Brachyistius > Brachyistius frenatus. Next base: position 2,937,340 of record NW_027210631.1, read on the forward strand.
AAAATCTGTTTCTGGTATTTCTCAACATCTGTGTCTGAGTGTGTGTGTGTGTGTGTGTGTGTGTTTGACACAGAGAGACAAGAGAAATACGAAATCTTAACAGACAACAGAAGGAATCATGGAGGTCAGAGTTGAAAAGTATCATTTGGGTTTCATATTCACATATTGCTGAGGGTTTAGTAACCAATGCCACACTCAAAACACACACAAACACACACACACATGGACTTTTCTGTGTCTGATGTGTTGGAGGATCACTTTTAAAGTAAGTTTGATAACGCCATTCTTTTCGACTGACATTTACACCATTTACTACTGAATTCCTTCATTCTGATGGTATGCTGTGAATTTATAAACCAGTGCCTTAACTTGTGTTCATGTTTTTCATCTTAATGTTCTACAATCAGTTATTTTATGACAGTTTATGTTGTTTTATAATGGTGGATGTTTTACTTGGTACGGAAACTCTAAGAGCATTCATTCATTTCCTTGTATGGGTACATAATTTAAAAAGGTGATTTTGAAACACTATTCAAGATAACAGCAGGAACGCAGACACGTGGTGGAAAAAGTTTCAGATACCATTGTGTCTTATTTTGGACTGATGAATACCAGAGCTCAGAAAAGTCTGTTTTTCATCATTTCGGCGCTGGTATTCAGAACCTTTAGTGCGGGACTGAGGGTAAAATGCAGTCAGGAGGCAGCAGCCAGTCAAATCATCAGCAACAAAATCCCAGAGACGAGGTGAGAATTGACAGAAGTAACTGGCCTGAGGCGAACTGGGGCAAAACAACTGCACAAACAACCAACTGTGTCGAAAGTAATGCAACACGCCATACTGATCTGTCCTTGCTCTGTTTTAAGGAGTTAGTCTGCAGTTATAAGTCTGCAGTAGATAAGTAGTGTGATGTCATGCAAATGTATATCAGATAAGATAAACATTTTGTGTAAAGAGGGTTCACTTTTGACGAATCAAAATGGATCTGGACTCACTCAGCTTTTCTGTGCTCTGTATTACACATTCAAATGAGACATTTATTTCATTGTGAGGGTGATTTGCATATTTTTTTGTAAGAATTCAGCATTTTTAATTCAATGAAAACAAACAGGTGGACTCGATGAGCACAAAGTCCAACAGCTTGTGTGCTCAGAAAGCGTTTCCCACCATGTCCACAGTAAACTGGGAGGATTCCTCAATGCGTTCATTTCTCTTCATTTAGGCGCTCAGGTGAGACTTGTTCCCCTGAAAATGATGCATTTCCAAGACAGGCAAAATCTGAGAACACTGACTCAGCATCGTACGGGAACTGTAAAAAACAAAAAAGATTGTGGCGGTTGCATGTATGTAACTATTTTCTTGAACGTGAAAGTGAGATGAGGAAGAAGAAGAAACACTCCAGCAAACATGTGATGTCATGGAGATCAGATCAGGTCTGTATAATGTCCATCAGTCCGGACCCACTTTTGGACGTATGGTGGACGTCCAAAACAGGTTCAATATCTGAATGTCTGAGTAGGACCCTGTTTGGACGTTCACAGTTGTCCACGATGCCAAAATCATTCTGGCTGCTCAGTTGATGTCATTTGAATGTCGGCAAAGATGAATCACCTCTTTACCGCATGTCTGTGCTGAGTGGGATGGCGACAACAACAACACTGTGTTGACTTTACACTCAATGAACACTCTTCAAAACATGAAAGATAACTTTTTCTGAAATTGCAGTAAACAGGAAGCAGCTGTAGAAACAGAAATGGACATTAGTTTCTTCTTTGCTGGTTTTCTGAGGGGCTTGCTTGTACATGCCCAGCAGGACATGTTTGTGGATGGAGGTATTTGTAGAGACAAGATTGAATGCTTCTGTGGATGCATCTCATTTTTGCATGAAAATACTGTTTTAAAATTTAATGTAGACATAATCTCTGTCTTGTGATTCACTCGTGCATTTCTGCTGTCTAAACAGCACGCACAACTGCTTGCATTTTTCTTGGTATAACCGGTTTTCTGACTGGATGGCTGAGGCATAAAACCACAAGGCGATAAATCTCGTTTGTCCTCTGTGTTTGATTTTCAAACATACCAGTTCATGAATATAATTCTTTTCAATGGCCAACAATATAATCTGGAGAGTTGGTTATTATGTGTTGACCTCCATATGTTGAATAGTGAAACAAGCCTCCACTCTGGTGGCACTAACAGATTGACACAAATCATATCCAGACAAGAATGAGTTCCAGACAATCAGGACAGAGTTTCAAACGGAAGGAATAAATTGGATTTTTAACCCACACATGACCCAGGTCTGATCTTTTTCATTTTAGGTTTAACATGCAAAACCCATCAGCAGTGAGTCAGAAAAAACTTCCTGTCGTGTAAATCCCGTCATAGATTATAAACTACTCAATAATCTAATTTCTGCATAATCAAAACAGATTCCAGGAGACAGACACATCACGAGGCAGACTGACCCCAAATTCACCCCTCACGATCGGTATTGTCTCAATCCAGTTGGTCTCACCCTGTGTGTGTGTGTGTGTGTGTGTGTGTGTGTGTGTGTGTGTGTGTGTGTGTGTGTGTGTGTGTGTGTGTGTGTGTGTGTGTGTGTGTGTGTGTGTGTGTGTGTGTGTGTGTGTGTGTTGGGCTGAGATTGCTGGCTATTGTTGCTCTGTGGAACGGCAGCCAACCTGGTCATCTAAAGAAGGAAACAGCACAGTTATTTGTTTATTGATACTTAATGCCAGTCAGGTAGTATTGTTTGGTCAACTGTAACGAGATGATGGATCACTCCGGTCCATTTACTTTGGAGCACCACTCCCTTGTCTTGAATCAGCAGCTGTGTCAGACTAAGGTGAAGAACTCTGCTGTAGCTGTGGGGAGTGGTTCCACTTTTCCGGACTAAATTACAATACTGTCTTTATTTTTATAGTCCATGTCAGTGCTTTTAAAAGATAATGGAATGCTTATTAACCCAGGCAAACAAAGGATTGGATTACATGGCCACAGGAGATGATGACTACAACTGTAGGGAATAATGTCGTAATGGAAAATTAGACAATAAATAATCACCTGACAAAGATTGTACTTAAAGGGAAACAACCCAGTGTCACGACAAAGCGTGAAATACACACGCCGGTCCATTACAGCAGAATGTGAAATAGCCACATATTGGATTGTCTGGGCGTGAAAGTTTAGATATGTTTAATTTTCCTGTAAATCACATTGCTCTAGGTATCCAGTAGGATTCATTTTCATCCACCACTGGAAAACGTGTAACTTTCACGCCCAGCCAAACAAGCCAAAGTGTGGCTATTTTACGTTTTGCTGTAGTGGACCGACATGTTTATTTCACGTTTTGCCAAGATACCAGGTTGCGGAAAATGCCTCTTAATATAATCCCTGACATTTCAGGTGAGTGATTTATTTTAAATGATTTACAAATACGACAGTACAATTAGATTCAGTGGTATAGAGGTTTTTTTTCAGGTTGAGTCAGTTCAATTTGTCCGCACTGTTAAAGTTTGTTTTTGCCAACAATAGTCAGACTTTGAACGTGACACTGACGTGGAAATGGAATATTTGAATTAAGATAAAAGCTTGTTTTGGCCATGTTTCCTGAATTATACTATGGATAGCGATGTCAGTCTGTTGGTTGATCCACTACTTAGATCCGGACTAAATTATCTCAACAATATCGGATGGTTTGCAATGAAATTTGGAGCAAGTATTGATGGTCTCCAAAGGATGAATTGTGATCATGGTGCCAAGCCGCTGAAGTCTTCTAGCGCCTTCTGTAGTTTCGAGTGGAATGTCTCCAAATCTTTTAGACAGATTTTTAATGAAATTTAGATACAAACATTTATTTCCCTATCATGATGACTTGTCAACACTTTGCTTATCCTTTTCTGGTCAGTGCTATCCACATGTGAACATTTCAGTGGACGTAATACTTTGGTTTATGAACTACAAACTTACGTTTTGAAACCCTCAATCCATTATTCTGACCATCTTAGTTTTTTGGAGCCAGAAGTGATCATATTTGAACGAGAGGATGCATATGGGGAGGAACGAGGGGTGAATCTGACTCATAGCTTTAACTGAGAATCCAAGGACCCTTTGCTTACCAGCAACCTAATTGCAGCCTCAGCCAAACAATTTTAGTTTTTAAAATGCTGGGACACATTTTTTTCCTAATGGACAGCCGGGCACTTTCATTAGTCGCACCATGAAACGGCTTTTGCTGCCACATGTTGATGATTTTTTAAAGCATTCGCCACATCAGGCTGTAGCTACAAATCAATATCACTTAATAGGTTTGATTTATTGTATGATTTTGTCTGTGCAGGGACAATGTTAATAACAACAAAAAGATAAAACTACAGCAGCCTTAACATCAACAACTGGACTGAACTCACAACAGTTACATTATCCCACCATTTTCTGCTGAGTGTGCCATTGTTAGCTGCCAAGAACACCTTGAAAATAAAGGCTGTGAATACACAGAAGTTGTTACTCATAAAAAGCGCCTAATATACAACAGACCTTAGCTTAAAGATCCACAAGTTTACCTCTGGATATTATTTCTTTCATTTTCATTGACAGGTTATAAGTTTTACGACTTCTCCTTAAATTAGCTTTGATTGTCTGATGTTGCTGCCACTCAGGGATTTTTCTTTTGTTCTCCATCATTTTTTTTAAATTTATTTACTTTTGAAATCAACTTCTCTGCCATAGTGGAATCACTTTTTCTCCCTCCATCTTTTTTCTGTCCTTGTCTGCCAACTGTAATGAAGCCAAAACCAAGTTATTATAGCCAGAAAGAGCCAATTATCAAACAGTTCAATGTCATGTCAGAGTAATATTAGTTTCAAAACCATTCCTCTTTTGGAGATGGAGCAAAAACCCAGCAGTTTTTCAGTGAGCAGGAGGTAACTGTACTTGGACTGCATCTGTAAACCACAGTGAAGAATGAACAAGAGCTGAGAAATAACATACAATTGCCAACAAAAGGGGAGAGCTGTAAAATCTGAGATTAAAGATTTTACTGCTGAACTGCTGCGCTTTTGTTCTGTCTGGAAGAGAGGACGTTTAATACTCATGATGAAGCCTAATAAATCTTGAAATGTCCACAGAGCAAAGCCTGCATCCTCTGCTAACGTAGGTTTTTTTGATGAAGATTGTTGAGTGCGAGGCAACTTTACTTGGAAAATTAACTGACTTTTTGCAGGAGTAAACATATTGTATGACCTAAAATACAAAACTACAGTAGCTAGTGGGCTAACAGCTAATCACTCTTCCCCTAAAGGTTTACACTGTAAAGACGATCTGCTATTGGCACACAGTCAAATTTATTTGTCAAATTTAATCACCCTATGTGCTTCTAGTGAATCCACCAATTGCACCGATTCAATTGCACAGTTGTAAAAACTGGCATGCCTGAACCTTAGTTTGCTGAAAGGTAGACAATGCTTAAGAAAACAAGATACAATGCCGAGCTCCACAAAAAATAAACGTTGGCTGCATCTGTGTGGGAGGTAAGTGGCTCTCAGTTGAGTTTAAGTGTTTCTGCCTCATCACCGAAGCAGACAAGTTGTTCAGCTGTATCAAGAAATGCTTTGCTTCTCCTGGTTTATTGGTCGAAAGAACGAAGTAACATTCAAACCAAACATGCTTCGCAGCAGCATGTGGTTTTCAATGAGCCGGTGACACATTTGTGTTTTTGAATGTATATGTGGGCCCATGTGTTGGGACTGATTGTGTTAGCAGGGATACTAATAGGGGGAATGTGGTAGAGTACTTCTGTAAGACTGATGGTATTCGTCTATGCCTGAGGATATGTATGGATACCCATCTTGCTCCTGTTTGTGTGTGTGTGTGTGTGTGTGTGTGTGTGTGTGTGTGTGTGTGTGTGTGTGTGTGTGTGTGTGTGTGTGTGTGTGTGTGTGTGTGTGTGTGTGTGTGTGTGTTAGCACTTTGTCCCTGCGTTATTTTCTGTGTCTGGTGTCTAGTCCAGTCTCAGGTTCATGTGGAGTTCCTGTCTCATGGCTCCCTGCAAATCAGTCAAGCGAGGACACACAACCTCATTACTGCACTTGTCGCTCCTGGCTGATAAGGCACAGTGCAGTGTGTGGGAAATCTAGGCAGGTAACAAGAATGACAAACACTCTCTTTACTAAGGAACTACTGCTGACAGCCCCTTTGAGCAAGGCACAGAACTCTCACAGAGGTCGTGAGTTAGATTACATGCAAAAATAAAAAGTCCATAAATGCTTCCACAATGTCCAAACCCTGAAGCTAAATGTCCATATTCTCCTGCTTCCTTAAACTACAGAGCTAACCACATATGTATTTGCCAAAATGAGCCCTCATCCTTGAAGTCTTTCCTGTTGTAGGACCAAAAATAACAGTTTAAAAACACTTCTAATAAAGTCTCGCTCTTTTACTTTTGCGCATCTTGTCTTCCCATTGTGGTGCACCAAGCTTTACAAGGTGTGATCACAAAGTTCCAGGACTGCTCTGGTTGCACATGAACAGAGAGCTGTACAGTACTCGCCCATGGAGCGTGAGCATTTCATGAGCTAGGTGATGTGTTTTGGGTGGTCAGGTCAGGATGTCAGGAGTTCAACCAGGTGGATTTCATTTGCAGCGTGATTTCGTCCCTCAGGGTCGGACTGTCAACACTGAGTTCTACTGTGACTTTCTGAGGTATTTGAGGGGAAACATTTGTCACAAACAACCTGAATACTCACTCAAGAAGCGTTCTTCGTGAGTTCCTCGCCTACAACAACAGAATAGTTGCTCCCCACCACCGCTCCTTGCAAGATTTGGCTTACTGTGATGTCTTTTTGTTCCCCAAAAAAGGGAGTGAGAGAGCAAAGGGGAGGACGATGACGCAATATGATGCACAATGCCTCATCCCTTAATCATTGATAAGGACCAGTGATGCAGCTGTGTGTGTGGACTCAAAGTCGATCCCTCTCTCTGTCTCACCCTCTTGACTCCATGTCTCTATCTCAGCATCCCTCCCGTCACCTCTGCCTCTGTTCTCTTTACCAAACAGTAAATAACTGTCATTCAGATGTGTATCAATTAATTCAATCTTTCAGCTGATCTATTGGTAATTTAAAACAGTGACGACCCCACAGGGTTCACCTGCTGTCAAGGCTTAAGGCAAAGATATCTTATTGTCATATGCTGGTAGCAATCACACATTAGAATCACTTTGTTAGTGTAACATAATACACAGCCAGGACGACGTCATGGTGACATTGGTGCACTATGACCTTGTTGAAACACAGAAGATCAACACTTTTGGCTGTATGTTTACAGAAAACAAGATAATCTTGAGTGATAGTTGTAATTACAGAAGCCAGCTATTCTCAGACATAATTGGCATGCTAATTTGCTGTTAACACCCAAATACAATCTGCTTTGGATAATCAAAGCTCTTTTGGATCTCACTCACCAAATCTCATTCCCCAAAAAGATCAACAAAGTTGTTAATCCTGTTAGGTATTTGTTCAAAAACTAAAATATTATAATAACCTGATAAAGTTGATGAAGGGATCTCCCCACATCAAAATATTCCTTTTGAGAACCACGACTGTCAAAGTCTACAAAATCTCATGCTAATCCATCTCTTAGACATCCCAGAGTTATTTAACTGGACTGAAAGATTTTACTTGTTGGGTGGCAACAGAAAAGTTTGTAGATTCATCTTCTGGGGACTTCAGAACGTTCATGGCCATCCATGCAGCCGACTGGTAATGCCATCCCAACAGTCACATTGGCAACGCTTCATAATCACATCTTAAGCATCAAGACTTCTAAATGATAAATGAGCATCTATCCATTATTGAGGGAAAGTACCGTCAGCTTCACAGCGAGTCTAAGCTTATTGTTTGGCTGTCCATCCTGTAAATTTAGTGTTTTTTTTTTCTTTTCTCGCCACTATCATCGCAGTCGTTTTCAGCCTTCGAAGGCAGCTATTGTCAAAGAGCTCTAAAAAGGCTCTGCACATGACCTGCATGGAAACATACAGCAGCCAGACCACAGACTGTCTCCTGTTCTCTGCAGCTGAAAAGTAAAGGCAGAGCAGAAGTGCCTTAAAGTGCAATACCACTGATAGCTGCTAGGGGCTGGCTCCAAAGAACCTCTGGCTCCCATTGACTCCAATCAAAAAAGCATCAACTTCGTTCATGTAATCCAAAGTCAATACATTTCTTTTTACAAATCATTATGGTGTTATTACCTAAATTCAAAATATTGAACAGAGGTAAAAGGAGTATGAATAATGGAGTACTGATGTTGCTCTGTAGCTGCTGGATGAATAAATCAGCAATGTTTTGCTCACGCGTTGACCACAACTTTAAAGGCGATGTCAAAAAAAAAAAAAAGACCCACTTTGTATCATTAAGGTCAATGTTACGATTCATTACAGTTATAAATCAGCTGATGTCCTTTTCAAGCTATTGTTTTTGGTACATCCATCCATCATCTTCTGCTTATCCGGGGTCGGGTTGCAGTGGCAGTAGGCCAAGCATGTTGACCCAGACTTCCCTCTCCCCCGCAGCATTTTCCAGCTCATCCTGGGGGATCCCGAGGCGTTCCCAGGCCAGCCGGGAGATATAATCCCTCCAGCGTGTCCTGGGTCTTCCCCGGGGTCTCCTGCCAGTTGGGCGTGCCTGGAAAATGGTCCATGTACAGAATAATTTCAGTGCCAATCTGAAAACGTAATGATGGGGCTTCACCTTCTAGTATAACATGAATTACCTGCTAAATTCCTGTAGGATGCTTAAAATACCAACAAGGAAATATTGGACTGATTTTGTATCGCTCGTGACATGCTGCTTTTGAAAGCACAGCTTAAATAGAACCCACATGGACAGTTAGTGAGGTTTTACATAAGACAGCTACGCATTGCTTACATGCAGCTCACGCCCAAGTTAGACTGTGGGGAAACTCTGCGTGAGAAGCAGGGCGGTGCTGGAAAATGTTCTCTGAGCAAATAATGCTTGAAAAGATATCTGACAATGTGACATGAAAACTCTCCGTAGAGGAAAATACTACAGTGCTGAATGTGAATGTCCAGACAGCTCCTTTCAGATGCAATGTAAAAAAAGAAAAGAAAAGACTGGGAGTTTCTTGTGTCTTCAAAAGGAACTGGAGGCACTGAAGGGTAGAAGACCACTGCAAAGAAAATAAACAGAAAAAGCACTGGAGATTATGTCTAACTAAAATACTGCAGAAAACACAAAGTTGCAGGTAACGAGCCACAAAGAAAACAACCTGGCTTGATGAAAGCGTTTGTCGACTTAGTCACCAGGTGTATTATAGGTCGAAGGAATTCCTCACACACACACACACACACACACACACACACACACACACACACACACACACACACACACACACACACACACACACACACACACACACACACACACACACACACACACACACACACACACACACACACACACACACACACACACACACACACGTAGAGGGTTTGATTCTGCAAGGCATGAAGATGATTGTTTCACCCGCAGCACAAAAACCGGATCATGTTCAAAGGCCTTTTATTTGCGCACAAACCACAATGAATCCAATTACTAGGAATGTAGAGTACTCTTCTGCTTAACATTACAGCTGGTACTAATGTGGTGTTGGAGCAGCCAATGGATAACCTTTGATAAATGACCACCTATCATCTGGTGAAAAATCAGAAAATGATCTGTGATCGGTTACCACACTGTGATTTACACAAGAAATATATGAGGGAATTATCATATGATTCCACAAATTTATTAAAAGTCCAAACTTTACTTATGACGTGCCCTCAACATTACTTGATTGAGATTCCTTAGCACGGTTATTGCTAGCACAGAAAGTTCACCAGACTGACTCCAAAAACCAGGATGTGAACTTTTATTTAGATGTCAACATTGCAATTAGTCAAATTTGAATGTACTGCCAGGACCCGTCAAACATGTGACAGCAGGCTGGCAGGGACACACACACACACGATAATTACTAATGAACACATGTTGTATTTTTCTTTTTTCAGTATCTCTCCAGGGTGAGGAAGTGCAGAAAAAGAATGAATGTTAAATGGCGACAGTGACCTCCTACACTACATAAACAGTTGGGTGAAATTTGATGTTTGATGCGTTGTTTTTTTTTTTAAGCTAATGGTAAGACATATTGTTTATTTAGCTATTTATTCTCACATTATTTATATGCATACAGTGTACGAGGGGCGATCAAAAAGTCTACATCTCTTGGTCAACATTTTCTTTCGATAGACTTTACTTGTACGGGCCCAGGTACATTAAGGGCCGGCCAACAACGCCATCGATTAACGAGTGGACAATCTCCCCTCGCTCTCCTTCACCTGTGTCCGCTCTGTCCTGTGTGAGTGTATCCGAGGGGGGTCAAAGTTGAGCTCCGCCCCTTGTTAAACACACAGAGATCAGAGGACAGAAACTATTGACCATCAATGCCTGCAAAACACACCAGAGAGTCTCACACTGAGCTGAAAAGAAACGGGTGCCCATAAATTAGGTAAATAACATGAATATAATATTTTCGGCAGGACTGCAACAGCGGGGCCAGAACTATAAAGTTCACTGAGTGAGTGAGAGATCAAAGTTACACCCACAGTTCAGCTGAATGCCGTGACTTCCGTTTAAAATTGAAACCCCTCCAGTTTCACAAAGGGTCCATCCATACTCTAGGTTTGGACCTCGACATGTTTCTTTCAGGAGGAGCCAAAGGTCCCAATTGAAGGAGAAACACTGAATTTTTTTCCACATTAAATCGTGTATTAGTACGCTTTATTTGACACTTTTCAAACTCGTTTGGCCACTCAAGTATTTAGGGAACATCTGTTTAATTCTAGACACAATACAGGAGTGTTATAGTCATTTTTTTTGTCTTCTGGCTCCAATTGAAATCTGAATAGATGAAAAGACTGAAATAAAGGTGAAGACATCCACTGCCTTTTTATGTTTGAACAATCCATGCAAAAGGAAACACCTCATTTGTTTACCACCTTTTGAAGTGAGACTGCTGATAATTGTTCCCTTTGTTGCGCCGTGTTCTTCGGCAGTTGTTTGAAGGCACCCAACTGATCTCCTACAGTTTATTTAATAGAAGTGGATCATAAACGTTAATTACATTCCATTTTCTTTGTGGTAGTGAGTTGTGAATAGAGGCTTAGCTATCTGACAAACTTGAACAATTATTACAGGTTTTTTTTGTAATCACTGTGCTTTTAATGTAGGTCACATTTGCACTGATTCGCATTGGATGCTATTTATATACTTATGTATTTCAAATTATTCTAACACTGGTTAACAACAGCAATGTTGCACTCAGTGCCATGTTTGTCCTGTGATCTCAACACATTACCGCACCATGTGAATCACAAGAAAGGTTGACACGCAGATCAATTAAAGCGCAAACGGCCAAAATCACAGATGGGATAAGCAACCGTTGAACAATGTCCCCCCTTCACCCCCCTGTTCTGCACCAATCAAATAACAGAAACAACATTGTCAGTTGCAACCAAAATTTCCGGCCCTCTGGAAAACTCTGAGAAGACTGAAAACAACTCTTTCACACGGTGTGGATAGCGTCGCTGAAGAGCAGATTCCAGTAATACAGTACAAATGAAGAAGTCACACACATGAGCCCATGTCATTCTTCTTTGAGCCAGCTGTGGTTTAATTTTGTTTTGGCATGCAACAAACATGCCATTGCTGACAGGCCGCAATAAATCACCCCAATTCCAGTTCAGGTTAGTACGACACTTGGACAAAACTTAGATCTTGTCAGGATGCAGTTCTGAAATTGCGTATCACTTAATTAAAAAATAATCTCGCTTGAATGTGAAAAAAAAGCTAAATATCATTTAACGTTGCATTAAAAAGGAACATTCATGAGGTTTGTTGACTTTTTTTTGTTAGATTTTTACAGTAAACATTAAGTTGTATATTCAAGGCATTATAATTTAAAATACATTTTGTTTTAGAAAAGATGGAAAATTTCTTCTTCATACTCTAATTTTGAATTGATTTATTCACATTAAATAAACAAATAATTTTGATTCTGATGATTTTGATTGTTTGTGCTGCTAAACAAAGCAGATAAAATCATGAACAAACCCTCGGTAATAACACAATCTGGGCGTCGGCTTCAACCCCGTGACCCCTCCTCCGCCCTGGGAGGAAGCTTCGTGGTCCATCGGACCCTCCAGCAGGTGAAAACACCGCACTGCCCTGAGAACAAGACACGCAAAGTGAAGTAGACAATGGGAGCCTGTTCATTTCTCTCTTCCTTTTTCCTTGAGATCCGTGTTCGGGAAGGAAGGCTCTCTCTCTTTCTCTGCTGTATCACTTTACTCTGTTTTCTGGAAACATGCAGGGTTGTTGCCAGTTTGGCCTTTTACTTATACTGCAGCAACTTTACTGAGACTTTGCCTTGATTTGGGGCGTCTTCGCTCTGGTTCCCTGAAAATGTAATAACATGTCAGAGGCTGTATTTCCATTGTGGTTGTCATATATGTTAACAGGATGTGCCAATACTGTGGTATGATCATGTCTTCTCTGGTACCCTCCCTTCTTATTGTGATTAGTGAAGTGAGGACCATTACAAATACTACTTTTTAACTGTTTCTCTAAGAGATATTTTTACATCCAAATCACATCACAGCTTTCCTTTAAATCTTTAATTTAGTATTTCATGAGAAAAGTTGACACTTTTTGAATGGGAGTCTCCTGGAGATAGAGATGTTTAGGAGCCAGTGACCTAGAGACCCTTGGTGTCTATGCCCAGTAGGATGCAACGTCTGGAAACGATTCCTAATGGAGTGTAGCCAGACCCGTATATTCAGACAATGAATTTGGGTCTGCTACCACAAGGCTAGCACATCAGTCACATTCCCTTCAGGGCAATGCCCCACCCAGCCACACCCTGCAACAGACCCCAGCTGGTCACCATCACTCACCCTGAAGTGACACACGTAGCAAGGTGACCAAACTACAGGTGTTTTATGTACAGGTATAATTCTCTGCAGTTCTTCTGCTGTTACTGTGACACTTGTTGACCAAGTGAAATTGTTGTAAATACCTTTACCTGTCTTTAAGAAATATGGAGTTTCTTACTCTAAAAAGTTGATTTTAGGAGTCAAAGTGAGGATAATTTTCAAATTCACAGGTTTCCATGGATATCTAATGAAGGTTGTTAGTTTTGGATGTCAGAGATCAAGGCAAAGACGAACCCAACAGCCAGTAAAGACTGCTGTGCTGTATGTCACAGCTCAGCGTAAGAAAAGAAACAGTGCCAGGTAAGATTTAATAAATCCCTCTCGGTCTGTACTCAAGGGCTACATAACTTAATTTGTCCACATGCATTACACCCTTCCTGTCTGCATTCATTTAACTCTACAGTTGGTTGCCTACTGTTTTGTCATTCTGAATTCCCATGTAATTCTCCATAGGCAACACCCTTTTCCTCTCCATTGTATGTTTCCTCTGTTCTCAGCGAGCACTTTATGGCCTGTTGCTTAATCATACCCAGCTTCTTTATATGAAAGCATGCTGTTCAACACAGTTTGTAGATGATACATTAAGCAGTTAATGCTGGTACAGAACAGCAGGGGCATCTTTATGGTTCTGGGCGTCCTTAGAAACATTCGTGGAACAACATCAATCCAGCTAGAGCTGCTTTTTTTTTTTATTTTCCAGAAAAATGCCACACTTGACCATCAAATTTAGTTTTACAAATCTTTTTTTCCCTAGTTATATTCTAAATGTATGAAGTACAATTAAATACCGGTGATGCAATTTCTTAAAAAAAAAGTCTGTCAAACCCTTAAAACACTGATGTTGCCTTAGGATCTGTGTAGCGCAGGGGCGGGCAAACCTTTTGGCTCAGGGGCCACATTGACTTTTAAAATTTGACAGACAGGCCGGGCCAGCACCAGATGCATATCAAACATAAACATAAAAAAAGGCATTACAGTGTTCATACTTCCATTCACTTTTAGTGGGAACAGTGTTGTTGATCACCCTTCTTTGCCAGTGCATTGAAGTCTGGTGTTAGTTTTGTTGTGTGTTCTCAGAACAGATCTGAGGTGTTCATCATTCAACTGGGATCTGTGAGGTGCTTTGTTGGTGTTCATCACACTAAAAGTCTGTTCAAACACGTACGTAGAGCCAAACAACACCAGCATCTTCTGTGCCATCTTCTGGATGTTTGGAAATTTGGCTGCTTTAATGAAGCAGAAAACTCATCCAGTTTAAGAGAGTTGAACTTCTCCTTTAAGACAGTGTCACATTGGAGATCAATCAGTTCCAACTGCAGCTCCTGTGGCGCCGTTTCAGGGTCTTGTGTGAAGGGACACGACACCAGCTGAAGGGACAAGACACCAGCTGAAGGGACACGACACCAGCTGAAGGGACACGACACCAGCTGAAGGGACACGACACCAGCTGAAGGGACTTGTCAATTTTTCCAAAATCAGAGAACCGATGGCAGAATTCTCCGTGTAGGTTATCCAGTGATTTCCTGTATGTCTTCATGTTGAGGACGTCTTTCAGCGTAGCCAGTGTGGGGAAATGAGCAAATGACTTGTTTGACATTTGCTTTGAGAATAAAGCTAGCTTGGTTTTGAAGGCTCTGACGTTTGTGTACATTTCATGCACAAACTGGTCTTTCCCTCGTAGCTTCACGCTCAGCTCATTCGTGTGTGTCAGTACGTCCACAGCAAAAGATAAATCACAAAGACAATCTGTGTCACTCAGCTCAGGAAAATCGTCAGCTTTCTCAAGTAGCTCCAAAAATGAGATAATCTTCTGTTTGAGCTCCAACACTCGTTGACGTACTTTCCCCAAACTTAACCAGCGGACGTTGGAGTGGTGAAGCAAGTCCTGGTGATCAGCGTCATTTTCTTAACTTTCAAACTTAATAACCTGACGACGGTGAAGTCCTCTCGCTCCAATAAAGTTAACCACTTCTACAACTGGCTTCACTACGTGGTCGAGCTGCAGTATGGATTTACACAGTGTAAGAAAATGACCTCCTGCTCAGGGTTGTCCTCTTTCACCCTCTCCTGGATTCTTTTGAGCAACCCGACGTTTTTTCCAGTCGGATTTGGCGATCCGTCTGTGGTAACGTTGGCGAGCGTACTCCAAGGTAGCTGGAGCCTCTCGATGACCCCGACACGCCGTCATACGAGTCCTCTCCCCGCGTTTTCCCCTTCAGGGATTCCACGGCCAAAAACTCCTCTGTTATCTCAAAATTGTCATTAATCCCTCTGATAAACATTAAAAGCTGAGCGGTGTCCTTTCTGTCATTACTTTCGTCCAGTGCCAAGAAATATCATGTAAATGACTCCGCTTTTTTGTTTAGCTTGCTAGCCAAGTCTTCGTCAATCATCTCAACACGGCGAGTCGCCGTCCTGCGTGATGAGCTCATGTTTTCTAATTTGTTCTTGCTCTCAGGACACAAGATACCTGCTATCTCTACCACGCACTCTTTGAGAAACTTCCCTTCGGAGAAAGGCTTGCTGGTCTTTGTTAATTTGAATGCCAGCAAATAGCTTGCCTTCGTGCTTGATTCTTGGATGGCAGTTTGTCAGATAAAGGTGTTTTGCTGAGGCTGCAAACGATCTGCCGACCTCCGAGCGGTCGCCGTCCGTTCCCGCGTTGACTGGTTGTTAGCGTTAGCATGCTTGGTGGAAAAGTGACGGCTGATGTTGTATTCCTTTAAAACCGCAACGGTTACTTGGCAAATAAGACACACAGCCTTCGACCGGACTTCAGTGAAAAAGTATTTAGTCGTCCGTTCCTTATTAAACACTCGGTGCTCGCTGTCGACTTTTCTTTTCTTTGGCCCGTTCATTGTTGCAGATGTGTTCAGAGCAGCAGCAGAGTAACAACAGAGAGCAGCCCGGCCTCCGCAAAATCAAGTCAATGTATCACTGCGCCTAGTGCGCCACCTGGTGGACCGCCGGGTATTACAGGACAAGGTCAAATGAATGCAGTCATAATTATGATATGATTTGATTTGGGCAATTCTGTACCAATCTTCGGCGGGCCGGATTAAAAAGACCAACGGGCCGGATGTGGCCCGCGGGCCGTAGTTTGCCCACCCCTGGTGTAGCGCCTACAAAGTACAAACATTTATTTATATTATTGTACACTGCCTCGAGTTATGTTCGCTACAGTAGTTGCCTCACAACAAAGACATGCCTATTCTTACACAGTGACAGGATTTCAGTGTTTTTTAAAACCACAAATTCAACGGAAATAAAATAGCAAACAAAATGGAACGTCTACCATTGGCTGTGCGTTTAGACCTAAATAACTACTTGGATCGTTGTATCATTGTTTTACAGGACTTCATAGCGCGTCGCTGAAGTAAATAAATAAAATAAAATAAACATCTTCTCACATCTTCCTGGTGGTATCTGGCTATTCAGACAATTTCGTCAATCATAGTAAAAGTAATTTGAGAAGTTTGTCTCGTCTTTCTCAGACACAATGAAGGTTATTTGGATGTAGTTTGTGCTAGAGCATTAAAAAAATACAGACATAGATTGTAGGAAATCACATCTCTTTCCAGAAACAGCACCACTACTCCTCTACACCCAACATCCAGAGCACAATATTTACAGTTTACACTGAAACTACTCACTATTGAAGAAACAGACCCAATAAAAACTGTCAGTGTAGTCTGTGGAAACCATCCCACCAAACTAAGTGGACATACCAGGCTTCTTTTAAATCTTAATTTAACCTGTAGATGTGTTAAATTTCTGGCAATCCATCCAATTGCAATTGCTACTGCATTCGTGCAAAAAACAACAACAAGGGAAATGATCTAGAACTCATGGCTTCGCTTAATTTGTCATGGCTCAGAAAAAAAGCTGTCAAAATACTAGCTGACAAATGTATTGGTTAGATGGTCTTACTTTTCTCTCATGTTTAACGTTGGTTGAAATTCTGTCTCGAAGAATTAACCACTGAACTTTATGACATGAAGTAACAAATCAAGGTCCGTTATCAGTCTCGTCTCTGACTGTCAAACACTCCCCTGAACAAACGGATTTTTGTTTAGCCGTGACTTTGTTCTGATAAGATTGGAGTGTTCGCAGAACAGATGAATAGATGAAATTTTGCAACTACAGTAAATGTTTCCTCTAAATCTACATTATAAATGTTTTTAATCATTACAGTGTAATCTTATCGTGTCACCAGACATTTACACAAGAGCTGATGAGTGAAATAAGCAAATGTCTCAGAACCATACCAGTGTCAAAGTTTCAAAAACAAACAAACAAACCAGACTTTTAATCAGTTAACCCGTTCCTCCACCCTTTTTCTAACCTCATCTCCTCCTCATTTCCTCCTGGAGTTGTCCCTCCCAACATCCTGTTTTCAATAATGCACGAGTTGTTATGTATGTTAGATGAAGTGTTGCCCCACTCACGCAGGGCGAGAGGTTGAAATGCCCAGGACACCATGTGGGAAGGACATAAAGATTCACATCTGCACTTTATTAACTGGTCACCTGATTCTACTTATTGTCTTGTTTTGAGGGAACAATCGGAGCACTGTTTTTTTTGTTCTTGAACTTTTTGTTGATTTCATGAGACAAATTTAAAGAAAAGAGATGCGGAGATAACCCGGGAGCAGAAGGACACATGCAGGCTGTACTGAAGTCACACCGCAATGCTATATTTTTCCACCTTAGCTTTTGCTGTTGGCATTTCCAATTTAAATTCAAACAAATTTCCGAATGTGGGTAACAATTACAAGTTCAAGCAACCTGTTTGAAAGCAAAATGTAAAGTGTAACAGGCCATTTATATTGGTTGCCTTTTGTTTCTGAGATATTGCGTTCATAACAACGGAACAGGCAGATGGGACGGACGTAAGGACACATATACCTTGAACTTTTACCTTTGACCACCAAATTCTTCCATCGATCATCTTTGGTCTAAGTGAACGTTTGTCCTTAAATGTGGAGAAATTCTATTAAAGGGTTCTTGAAATATCGCTTTCAAAAAATGGGAAAGACATGAGGTAAGTGACCTTGACCTTTTATCTCTGACCACCAAAATCTATTTAGTTGAATTCCACCAAAACCATGTCAGGTCAAAACTAGGTTCAAGTGAATGATTTTGCCAAATGTGAAGAAAGTATCTGGAAGCATTCATGAGAAATAACATTTATGGCAAGGAGGTGAGATCACAGTCGATCCTGCCAGCTGTCCGGTGTCGGTCCACGGGAAACCACACCGATAATCCTGCCTGCCATCCTGTGTTGGACCAAGGGAACCACACAGTCGAGCCAGTCTGCTGCTCCCAGAGTCCCGCCTCTGGGTCCTCCACGTCTGTTTCACGGCTGTTCCACCAGCCTGCCTCGGACTCATCCACTCTAAAATAAAGTCTGTTCTGTACCTGATCTAGATCCTGTGTCTGCTATTGGGTCCTACCCAGTCGCACCTCCTGACAATTACTTTAATTGAAGGGTTGGCAACTTTCAACAAACTGTTGGAATTAAATTGGTGGTTGTGGGTTGGGAGTCAGAGGGGTGCAGTTAACTCTCTGAACGGATAGGTAGCCTACCCTGAGAGGTTATTGAAAAAAATTTTTTTTTGTCATTTTCGTAGGTGTTCACCTAGAAAAAGTGTAAAATCCTGTCACACAATAATGTCTCCTAGTTTTTACCAACACTGGAAAAAAACATGTTTTCAACATATGTAGCCAGTTGGAAGCCGTCGAACTAAAAAGTTCTGTGTTTAGTCTCAAGTTTCTGTTTCTGCCTACATTTCCTACAAGCAAGAGGAGGTGCAGTTGTCTGCTGTTCTCTCACACAACTGGAATTACAACATACTGAAAGGTTATTATTGAACTTTTGCCCTACAACAACAATAAGAACAAAAATCCCTGCCAACTTTCTCTGATACATTGAGGGTAAAGACTCCTACGGAACAGCTGTAAGCAGCAAACAATGCTATTATTGGATGTTTAATGTTTCGTCAAACCCTGGATGCCATCAATTATCGGCAAACCTTTGATACCTGTTTCAAACTTTTTCTTTATTGCAGTAAAGTAATGTTTTTAATGTATATTTTAATTTGTAATAGATGAGACATTGCAGACTGAATGTACATGAGAGGTGTTTTGTGACGACAAAAGTGTTGAGTGGTCAGCCATGTGGCTGTCCATGGGATAAAGCTGTGTCATGTTATCGTGTGACTCAGTCTCGATTTAATGACCAAAGAAAACATTTAAGGACCACCTGTTTTCCAACAGCAACATTTTTCTTATCTTATGTAGTCGTGTTTAAAGCTAATTTAGATTTGATAACAGATGTTTAGTAGCTATACTTGGTTAACAACCAAATACCCACATCTGAAGTCCCTGGAAGGTGTGAATAGAGTCAACATTAAAGTTGGTAAAAAAATTATAAATGGTTCTTTTTCTCTCCATCATCGCTTGGCAAGTAGTTTTTCACCTCCAAACTTAACTTTGCTATATTTTTTGTTGTTTTTTGCTAATTATTTTCCGAGTTGTTTGTAATACTGACTATTTTTTGATCAAAAAAACATAACTTACTTTCAAAATACTCTCCTTATTATTCGCTGCTTTAACCCCTAAAACTACAAGATCACTCAGCAGCTCAACTCAGCTCTATAAACGTTTCAATTGCCTTCCCAATTCCCCTTCCCCTCTCATTGAAGAGAAGCCTTTATTTATTCCAGGAGGACCACTTATTCTAGTGTTACCTGTTACCTTCCTACTCCCATATGGGAACTGCAGAGTTATCGGACTGGGCAATCTAACCCGACAACTCTGTAGCGCTCTCGTACACTCACACACACACACACATGCACAAATAAAAAAAAAGAAAAGAAAAAACCCTCTCTTCTATCTGGCAGAGTGATCTAACGCAGCAGCTCTCCTGCCGTCTGGCTGCTACGACAGGTAAACTAAACCTCCGGCTTTGAATTACCCCCCCTCTTTCCCTCTGTCCTCTTCCTTCCCCCTTCCTCCACCTGTCTTCTCCTCCTTTTCCCTCCCTCTCTGTCCTCCTACACGGTCTCACGCTTTAGGTTAGCGATCCGTGGTATTGGACTTGCCCT
This sequence comes from Brachyistius frenatus, assembly GCF_029030835.1. Lineage (NCBI taxonomy): Eukaryota > Metazoa > Chordata > Actinopteri > Embiotocidae > Brachyistius > Brachyistius frenatus. Next base: position 2,957,494 of record NW_027210631.1, read on the forward strand.
TACAACAGGAGGTCTACATGCGTGTCTGCAAATAAACGGATTAATAAGATGATTGTGATAACAGGGACTAAAACACATCCACCTCTCTGAAGCTGCAATACTCTGCTCCTTGAGGGTGGGGGTTTATGGGTGTAGTGCATGCCTTCAGCAGCTGTCAGTGATTTAGAAGAGCCGTCTATGAAGTTTTTATGCGCGAAGGCTGCAATCCATGTCTTTTTTTTACACTTCTGAGAATTTGGTAAACAGGGATCACCCGGTGACAGAGACGTACAGCTTTACCTCACTTTGTACTCGGAAGAGTCACTCCTGCAGATGTCAAACCTTTTACCACAAATCACCACAAATGAAACCCTTTTTGCATCCGTTGTGTTGGGCTTTTTCTCAACAACTTGATATCTGTGGTGGAAAGTAACATTTACTCAAGTACCGAATTTAAGTATAACTTTACAGTACCTTTCTTAAGTGTTACCATTCTGATGGTACTTTATACTTTCAGGTCACTGCATATCAGAGGGAAAATACTTCCTACACCACTGCATTTATGTGTCACGTTAAGCTACTGGTCGATTGAACACAATGGATTATAAAACAAGCTTTAAAATGCAACACATTGATTGATTTAACCAGTGGTTTCCAACGTGTTTGGATTCTGACATGTTACAAAAAGTATTGTGTAGGCGGTGTCGTGATCCAGATGTTTAGGAGTTGTTAATAGTGATTTTATTTCCCCCTCTAAACTTCACACATGGTTCTATTTCAATAAATGTTTAAATTATCTAATATCACAGCAAAACATTTAAGATTAAAGAAAAAAAAAGTCTTCTTTCATCACCAATAGATAATTTGATGAACCCTCAGATTCATATCTAAAGTTTGAGAAGAGCTCTAGATCCGTAACTAATGTCCCTGTTTATAAAACTGGATAGTTCAAACTCCACCTTCAAAAGCTACAACAGTAACATGCTGCTCACACATTGCTTCAGTATGAATAATCTAATGATGTCATATATAAAAATATAACTGTCAGCGGGAATAATAAAAAAAAAGCCCTTTTTCTTAAATACTTTAACTGCAATTTGCATAATGGCAGAAATGGAATATAATATCGTAATTATGTTTTCATTAGTGTATAAAAACTTTCCATGGAGCCAGTCGTGTAGCTCAGATCGGAGAAATTATCATGCCAGCTGCCGCAATTCTCAAACAATATCGGTAACATTTTAGGACATGAACATTTTGATGATATTTTGTTCGCTCAAAGTTTACAACTCTGCTTACATTTTTCTGTCTACAATCTGGAGGCCTATCTGTAAGCGTTTTAGATCACTTCAAGGTGTTTCCTCCTTTGGTTTGAAATGGTCTGTGAAGTTGAGTGAGAGAAGTTATTGGTCCTAGAAAGAGCAGGTCATCAAGCAGAATTAACAAATGGAAAGGACTAAATTGGATTTGGATTAAATTTAGGTGCAGATTAAGATTAGGTACATTTCCTGAAATGAAGAACTGTCTTTCTGAAATGATAATTATCCTCATATTTGGAGTCATTTTTGTCTTTGAATATAACTCAAAAGATGATTGCATGAATCCCAACTTTAGTCTTATTTAGAAACCTTTAATTTTTCAGTTTTGGTGCTTAATCTGGCATTCCTACCAGTTTCCGATTAATCCATTTAAAACCTTTCCTCTGTTCACGTATTTACATCTTTAGGCCTGAAAAGGAGCCGAATCTAAACAGATTGAATTCAAACACTATGGGTGGTGCAGTATGCTCAAAAGTGAGAGAAAGTAACAGATATTAGAAACACTGTGTACAAATATGGAAGCCACAAAACCCCCACAGGAATGGAAGATTCCTGCGAGAAGATCATATGAGTGGATGTACATGGATGTGTTTTTGTGTGTGGTTTGATACAAAAATGAAACACTTTAATTATGTGAATGAGCTTCACTGTGTGCATTTTGAGTATTACTATGTCTTCCTGTATGTTGTCACTGGTTTATATGCAAACAACAGGAGAATAATCTATTTCCAGCCTTTAATGAGCGAGATTGTGTTTTTCCTCGTAGACGAAATGTTGCTCATGTAAGCAAGAGCATGTGTGTGTAAGCAAAAGAAAGGCAGAGATGGAGAGATAAAGGCAGTGTGTGAGTGAGAGTGTGTGTGTTAGAAGAGTGTAAATATGAGACCGAGCCAACAACTGAGCCGGGGAATTGAGAGGCCCTGAGGGAAAAGTCAGAAACTTCTCACTGGGAAAACTTCAACAGAGCAAGTGTTTCATTTCCTTCCTATTTGTTTGTGTCATAATCCCTTGTTGGTGCCTTTAACTCGTCCATTATGGGAACATTGAAATAAAAAAAATATTCCGAAGGCCTTTTAAAAACAAACAAGAAAGAATTCATCGTAATTGTTTTAATCTCCTTTTTGTTCACTAATGAGTGCTTTTGTCACCCGAGTTTCTCATTTATTTACCAGTGAACTTGGATGCAAGCACTAATGTTGTGTGCGTGTTTCATGTGTATGTGTATGTACATGAGTGTGTGTGTGTGTGTGTGTGTGTGTGTGTGTGTGTGTGTGTGTGTGTGTGTGTGTGTGTATGAAAGTGGGGTAAAAAGCTAAGTGATGACCCTTGAAACTGGGTAGAAAGCTGATCCAGATGGCAGTAAAAGCGTCTCTCCTCCTCTTCCTCTCTCTATCCTTGCCTCACCTGTTTTTCTTCTCTCTTCCTCTTCTCTTTTTTCCCCTCTTTTCTTTCTATGCATTTCATCCTCTGGACTTTTCCCCCTGCGTCTTTCGTTTATGTACCCCCCCCCCCCTGCTTCTTCCTGTCTTCCTCTTTATTTTCTCCTGCGCATCACCTCCTCCTATTCAGCTGCAGGCCAAGGATCACTGTCACACACATACACAAAGAAGAATGCAGTAACGGGAGAAGAGGGTTGGGGGCAAATAATCTGTAATCTGTTAAAAAAAAGAAGAAAAAAAAAGTAGTGTTTGTAATTTGTGTGAAGGAATTGTGGCTTTGTGGCTTGCTTGTATTTCTGTGGTGCCATTTATTGTTTGGAGAGTCACATAATACAATATATTGTATGCAGTGGTCAGTCATAGCACTACAGCTAACTTGCTACCTATGTTCGTTAAAGAGACCAGTATATGACATTTCTGCAGAAATCTACCACTGAAAATGGGAGCCCTTCAGCCAGTATAATCTAGGTGAATTATGACAAGTGGAATTACATGCTGTTCAAACTGTACAGCAAGTTGAATATGTTTTGCTTTCCTTTTTCAACAGTAATGGACTGTGGGATCTTTTTTACTGCAAATGAAGTGATGTGTATGACATTTCTCTATTGGTCTATTATGGACAGTTCAAAAAATGTAAGCAGCTGAAGCGTTTTCTGGAAAACAAACAAATTTATAAAGATCTTTGCAGCGAAACACGTTTTTCTAGAACTCATTACAGAAACCAAATCGATCAAAACAAAGTCAAGTGAGGCAGAGTTTACAGGTGGGAAGCCTGTAAAGAGTGACTTTAACTAAATCATGTGGTTATTATTGGGAAGATGATGACAGAGATGCTCTAACTTTACCGAAGCAATGATATCAACTCATTTTCCAAAAGCTTAAAAATAAAGCCATTGTGGAATCTCCAAGACTGCAGTTCCACTTGAGGCTGGTTACAAAAGTGAGTAAAGCTGAAAACACACCAATAGTGATGACCACACACAGCTTGGAAAAAACAAATGAGGGATAAGTTGGTGTCTGCACGAGAAAGAGGTGAGGGGGCCGAGCTGCAGGAGTGGAGTAGAAGATAAACTGCCATGGTAGCTGCAAATTACAATAAAAGCAGGCGCTGTAGCCTGATAGGACAGAAGCCTGATGTGTCACGAGGTGGTTCGTCCATGCCCGCCTAGCTGTCACCAATGTGGCGGTTGTACATAGAAAATATTATGAGCAACGATTTTGATGTGCAGCATGCAGCGCCTGTGTGTTTTGGCTTTCAGTCCCCACAGACCCTGATGCTAAAATACCCAACTTTACAGCAGAAATGAACAGGTTTTAGCCTGCTACAAAACATGGTTTTGGTCTCTAGCTAGAGAGAAAAGGGAGGTGGTGTTAAACCTAAATTTAATCTAATGGTGCTGTCACGTCATAGAACTAGTTTATCTTTTCAACAATCACTTTCAACAATGTTTGAAGGCCCAAACACATCGTTGCACAGCTCATTGGGCAGTTGGAGCAGATGTATTGGCAGTGGCTTCACTTTTCTACCCTGAACAATAAGTCATGTCTTCTTCTTCTGCTTAGTTCTTGTCCACCTGCCACCTTCGAATTCCACAACAACCTGTCAGACAAAAATCTATTCATCCAAAATGGCCTGTTTTAACTCGATTGATTGGTAGAAGATACTGACTAACACGGAACATCTATCATACTTTGATAGCATGAAGTTTTCCACGGCTACACAAATACTAGAATCTGTTTGGGCAGAAGACTCCTCTTGGCTGCTGATAAGAACACAAAATTGCAAGCATACACACATAAACCCAGTTGGGTACATTGAACACCAACACCCAGCCCATTAATAAAAACCAGACAAGGAGATTTGACAAGAGCCCATGTGAATGAAATTTCCAACCAGTTAAAAAGTCCTTTACAAAGTGATCTGATTTTATTATCATGTCAGTGAGAAAGTATTCCCAAGTAACGCAGCAGTCCTCCAAAACAATTCTCACCGTGACCATTTCGGGACTCCGTGGAGCTTTGAGTTGGGGAGAGAAAAATATATCAAATCAAAAAACTTAAAAACTGACGTGCTTCCTCAACTTAAAAATATATTTGCTTTTAGGATATCATGTAAAACCTGATGTGGTAAGTTTTGACCCGACTGATTACAACCGACTGACCTCAGCCTGAATCCTGATCTCATTATGTGGGAATTGTTGAATTGTTGGGTTTCTCTGTATAATATTGTAAAGTCTTGCTGGAAGGACTTTAATGTGTTAAGTACCATGAAATAACCTACGTTGTGATTTGGCGCTATATAAATAAAATTGAATTGAATTGAATTGAATTGAATTGAATTGAATTGAATTGAATTGAATTGAATTGAATTGAATTGAATTGAATTGAATTGAATTGAACTGAATGATAGATTTTTTATATACAGATTTAAATCCTCTCAAACTCCCAGCACAAGTTGGTGTGCAGAGTAAAAACATGTTAACCATACCACTGACCTTGGATCATCTCTTTATTCTAGTTTTATTTTGAAATGTCTAAATGCAATTAAGTATCTGGATTAATGTCAGCTTTCTGAAGTAATTTGTTAACTGTCATGTAAATGAAAACCATTTCTTTGACACGTCATATTAGTACACAATCTGCAATACAAATTTCAAACCTGTATTTTAGAGCCTTAGATGTGACTCACCATTCAAAGTGAAAGGAGTCTCTTGTTTGTGCCGCTCCTGGTGTTATCAGGATGTTAAATTAATTTAACTGGCTTCGGTCAAAAATGCTCTGCTGGTATGTTCTCTGGAACTTGCAGAAGAAATATAAAAATCACCGACAAAAGGGTCTGAAGTATCTTTGGCAGGTTGAGAAAAAAACAAACAGCCTGTGCTGAGCCTTCCACAATTATTTCAAACTGCTCACACACATTAATTTGACATTGTTAAACAGATATTCCAACCCATTATCACGCCAAAACGTGAACTACACACGCTCGTCCGCTACAGCACGCAATAGGTTTCATTTTCATCCAATACAGGAAAACTTAACTTTAACTTTCACACCAAGACAGTCCAAAGCGTGGCTATCTGACATTTTGCTGTAGTGGACAGGCGTGCCTATTTCACGCTTTACCGTGATACCGGTTCGGATGTTGTGATTCTGTGAAGCAAAGATTTTGTTTTTCTCTTCAGGCAGCTCCTTGGTGTCTTTAAGCAACTTGGCTGACTCGACTAATAGAGGTGGAGCAACAAATAGAGGTTTCCTCTGAAATGCTAAATAGTTAAGTTGGTGAATGTTTTCAGTGTTCAAACTGTTCCCTTACTGGTTCAAAAACACAGTCTGCAGACAATACTGCTGTCACACGTTCAAAATAACCTTATTACCTCGTCACACGTACTTGGACATCAAATTAAACAACTTTCCAGATACTGTCAACGGCTCATCTGGAGAATTGCAGGTATTCTTGAGGATGTGATGTGTTTCCATGAGACATACTGTCAGGATAAATATATATTTCAATTAAAAAAAGACTTGAGGCTGTTTTTTATGTGTAAGAAAATATTAAAACCTTATTTCTTTTTTTCAAGATCAAAAGTGACTAAACTCTGTTCTTGAGCCATCACAATGATTCTAACATTATTTATAAAATCATATATTTAAGTTGATGATACAATGCATGTCACCTTTGGGAAAGCAGATTTCAAAAGAACAGCTTTTCTTATGAGCAATACAAAGAACACTGTGACCAAGTCATTTCTCAGTGTTCCAAATTATGTGTTTTGTTTTTTGTATGTGACACTTGTAAACAGATTAGAAGATTTATTGTCCAAAACTCAACTCAAATTAATTATAATTGGCTATAACTGGTTTGTCAGTTCAGTCTGTCCCTGCTTATTCCTGTTAGAGCCTCTCTCAGTATGAAATGGGTAAAAGGCAGGGATATCACTGCAGCATGAACTGTTTAAAAACAATAAAATAGGTGAAAAGCTTGTATTTCATTTGACTAAATAACTAATCCACGTAAAATGCACTCCTTGTCTGCTCAACACATACCCGCAGTTGTTAGTATTGTCGTTTACATTGGTCTTCAGTGCATGTAGGAGTAGCCTACCATGTCTGCACAGGCAACATCTTTCTTTTGATCTTTGTCCGCCCTTTGTGCACCGCATGTGTGTGTTTGCATGTCTATATGAAATGAAATTGACCTTTATTTACTCAGGGAAAGTTTGTACAGCATAGCACCTATGCTCCTTTAGCAACGCCCTGTTTCACATGCACACATACAAGAAGCCCAGTAATTGAAACTGGAGCAGTTTCTTTAAAGCCCTTGTACCTTTGCTCATGGGAACTTCAACACTGAGTGTTGGGGCGGGGTGATTGTTAGGCATTCACACATGCTTTTACACACCAAAGGTCCTTTTCTTGTACTCTTTCTCTTTGGCAGGTCATGCAGTTGGTCAACTAAATGTCAAATGATCCTGTGTGTCTCATCTGATGTTGCAGTAAGCGTATTATGTCATTCCCTGTTGCCAACGCACTGTGCTGCTGTTTACAGATTTGTTTGAGCTCATATATCTTAGCTGACCAACACTTTATCTCTCTGTACAGCAGCCAATCTGCGTCTCCTTCTCTTTCCACTTCAGTGTGTCATGTTTCTTCTGCCTCCTGTACTGATAATAGAATTTGTAATAAAGGTTGTCTTTTTGCAGCAATGAAGTTGAGGCTGAGTGAAGTGGAAGCACAGCTCTGCACCTTTGAAAATAACCCATTAACAGCAGTCGTTAATCTGGCTCTAATAGCTGGAGCAGGCCAACCAAGCACCAGCATTCGGGGCTAAAAAGCAAAACAAATATGGAAGTGCCAAAAACTGCAGTTCCTTGAGGCTGGCTCCAAATGCGAGTAGACCCCGTGTTAAAATGCCCAACTTTAAAGCAGAAATAAACCGGTTTACAGCCTGATAAAAAACAACAACAAAAAAAAAAAAGTCTCTATAGCTAATTCCCCTGTTCATGAGAAGCGTATGGGGGTTGAATTTTATACAACTCACCCATTTAAACTCTATTAAGTTTTGCATAATTATGGGTGAGACAGGTGGATGCTGTGACTGTTGGTGAGCTGTCTGCAGGTTTCAGCAACCAGGCATCATTTGGTCCTCTTCGGCTCCACCCAACCATCACTTATTTGCCCGTTTTTGGATTATCCAGGTAAGGCTGAGTCAGGCACCGTGAAGATGGGGACGGCAAGGGCCACTCAGAACTGAGTTTCAAAACTGCTCGTCAGGAAATATATGGGTGATATCCCGGAGGCTACGTCCATTTTTTTATTAACAGTCAATGAAGCTGACCTAACATAACCCTGTTAACCATCCCCCAGTAGGTCCTGAGCAGCCGGGAAGACAGGCCGGTTGGGTGATAGTAAGAAGGAAGTACAGTCCTAAACGGAAGTCCGTGGTAAATGATCAATGCACCGGAGTCTGCCTTCGGCAGGTTTTTTACTGGTAAAAGGGAGTTTTTCCTTCCCACTGCTGCCTAATCCTTTCACAATAAATTATTGAATTGTTGGGCTTCTCTCGGTAAGGGCTTGGCCTTACTGTATAAAAAGCCCTGAGATGACTTGATTTGGCACAATGTAATAAAAATTGAATTGTATTGAATTGAAAAGTTCAGTAGATGATAGTAAATTTCAGTAGTGACTAAACATATACTAGTCTAGAAACATGATCACCCAATCTACATTCACAGGTACCAGTAATCTTTGGAATTGTTGGTCAAACTGAATACAGCAAGCAGTCTTTATGGAGCGCTCAGCGTGAGTGGTTTAATCAGGGTGAATTGGAACTGGTAACAGCCGAGATGTGAGGCTTCAGCTGGGCACAAGCACATTTTAACATGATGCTAATAGTTTGGGAACTGTATCCAGCTATGTATAGTGGCTCAGGTAAGATTTGATTATCATGGAAGATTCGACTGTTGGCCTTGGCAGAAGTCTGCCCTCTCCCACTCCCTTTCTTAAGACTTGATTACACGTAAACCAGTAAAGGGGAAGCTTAAAAAGTGAGATTGCATGTCTCTAACTTTACGTTCTCTGTGAGAAAGCAGCATTCACATGCAGAGGAAATACTGCTTTACTGGAATCTCGTGAGAATACAGACCGCTCGATTCAGCAGCTCGTTCATCCAAAAAAGCAAAAGGGTGGTTTTCAATGGATTAAAGCCACTTGACTCTTGAAATATTCAAAAGCTTTCATTAACCATGGATAATTCATTATTCACAGGAACCTTCCTTGGGTTGGAGCATCTACCTGGAGTTTTGCCTGACACCTTATCGCCAAATTTAATTCTCAATCCAGAGAAAAACAGAACTTTCAAAACTCCAAAAAAGAGATACATAAATAATCATGTTTTTTTAATACAATTATTCTCAGTATTATTCATCATTTTGTCCAGAAAGAACACACTGTTTGATCTCATTTGCATAAGGTTTATTTAAGAGACCTCCACGTACTGTACTAACACTTGTGTTACTCCTCTCTAGTCAGTGAACATTCTCTTCTTTTCCTTTTATAGCCAACGCCGTCGAACAGCTGAAAGTGACTCCAGCAGGACAAACATGCTGTCCTTATATCCTTATATCCAATGACCTGTCATTTGGAAGCCTAAAACATACAACCATACTCTTCAATATGTGTCTAGATGAGGGAGGTTGGACAAAACCTGCAGGGTTTTATAAAAAAATCCCCCCAAGAAACACTTTGAGTAACTTATTTGATTAAAATCCTTTGTTTTAAACTTCATGAATAAAAAACATCCAGGCATATACCTTAACTGCAAGTAACAGAGATGAGAATAAAGTAATAAAATCCGAAACCTTTAAAATACCAGCCGATCTGCCTGAGGGTGTAAGATAAGATGAAATAGTCTTAAAACAATGAGACATCCCTTTTAACACACTCAATTAAATATGTAAAGCTTTTATATGTGTAGAGAACATTTGTTTTAAGCTATAACCGCATCTTTGACTCTGGACAAAAGCATCCCCGTCGTCAGAATAAGGAAAAAATTCCGCAAGTCTCGGCTAGAAGACTTCAGTTGAAAGTGCTTAAAGTAACCACTCGGCATATTATGAATGGTTTTAAGTTAAAAATGAAAAATCAAACACACGATTATTAAGGTGCAATGTCTGAAATTGTCACAACACATTGTAATTTATATCCATTGGCATTTCCTTTCGATAAATTGTGACAGTTCTTGCTAATATGATAAAACTAAAATAATTCATACAATTACTATTTAAACCAATATTTTATTATCTGCTGGGCGTAACATTGGAAACAGCCTATCTGCCATGTATGTGAAAGAAGGGAGTAGCCTACAACAACAACAACAACAATAAAAAAAAGACTTGTTATTTGAATTTTGAGATTTCAGAAACTGCATTCATGCCTGAAATGCAGCCTTCTGAAAAGTCAGTAACCATCAATCAATCATGATGCCTTTTCCCTTTTCTTCAGTGTCTTTTTAACACCACTTCATCATAAAACAACGATCATACTTTACAAATCACCACAATTATTCCTGCACAGACTTGTACCAAACTCTTTCCTTTCCAAAACGCTTTAGCGATGTCTTGGATGCTCTGCAATTAGTGTAAAGTACTGGATTGCTGAACTTCATATGTTTGCATGTTTGTTCAACTGAAGCTACAGTGCATCCGGAAAGTATTCACCACGCTTCACTTTTTCCACATTTTGTTATATTACAGCCTTATTCCAAAATGGATTAAATTTATTTTTTCCCTCAAAATTCTACACACAATACCCCATAATGACAATGTGAAATAAAAAAAAATTGAAATTTTTGCAAATCTATTAAAAATCAAAAACGAAAAAAAAAAAAAAAAAAAAAAAAAAAAAAAAAAAAAAAAAAAATCACATGTACATAAGTATTCACAGCCTTTGCCATTACACTCAAAATTGAGCTCAGGTACATCCTGTTTCCACTGATCATCCTTGAGATGTTTCTACAACTTGATTGGAGTCCACCTGGTAAATTCAGTTGATTGGACATGATTTGGAAAGACACACACCTTCTATATAAGGTCCCACAGTGGACAGTGCATGTCAGAGCACAAACCAAGCCATGAAGTCCAAAGAATTGTCTGTAGACCTCCGAGACAGGATTGTATCGAGGCACAGATCTGGGGAAGGGTACAGAAACATTTCTGCAGCATTGAAGGTCCCAATGAGCACAGTGGCCTCCATCATCCGTAAATGGAAGAAGTTTGGAACCACCAGGACTCTTCCTAGAGTCGGCCGCCCGGCCAAACTGAGCGATCGGGGAGAAGGGCCTTAGTCAGGGAGGTGACCAAGAACCCGATGGTCACTCTGACAGAGCTCCAACGTTGCTCTGTGAAGAGAGGAGAACCTTCCAGAAGGACAACCATCTCTGCAGCACTCCACCAAGCAGGCCTGTTTTTTTTTTCTTTTTTTTTTTTTTTTTGATTTCTAATAGATTTGCAAAAATTTCAATTTTTTTTATTTCACGTTGTCATTATGGGATATTGTGTGTAGAATGTTGAGGGAAAAAATGAATTTAATAAATTTTGGAATAAGACTGTAATATAACAAAATGTGTAAAACGTGAAGTGCTGTGAATACTTTCCGGATGCACTGTACATCATATGCATGGATGTTGTGCTATTTGTTGAATTACTGGAGCGTTAGTCTGTTTCTAAGATTGTGTAACCACTGTGGTGGTAAGTTTGCATACATTAGTAAATATTAAAGCCTAGATATTTACATGAATGTACTAAAGTCAACAATATAACCAGGCTATTTCCAATGGTTGTTCTGGATTCCTCATTGTAGCACGTCTGAGCTACCGTGGGGTTTCCTTTGAGACAGATGACGCGCTCAGTCAGATGTTCGGGTGTAAAATGCCTTTATTTGCCCGGCCCACACAACAATGTCTCTGTGCACCCACTTTCTCTCGCCTCCTTCTCCCTGCTCCCCTTTATAGGGGAGAGCTCATCAGTTCACCTCCAGCTCAGCTGTGCTCATCAGTTCATATTCGGCTCAGCTGTGCTCATCACACCTTCCCGGCACCGTTCCCTGAACCACTCCTCCCACTCATCTACAGTGTTATTATCCGTTTTCAGTCAAAACATGTTCCTGCAAAGGTTTCACCATGAAAGCCTTGTTAAGGACATGAAAGGTTGCTGTCGACTGAAACACAACGCTTTATTTTGAAACAGAGAATGGACGTGTTTGTATTAACAAGTAATGCAGTAACTTTAACAGGGCAAACAGTAGCAGATTAAAACGAGTTGTACATCAATTAATACACCTTAAATATCAATAGGGCAAATTTCACCATTACATTTTTCTCACTGACACATTTTTCAAGATGTGTGGATTTATTCCACTGTACCCCTCACAAATGTTCAAATATAATCCCTCCTTTGATTATCTATTTTTTGCTAGTCCATCACAGATAGACAAATCCATCCTCAAAATTAATTCATATAACAATTCAGATCGAAAGTATGGTCGGGTTTAAGAAATCAGAACTATTTGTCTCAAGTGAAAGATTTACTGTGGACAGAAACCAACACTGAGCCGGTGGATACGATGGAGACAACAGCTTTCTGCAGCTTTGAACAAGTATAACGCTTCCTCCTTCACTTTTGCCTTAACCTCTTCATTTTGTGTCCTCGTTGGTGTCTTTTTTTCACCTCTGTCCTTCCAATCTCTTCCGTGACTCAACTCCCATCACACATCTACTCCTTCCTCTTCTTCCTCTTCTCCACAAATCCTCTTCTTTTTTTATTCCTCGAGCTATTTTCTAATTTTTCTTCTTCTCCTGCCTCACATACTTTGTAATCTTCTCTCACTCTTTCACTCCGGCTTCTGTCTCTCCCCAGAGAGCAGGATGAATAATGCAGTGTTCTGCTCTGATAATCATCATCATTGGGCTTTCCTCTGATTCTTCTTTTTTATTTTTTTTCTGGTTTTCAGTAAAACCTTTCTGTCACCAAGAAATGCTGTGTTCAAGCGATCATAAAATACTAACGTATGAAAATACTTTTTGCAGTTTGGTATAGATTCTTAAGCCGCTAGAGACAAACTTGTGACTTTGGTAATATAAACAAATGTAGCATTAAATAAAAGGGTGAGTCTGAAGTTGCCAACAAAGAGAGAACAAGTATAGCGGCCTCGATGATGCAAAGGTGAAAACAGCTGATGGTGAGTTGGATTATTTATTTAAAAACAACAATGTCTACTCAGTGTTTGTGGTAAATGTAGTCGGCTGAAAAGCAATCCGTTCTTCAACACGTGCTATAGCGAATTTTCTGACGGCAGACATTTTAACTTTCTCATTATATTGAAAACACAGTGTATAAATGATGGCTCTGCTACATTAAGTGTCCCAGTAAAACATGACAGAGGACAAACGTGCACAAATGCGGGACTTTTCCCTGAGCGAGATGAAGCCGTCATTTATACAAGGCTGGATCAAAAAGCAGTTCGTAGTACCATGATGTGTACGGAGCAGAGGGAAGCTATAACCTTCGCGAGTAAGTATTCCAAGTCTTATTGCTTGTTCGACATCAGCACCTGAGTAATACACGTTTTTGTGAGCATTGCTGTGGGCGCAGGGCAATTTCTCTGTGGACAAGTACAAATAATGCAAATCAGATTTTGTGTCAAACTCAGGGAATCGGTGATCTCGACCCTTAAAATGCTTCAGAAAGACTACGGCAATGAAGCAGTGAGACCTGAGAGGTGTTTTGAGTGACATTAGCGTTCAAGGCGCATCAGGTCAGGAGCGCCATCAGGTAGGCTTTCTTTTACATTCGTAGGATTGTGCGCCATGAATTTGTCAAAGAAGAATAGACCGTCAAGACCGACTTCTACCGTGACGTTCTGACGTGTCTGAGGGAAAACATTCAGTGCAAGTTCCTCGTCTGCAAAAACATAATCATCCCTCCCGACCACCCCTACTCGCTGGATTTGGCTCCCTGCGACTTCTCTCTGTTCCCCAAAAAGTTGACACAAACTTGTGTCAAGGTGTGCTCTCTTCTAAATAGCAGATGCGCCCAGACCAGTGCTCACAAAAACGTGTGTAACTCAGATGCTGATGTAGAACAAGCGACAAAACTTAGAATGCCTTCTTATAAAGGTTATAGCTTCCCCCTGCTATGTGCTTGTCACAGTGCTGCGCTCCATTAATGTGCAACGGGTGAAGTCACAAACTTTTTGATCCTCCCTCGTACACCAAGTCAAAAATGTTAATGTTAAATGCTAAAGCTTCATTTTTCTGAGTTTTCCTGCTTGTGGACTCGTGCTGGCAGGGCCGACATGTAGCAGCATGCCTTGAGCGCAAACCTCTCACAACTAACCCCCAAATCATTTGGTTTCCTTTGCCATGTCTCAGCAGACAGATGATATTGTGTGCTGAGTGCAAAAGACAGAAACGAAGGTGGCTATTCATCATTAAGCTACGGATACTAATCCTACACTGTAACGTTAGCAGCTATTGTAAACACAAACAACACCACATGTTAGGAAAAACACAGCACCCTGACCTATACAGGAGCATTGTAACTTGGTTGGCCAAAACATGGAGTTAGATGAGAATAGTCGAAGGGCAGATGGTGGAGAAGACCAGTAGTCCATAATCAGAGGGCGACTTTGTCAACACAAACACATGTTCTCCATGGGAGGTCTGTTTCCTCCGACATGTTTTGCATGTTCCACTCTGTCAAAATCAAGGTTGCATGCCACACACACACACACACACACACACACACACACACACACACACACACACACACACACACACACACACACACACACACACACACACACACACACACACACACACACACACACACACACACACACACACACACACACACACACACACACAGAGATTGTGTGTTTAACCCCAAGCCTTCACTCTCTTCTTCCACCGTTTATTTGTCTATGTCTGGAAGGCAGTAGATCAAAGTGGTACAACCCTCTTCTCCTTCTCCTTCACCCTCCTTCTTTTCAAACCCTCTCTTTCTTCCCTCATCAAGTCTCCCATTTTTCTTTGACTTCCTTCTCCTCCTTCCTCTCAGTCCTCCTTATCTCCTCCTTTCTATCCTTAACTCCTCTCCTCACGCATTCTCATGTTGTGTTTGTTTTGTGTGTGCTGGGACATATCTGTCTCTATTATTTATGTGTGCGTTTGCCTTGCTATTGAGTTTGAATAAGCCCGCATGTGCTGCATTCATCTCCTTTTAATATACGTGTCCATCAACGCTGCTGTTTAATTTTTCAGGGAACCGAGAGCGGCACGTTAACGCAGAATGCCGTGACAGAAACACCGTCAATCAGCCGCTGTTGATATTTTCAACAGAAATGTGTGAGTGTTTGGTGTTGGTGGTTGGGATCGTTTCAGTGATCCTGACGGCAGCGCAAACAAAGAAAGAAGCGCGTGATGCTTACGAGCAGCCGAAGCACATGGAGTTTACTGTTCAAACAAACTAATCAGGTTCATGTAGTTTGGGATGTTGCCTGTGAGCTCATCAAGATTTAGTCTGTCAGAGAACACTCAGTCTATTTGTTGAAAGTTATCCGGGGTATCCCAACGTGGTGTCATGTTTCACCCTCTATGTCGCAACTCCACTCTTAATACTCTCGTTTCCGGGCAGGTCAATACAAGTCATATTTATGTGTTTGTGATTCTCTTTTTGTATATTTTGTTATCCAAATGATTTAGACAAACATGAGGACAGGCACAATGAAAACTATAACATACAAAATAAAAGCAGGGGCAGAAAGAACAGCAGATTAGGCATAATTCCCATGGAAAGTGAATTCGTCCCTGTAAGTGGTTTAACTGTTAAATAAAAATGCAACGAAAACTTCAGTGCTTCAGACATCATTTTGTTTTTAAATTAAGCACAACCTAATTGTTTCCTTGACTTAAGTATATGATATTATAGGTTAATCTTAAACATACATTGACTTTGTAGTTATTTTTGCCGTAACCTCAATTTAAAAGTTTTGCTTAAATTGATTATGTCTCTACAAAAGTGAAGTATTTGTTAGTAAGACAGCACAAGGATAAAGGCTCACTGTTGTTCTATATCTATAATGGTGCAGGAGGCTGGAGACAGCAGTCACAAATTAAGTTTTGACAAAACTTAATATAAACAGGAATTTCTATTCAATTTAATTTGATTTAATTTACATAGTGCCACATTTAGAATATAGGTAATCTCAGGACAGTTTACACAGTGAGGTCTTGACCTCAAATCGTATAGCGAGAAACCCAACAGTTCCTCCTTGAGCAGCACTTCTTAATAGTAGGGAAGAAAAACCTTCATTTAACAGGTAGAAACGTCCGACAGAAGCAGCATCAGATGTGGGCGGCCGTCTGCCTCAACCGGTTGTGGTGTGTGGAGAAAGAAAAGATGAATATTCTCTTTTTCAGTATAATATAAGCAAAAATGATCTAATTTTGGTACAAAAGGCTCCCCATCAGAAAATGCAATAAGGTTATTTCAACTTTCCTTTTCACTCTGCCCCTTTAATATTTCTCTTTTTGTATATTTTCTACAGTCTCTCCTCCCTTCACATCCCTCCATCTTGACTTCCTCTCAACTCCTCTCTCCCAGATTATCCTCCTCTTCCTCAGCCTCCCTTTCTTGTCTCGTCCTCTGCCACTGCATCCCCCTCTCTCCTCTAACCCCCCCCCCCTTCTCCCTCACTCCTTACATATTTGATGATTTCACTGCGGTCCAGGATAATAATTACACAGTTGTCATGTCACGTGGGGAGCCCGAGGGACCTGAAGGAGATGTGCGTTGCCATTGTGCTGATTAAAAATTTAACAAGTCCTTTACAGTGATGATGCTGTTCGAAAGTCAGGTATTAAGGGACCTCGGGTGATGTATGACTAATGCTTAGTCATAGAGAGGGGAACATTTTTTTTACAGTATAAATAAAATTTTGCATTTTGTTTGCAGACGGTGTGGAAAATAACTAATTAACATTTTACTTCCTGCTCAGAAGATGTAAAGAAAAATCCGTCTGGTAACAGTTGATTCAAGTCCACATGAAAATGAATAAAAAAATAAAGTCAGAATTTTACCTTGAAATGTAATATTGGTTTTGTAACATGCTTATACAGGTGCTGGCTGCTGGGCAGATTGCAGGTATGAAAGTCAAGCAGGTAACTGTTACAGTTAGGAGTCATTTTAAGTCATAAATGCACAAGATATTTGTTTGTTTTTCAGCTTTTCCTACAGTGGTGTTAAACTGGTTTCAAGTATCATTCTGATGAGGGTTGATTTTTTTTTTGAAACATCAGCAGAGATCCAGTTAAAAGAAAAGCTACCAGACATGGGCACTGCCTGAATGTATATATATATATATATATATATATATATATATATATATTTGCTATTTCATATCCATACTTCCTTTTTTGTGGTGTTGTAAAATTGTTCCACACAAAACAGCTTTTAACTACTCTGTGTTTAACGTGACTGATTCAGTATAATCATCAGGAGGGAAGTACCAACTGCACATCAAGGTAAAGCCTCCTTGAGCCCTAAAACTTGTCCCTTTCTAAACCTGCACTCATTTTCTTGTAAAGGTCTCATATTGCATTCAGTCAGATTTTCAATTATTCTTTTATTATGGAAGGTCTAGTTGCTTTATAAATACTGTGAAAGTGTCAAAATACTCCACGGACCAACCCACAGTATTCAGCACTGCACCGTTTTGACTTCAATAAGTTTGTGATGTCACAACCTCACGCTCATGTCATATGTCTTCCCTCACCACGGCCCACTATACAGCCTTTTAGGTGGAAGAAATCAGCGAGCAATTACTTAATCACGGAGCGAGCGATCTACAGCACAGAATAAAACCTGTGGTTGACCTGGGTGTACGTCACTCAGAAAACAGTCAGCCAATCAGAAGAGAGAGTCACTGACATGAATGCACCTTAAAGACAAAACAGCCTGTTGTTGGTAGACCTCGAGAGAGATGCCAAAGAGAGAATTTTAAGACACTATTGAGATAGTTTTCTGTTACCTAGAACCACAAAAACATCTCCCTGTGATATCAAGACTGCAAATAAAAGACCTTAAAAATTAAAAATATGACACCTTTGAATTGAAGGACAGATACAACTTCACTGTTGTCAAATTTCTGTCATGGAAGAAAAAATAAAATTCCTGGACAAACAATACTGATCATTTGTCATCGATTCGTCATCATGTACGTATATTCACAGCTAATTGACGTCTCTGTTTGGCCACTGATTGGTCAACTGAACATGTTGCTGCGCTCCACCACTCATTGAACACACCATCCAGACGGCCACAGCCAAGGATGGATTAACACCTGGGCAAGGTGCCCACCGGCCTCAGACCCCACAAAGGCCCAAAAGGCCTAGATTCACTGGATGTCAGTTGTTTTCTGTAATTTCATCAATCACACAAAACTCTGAATGAGCTAATTTTGTGCCTTTGTCTTTTGGAGGGGCAATGTGCTGACATGGCACATATTTCTACATACTTCATAGCGCCATTGGACAACTAAAACTACACAGGTTCTCTTTAACATTTTGAGAATTTGACTGAGTCCAAATACCAAAGAGTTCACACCTGCAGCCTACGCCACATAAATTCCAGGAACATAGTCTAAATCCAACTTTAGCTCCTACTCCTGTTAAAAGTTAAAGAACACTAAGCCTTCTACCACTCAATTGTCAAATTATCTGTCAGGTCCGGTCTTGTCTGTGTGCACTAAGACAGCATTCATAGTTCAACCAGATGTGCTTTTAAGATTGAAAAGATGGAGGAGAGCGAAGACCAGATGCGCAGCGAACAGAGCACCGAGAAGTCTGTTTTAATATCTTGGGTTGTGAAATGGGTTCAGAAACAGAAGAGGAGTTCATCCAAATGGACAGCGATCCTCCTCCAACACACTTCCATGCAATGAAAACATAAAGTAGGAGGAGCGACACAGGAGCTGTGATGTCTCTGACTGTAAGTCTGCTGCAGCCATGTGACGCCATCGAGGAGGTCTATTGGGAAATCAGCTGTGTTCACAACAACAAGTGACATCAGTGAACAGATACAGTGGCAGCAAACTGACATTGTTTGAAAAGAAACCCAATTTCAGCCAATTTTTATTTTTAAGGAAATGTGTTTTTATTATCGCTTTCCAGAGCAGCTGCTGCAAGTGTTTACTGCTCCTCAGGGACGACATGCGCAATAACTCGACACTTTCATGACAAAAGAGGTCTTTGTTATCGCCTTCCTGCATTTAGACCGTCAAAGATTCAGAAATAGTGGACAACTAGATCCATTAGATTATGGATTATGGCCATGATTGAAGACAGGATGTGGACTGTGGTCTCTGTTGTAAAGACTGTCACTTAGTTTGATTGTGGAAGTCAAGTCAGTGATTAAATAAGTCGGGAAAGATTACAGATTCTTTTCGTGTTTGTTCATAAAGCCGCTGATAAGAGCCCAGGACTTCTAATGTTACACTCCCTGAAAGTCCTCTAAACCTGGACAAAGCTAAGTATGAAGAAAACGAACCTCCAACCTCGATAGAGCTATGAAGATTGTTTACGCTCTGAACGAGGGTGAACAAAAATCACTTCATTACTTTTTAGCTAAAACGCTTCACCTGTCAGACCACAAACGTGAAATTACTGATGATCATTATCTAACGAAAACTCAGTGGAGAAAGAGGGCTGGCTGTAGCAGTGCTGCAGCAGATCTGCTGGCAGTGTGGACACACACACACACACACACACACACACACACACACACACACACACACACACACACACACACACACACACACACACACACACACACACACACACACACACACACACACACACACAAGTGAGCCGCAGCCGTGCAGCGAGGCAGCCGTCACGCACCCGCCATGCAGGCAGTGTGTCGTAGGTCTTCGCCTGGAGCTGGTGCCTGTGTTTGGCCCTCGTCAGGTTAGCCCTGGATGGACCGCAGGCCTGCTCATCACCAGATGTGTTGTATGCCTTCAGCAGTAGGTTGACCTCCCTGGTCATTAATGGCTACTGATTTGGGAATATTGTAAAATATTTGTGGGTTATAACATTATTGATGCTGGTGTTTATATGGTCTAGAAAAGAGGAGTCGCAGGAATCTATATTAGTGTGAAAGTCCAGGGTGGCCCGAGAGTCCAACACTCCAGTCCGTGTTTTCAAGCTGATGCTGTAGTACAGTGTTGGCTCCCTCTGACCACAGACACGTTGGGTGTGGGGGGATTTTTTTTTTTTTTTTTTTAACTTGCAAATTATATTTGGTTACACACGAACACTGCCCATAATTCAATGGTTTACCAAACAGTTTGTACAGATAAAATAACTTTACAACTTTATAAATCTAACGTTTAAGGAGCGACACTGTCACTGTTACTGCAGTTTACAAATTTAGTTCACTCCTGTACTCAGTGTAGCTTTAGCTATTTGTGTTCATCAGGAGTGAGTGTAAACTAATTTGGATGATGTTTTCTGTTATGGCTATAGTATACCTCAGAATTTGTTTTTTTCTTCAGAATTTAGCTTTATTTGACTTTTCAGTCTTGAGGAACCTGTCAATTGTAAGCTACATAAAAGATTGTATTAGTCACGCACACGCTCCTAATTCGATGTCCTAATTCATCTCAGCAGGTTTGCTCCACTGACAGGCAGTGGCCGCATGCAGGTCTTTGCAGCAACATGCGCCAAGAGCCATCTGTCCTGTAACAGAGCAAGCGGCGTAGATTATGTTGTCCAGAGAGAGAGAGAGAGAGAAGAGAGAGAGAGAGAGAGAGAGAGAGAGAGAG
Source organism: Brachyistius frenatus (assembly GCF_029030835.1). Classification (NCBI taxonomy): domain Eukaryota; kingdom Metazoa; phylum Chordata; class Actinopteri; family Embiotocidae; genus Brachyistius; species Brachyistius frenatus. The sequence goes on from NW_027210631.1 coordinate 2,978,111, forward strand.
AGCATTACGCACACCCTGATCTGCTGCACTCAGAACCAGCGTGGCGCACAGGCAGACGGCAGCCCTCACAAAGTGGGAAGTTTTCGCCAAAGGATTCTATGTAAAAATTAATCACCTTCATGTCGACTCTGTTGGATACTAACCCGCCGATGCTATGGTTACCTTTATTACGGTAGGAAAACCCTTTACTTAATTTCTCTTGGTGCTCCATTGGGACATTTTTTTTTGTCGCTGGGAAACTCTTTGGTTATTGGGGGAAACTGACTCTAAAAGAGTGACAGAGAATCTGCTAGAGTGTGAAATATTTTCAACAGATTTTACAAGATGACTAAAACTTGCATTTTAGGTGTATTATATCCTGTGGAAAATAGGTTTGGAGCTACAACTTGCATAAATAGCTTTAGAAAGTTTCGGGATGGTTCCATTTGGCACCACAGTTGCGTCTCCATAACAAATATGTACTTTTTGCACGAATGAGGAATTGCGTAAATATTCAGGGACTTATTTGTTCCTCTGAGCTTTGGCAGGTAAAATAAAGTCGAATGTGAGACGCACCGCGCGCTGCCTCAAAGCACACCAGCGTGGACAAACTCATTTATTTTACTCGGCTCTCTCTCGCGGTGCGCACAGGTAGACGAACAGGTTGTGTACTTCTAAAGCAGGCTAAAGGACACAAACACGAGAGACTCGGATGAACTCGGGAGTTTTGCTCTTTTCCAAGGCGTGTGCAGCGTTTTGGAGGGAGCGGATCTGGCTGAATACGCACGGGGACGATGCGGTTTGGATTGTATTTTTGGATTACCCACGCGCTGATTGTGCCTTGGCTGCAGTTAGTGGGTGTGAAAGCTGGTATGTCACAGATGACTCGCAAAACAAAGGCGGACTTTGCGTTGAATCGGCCGGCGTTTCCATCCCAGCGCGTATCTCGCCCCGTGTGCATGCGTGCATGTTTGTTTGTGTATGTATACAGAGTACAGCCTGAGGTTGGAGAGGGTGAGCGGTCTGTGCGCAAGGAGGCCGTCTTTAACGTATTCTGTAGCCCTAAAGAGTCCAAACTTTCTTGAAATAATAAATAATTTGGAACAAATGTAATGATGCATGTGCCAATAGCAACCAGATATAAATCGTGTATATTAAAAACTGAAAGTTAAAGACTTGCCAGCGGGGAAAAAAAACTTTCCCCAGGGAAAAGAAAGTTTTCCATTGGAGATAGTGTGTGTGCACACTTGAACACATTTCATAAACTTGTTATTTTCTCTGCGCAAAGGTGAATTTCCCCTTCAGATCCCAGGAACTAAATGTTGGGAGCTGCCCCCAAATAACCCCCAAAATACTGTGTGCCTGCGCGCGTGTGTGGAGTCTGTTAAAATGAATGGACGCCTGCGTGAGGAGACGCGGAGCAGTTTGGTTAAGTGTGATAGGACATGTGGTCGCGGCAGCTTTGCGTAATGGCGCGCATCAGTGGGCGTCTTGAGCCTGTGGTGGATGCGTTCCTGCTGCTGTTGTAGTCCATTTCTGTGTGTGCCTGCATGTGTTTGGAGTGTGTGCGAGCGCACAGAGGCCGCCAGAGCAGCTGTTGTAACCGCGGATTTGACGCAGACTCCCTCCTGACGTGTAGGCACTTAGCAGGGATAGACAATTAGGACGCATGGAAGGAGGCGAGAGAGAGGGACCGGTTCCATTCTGTAACTTTCTTTTTGGGCACTAGAGTCAATAATGGCCTCCGAGACGCTGTGAGAGAAGCTTACTACTACAGCTGGGAGCCGTTGTGTGCATGTCATGCAACTCGCAGCGCAGTGCAGCTGCAACTACTCAGTATAACAGCGTTCATTCGGTTTATTACTGCAGGAGGAGTGAGGGGTGTTAAGAGATTATGGGCAGTGGATCAGGTTAAAAAAAACTGATAATGTTACTATGGAGACGTGCTGTTGTCCCCATTGGCGCATTTTTTATGCTTCTATGCATATCCAAATCCCTTCCTCTGTTGCACTATGCTTCCCCTCTTGTACCTGCTTCATTTGATGTCCCCATTTTAATTTTTTTAATTTATCTTGTGGGATTTGTCTGCCGCATCAGATGCCGGAAATGAACAACATCAATCTTTAGGAAATTTAGCAAGTAATTTACCGGTTTAATTTCCCAGACAGACTGAGAAAATATGAATGCATGAATATCAAAGTAGCTCTGAGGAAGGACGACTGCCAGAACTCGAAGGTCAAAGATCCCGATCAGTGTAAACTTCATTTCAACAGAATTTATTTTACCTTATCATTGAATATTGGAAGTATCACCAGGCATAAAGTCAACAGTTACTTTCTGTTGTTGTGCTGAGAGGCTTGCCGGTGTAAAAGTGTTCATCTGTCAAGTGGAGATTGTGGGAAAAGTGTGCTTGGTCAACTTTCCCCGACCAGTCAGAGGTACAAATAAAATCATGTAATTGAAATTTTCATTTGTTTTGTTTAACTCTTATATTTGGATGGAGTTGGATCAGAACATCAGCCAGGTACTCGCTCCCAGATGTTTCATTCATTTTAGTTCATGACATTTCCAGTGGGACTGACTGGAAGTTGTTGTGTCTTTGAACCGCCCTTCTTCTGGAAATCTCATCACTCAACATGTGATGTTTCACTTTTTTTTCTGATGCTGTGTCTTTACCCCCAAATTCAATTCACAGTTGACATTTCAAGATTTTCCTAAATTAAATGTAAAAATAGTTTGATTAGAGCACCGAAAACAAGACATATGTGACACCTTAATGGGGAGAACATCAGTGTTGAACTCAGGCTAAATGTCCAAAAAGTGTCTCTCAGTTTGAACAATTATTACCACAGCAACCAGAAAATCACATTTAAACATAACAAAGCACATTAAAGGGGAAGAGTTCTTTCACTGTTGAGGAATTATTCAGCAGAAGTCCTGTTTGACAAATGTGGCAACTTTCCTGGGGCCACAAAACGTTTTCTAAATGTGAGCTGTTTGTTTTTTTTTTTTAACTAATTGCAAAATAAACTTAAATATAACAGTAACTATAAAAGATCATGCATTATCAGCTTATACTGCAACTCAGTCTTTTATCCATTTCAACAAGTTGTGAATATTTTGCTCACAGTTTCTTATAAAAAGTTGACTTCAATCACAATTTTACAAACACGGATTCTTCAATCATTACTAATGTCTTCACTGAACTTAATAGGAGCTTGGAGGCAATACGGTCCATACACAAGGCACAGAGGGTGTTCAGTGCACAACAGCCAACCTCACCCGACAGGTCAATCTGTCCCTACCAAAAGCTGGTCGCTTGTTGTTAGAGCTCATAAGTCAGACAACAGATTCAAAATTTTAAGTGATAATTATACCCATCATGTTTGTTTCTGCTAAGATATGAGCTCAAGTTTGACCTGACGGTCATTACATTTAGTTGCTGATCCAGAACTAACAGTTAATATTAGATGATTTGATCCTGTAGAGCTACATAGAACTCATGTTGCATTTAGGGACACTTTGGAAAATCCCAAACTTGAGACTTAAAAATCATCCTTTAAAACAGCTTGTCAGCAAAACTAGCAGATAAACAGATGGCTGGGCTAATTCTCCAGTCGGGGCCATTGGCAATGGCAAACAGAAGTGACAAACAGTCACTTCCTTTCTTTTTCTTTTTACTATAATAAGTCAAACTTAGAAGCATTTTATCTGTTGGTTCAACAAGTTTGTGCCCCTACAGATGACAGAAACGACCATTTTCCTGTTTACTTACTCCTATTCCAAATTAACAAACTATTGTTGCTGCAGAGTCTTAAAGCGGTTCAGACTGTTTTGAGCCATGAGGGTGTGTACTTTCAAATGATGTACAGTCAGGAACAATGCCACTCGAAACAAAGCAGCAGAGTACACATACTTGGCCTGTATTTGTACTGATGAGTGATGATGGATTAAAGCATTGCAGAAGGAGAGGGTGCATGAAAACCGTGCAGAAAACATTAAGGAAATACAGTATGTCATTAAGTTTTGTTGTTTTGCATTATTTTATGGAAATCAGCAGTCCCCTCATTGCTCATCTCTCCTCGGCCAAGTAATAAAACGTCTGTAAAATTTTAGAACTCTTTTATTCTTTGAATATCCAGTGTTTTCCTCTCTTTTTAAAATAAAAAAAACTGCATAAAATAAGTGGATGAAAACAAATTTAGTGTGACCATGAGCCAGCAGGCAGAACACATCATGAAGCTTATTATCTAAATTTTACTGAGATGCCAAGAGGTCTTGAAAAGTCCAGGAGAAGAAATGTCACCTTGAGAAGCACCAGCAGTAACTTTTGCCTCCTCTGAGCTACGCCCGTCACTCAACAGCTCCAAAAGCTCTCAACCATGTTTCTTGTGGGTTGTTTCTGCTTTTCACAACGTTAAAGGGTTTTGTAATTAAAGTCAAGTGGCGCTCAAGTGGTTTTTCTCAGAAAGATTTGTGTCAAATTTGGTGTTTGCGAGACCATCGGGGTCAAGCACCTACGCGGGGTGGTGTGGTCCTTTGTACTCGGTTAGTCAACACAAGTGTTCTGACGTCATCTTAACAGATCTCTGGACACTGAAGCTTCATGAAGAGACCAAAAAGATGCTTCTAAAAGTCAAAAAGTGATGCGAGTAAACTGCAGGGTTCATACTAAAAGGCTGGTAGAGGAAATTTCCGTACTTCCCCCGCTGCTCTGTGTGGTTCATGCTGTTCCTCGCATCTTATTTCACAGTCCTGCCTGCTCCGGGATGGTTTACACATTTAGCAGAGTGTTTATACGCTGCACATTCTTCTAGTTTGAAGAAAACATATTGTAAGGATGTGGAATAGACAGCTTCCTCTGCTCTGTAGAACAGGAACAGCACGATGCACCACATTCATTTAAGACGTTCACTCCTTTAACCTGTAACTTCATCTCGTACCTCGATGGAAACACTTCTAAACCAAAATCCTTAGCGGCATACTTCTAACAACACAGTGTTCTCTGCTCGTCTTTTTATTATCTTTCCCACAATTCCCAGAGAGATAAAGCAGATAGAGATCATGCGGTTTTCAAGGTGAGGCTCGGCCTTCCCAGCAGTTCGGTCATATGACGGTTCAGCCGTCCTCTTTCTGTCCGTTTTGAGCCGGTAATCTGCCTTTCTGTCTCAACGATTTTCTTTATCTCCCTCACATCCCGTCTGGATCTTTATGTCCCTCATTTTTCCCCCTCTCTCTTTACATCCCACTCACCCACCAAGGCTGGTGTTTTTTTTGTTTTTCCACTCTCTCTGTTTCCACATTGAAAAGGAGACTCGGTGACCTCCTGATAACATCCTGATCCTGATACAGCTGATCTCTGATAGCGTTGGTGGAGACGAATTCCCATATTTGACTAATTATTGTTCATTTACAGATATGCATTTATAGACTTATATATAGATTCTTAATGGAGAGATTAAATTAGCTTTTTATCTACCTTGTTGTCCTGTAAATAGTGTATCCATCCAGAATATACAGAAATATGTTTTCTTTTTTATTTGCGGTTGACTAACACAGATTGCTATGCACCTAACCTAACCTGGCATCACTCAGATCCTATTAAACTGACAGCAAACATCTCTTCTGTCTTCACTGACAGTACATTTAGGGAAAGCAAGTAACTGATTGAAATGACAGTCTCCTGTCTGATCTGCAAGTTTCCTGGCAACACCAGTTAGATTTTGCCGCTAATACATTTCAGCTCATCTGTAGGGTACATTTGAGCACTATGGATTCACATTCAACCTGGTTCTGCCCAACTATTGCTCACAGTTTCAGTCTTTGCTGTGATTATAGTCTGGAAACCCTGTTGCCATTAAGGTTTGCTCAGTCCAGTTAGAGACCAGTAGGGGTGGCTACGTGTGATGACATTCGATTAGTTCCAAAAATGGTGGCGGTGGTAAAGTTTTGGCACAGAGCACGTTATATGGTGGTCAACGCCGATTAGTTAAAGGCTGCTCCAATAGTTTCAAATTCAACCCGAGGTCTACCCCAATTAGGACGCAACAAATGGAAAAAAAATCCTAAAGGGAGTGTCGCCAGATCCATATGTTCACAGTGAATATGGGTCTGTTAATATCAGGCTACTTCACATTTTAACCTGCATTTAATTCGTTTTTGTGCATGTAATTGTGATCCACGTAAGAAACACTAAGTTTGATCAGTATCGGCCGGGGAGAAGTACTCTATTACATGAAAAAGTCCAGCATTCATCACTCATCATCATTTGATGAAAGTAAAGGTATTTGTCAGCAAAATGTAGTTTAAAGGTATGCATAGTAAAAGTACAGCTATATCTCTTTTGGCCCTGAACAGTCTTTTGAATGAAACCATGTGAGACTTGTGGAGACATCTGTAACGGGACAAATGGCCCCATACTTTTTGGATGTTATTACAAACCAGAAATGTTGGTAATTGCTGGTTTAACCTTATGTATTGTATTTATAGACTTATCCTGTGTTCTTTAATGTAAAGTCTCAATCTAACAAACGTCACATCTTCATTTAGTAAATTATGTTCCACTGATACTATATTCAGCTGCTCTTCTATACCCTTTGCCAAAAAAAAAGAGACACATGCTCCTGTCAGTCAGTCCGACTGTCAGATGAGTGTCCAAAAAAATTATTTACACATTTCCATTAAATCTGTTATGGGAGTCACACTGATCCAATTTGCAGCTGGATTACATTCAGTGATTATATCACAGTAAGATTTGGAGGCTTTCACCAATAAGGCGATTATTTTTTCTCAGATGTAACTGACAAACTGAAGCCAAAGTCAAGTCAAATGTACTTTTTCTTCAGCAGAGATTTATACTATCTGAGTAGCTTGTTGTTAATCTGAAAAGCTTCTCAGTGCTGCAAAGTAAAAAGGGCATAATATGATTTGCAGAGACATGGCACTGAGCTATTTTTGCCACCAATTTTTCTATCTTTCGCTTCTTTAAACTTCAAAAGTACAGGAAAAAAATGTTTTCTGATCAAATGAGAGCTGTTGAGTTTCTTCTCCTTGTGTCACCTAGCTGACCCTTCACCACAGTAATACCAGACATGCTGTATTAAAAGCACCTCTCAGCTACAATGTTGGTACAGCGGACACAGGAGAAGGTAGGAATGTTAACAGTTGTGGAAATAAAAGGATGCAGTTCTAGCGATGATCCAGCTGGAGCGACCTGTTGAACAATCGCAGCTCAAATACTCGGGAGCGGCCATCTTCATTTTCTCCTTATAGAATGAGACACCTATAGGTGACACCTGTAGGGACTGATCTGGCCACCTTTGATATTTGAGCTGACAGATGTTCGGATGACCCGAGGGTGAAACCTGCTGCCTGGTGTCTGAACCACATTCCTGCACAAACCCAATCCCCTCTACTTGTCCCATCATTTGGTTTAACTGGAACTTCAACCTAATACTAATCCTAAATGTAATCTTTACCCAGAGGCCAAAAGCTTAACCCCAACTTGGCTGATGGTCGCGTAGGAATGATCAAAGAGACGTCTTCAGTGGTGTAAAGCTTATGGATCGAACCGGAGTTCGAGCATTTTTCTGTAATGTTTTCTTCATAGACAGCCATATTTATACACACTACGACGGTCATGGTTTAGAGCTTGAAGTTTGCTGTCATACTGTCACATTAGGTCCAATATAAACTTTTCAATAACTTATGTCAAGTTAAAGACACCCTGCAGACATGTTGCAAGACCTATGCAATAATAACTGCTTGTTTTTCTGCTTAAAAAGTCAGCTGAGTGTGAAATTTTGGCTTTTGAGTGAAAACAGAGAAAGTCAAAACATTTCTTTCTAAATCTGACATATTAAACAACCTGATATGAAGCCAGAGCGCACACCTGTCAGTTCAATAGACGATACCACATCAGTGTCACGTTTTGTCTCGCCTAAGCGTGAAAAGGACACACGTGGTTAAGGCACCAAAAAAAACCACTTGGTTAGATTTAGGAAAAGATCATGGTTTTAGTTAAAAACAACACTGCAACTTGGTTCAGGTTGGTACACAAAAACTACTTAGTAGAAGGTCATGGTTTGGGGGAAAAAGTAATTTCTCTTGGGTAAAATTCTGTACATCATGTAACGCAAATATTTAATGTGATGTTAACTTAAAAGAAATTCACAATGACTTGCTTTCTCACGGACACGTACAACAGCCGACCAGGTGAAAGTCCTGCGTTTGTTCCATTCAATGACCTCCAACCACCTCTCGACTTGAACTTTGTCACTCTTTGTACTTCTTCACATGAACTCCTTCTTAGCCCCATGTCATACGTGTATATACTTGTCACGCCTTGTCAAGGCAATATGTAACACTGCTACAGTATTCTTTAGTGACTGACAGGTGTGATACCGAGCTGTATTAAAACACCAATACAAGGGTGGGGAAAAACATGCGTATCGTATACCTTGTATTGCTATCATCAGGGGAGCAAGACCTTAAAAAAACCCTCATGAATCAGACTGTTGTTTAAAGACAGTTTTGAGTTTTAAATGAGGCAATGTTTTTTTATTTTTTTTTTTTTTTTACATTTTACCAAATTGGAACAAAAAGTATGCCAGAATTAGCGATTAGCATGTCTTGTTCGCAAAGTAGCCATAGTTGTACAGATAACTGCAAGTTATCAATATACGTTTCATGTCTGCGTGTCATGATTTGACTGAGTTATGACAAATGTGAGAGAGGGAGGAGTCCCCCGGGGAGGCTTTGGGCTTTCTTTCGGCTTTGTCTCGCAGAATGTCGATTGCACCGCTGAACGATGAGATGCAGAGCAGCTCTGTGAATATGGGGCTTTACACTCAGATCTAAAGGGAGCACAGAAGTATTTTCCCTTCAGCAGGTAAATGTGAAAACAGCCTTCAAGCATCGTGCATCATTTACATATTCACGTGAAGTATAAGCAAAGCTCAGTTTAAGTGGAGGGGGGCTTTAAATTGATTTTGGCTGGTAATGCACTGGAAATCCTGTCTGCATGCTGTGTTAATGCACTGGTTGGAAACTGTGACATGTCGTGTTCCCCCTCTCACCAGACAAAAATGCTGCTGTGGGATTATCCTGCAAAAACCCACAACTACATCCATGATCCACGACCAAGCTGTTTTACAATGACTGCAAACAATTCATAGGTTCTGACTTTCTGTTACATATGTGATGATGAATTGACAAGCCTGTCATACCTTTGCTTTCCACCCTGCTCCCTGTGTTGGCACTGACCACCGCTACTTATAATTGTGAAGGGTACTGCGCTGCTCAGGCTCTGGGCTGTGTGCTACAGAACTGACTTCATATTCCTTTCTCCTCCTTGATGCCTTGCCTGGCGTCTCTGCCGGATATATTTCTCAGTTTACAGTAATGTTCAACTGCTGATAGTCTAATAGTCCTGCTCACAACTGATGGGTGACTGGATGTTGGATCTATGGGCTAGCTTTTGCCAAAGCATTAGATCCCAATGTCTGTTACAGTTATTTAGGGCCTTTAATCTCACTTGTATTTGTCTTCCATCTAAATACAGCCATTTAGTCCTTTTACTCCTAAAATGTTGATATAAACTGTCCTGAATGTGGACCACCATATAAACCAGATTAATTAAACTGTACTGTTATGTTTCTCTTCTCTCCCATTAAAGCGTGAATGGTCTTGGGTATGTGTGCGGTATAGACGGAGGATAAACACTCAAAGGAAGACTAATTTTGGAGCTAGTTGAACTTCTGTGTAACATCTCTTAAAATTATAGTTTGCGTAAACAATTAGTCTAATTTCATTTTGGTTTTGGATGGCATGACTTCTTGCTGCGGTGCAAGTGGAGCAGAACAGTCAATAGATGTTGTGTGAAGGCAAATAAAGGTTTCATGGCAAATTCAAATTGCTTGAATACGGTAAATAATCGTAAGCACAACAATAAGCACGGGGGCTCCCCAAGGATGTGTGCTCAGCTCCCTGCTCTTCACCCTGCTAACTCATGACTGCACTGCTCTACAGCACCAATCACATCGTAAGGTTTGCGGAATACACGACTGTGGTGGGTCTCATCCGCAACAACGATGAGGCAAACTAGCAATGAGGCGAACCAATTAGCCATGTGGTGCAGGGATAACAATCTGTCCCTCAACATGACAAAAACAAAAGGAGATTGTTTTAGACTTCAGGAGAACCCTCACCCCCCTCTGACCATCAATGGTTCTGCAGTGGAGCGGGCGAGCAGCACCAAATTTCTGTGTGCGAATATCGCCGAGGATCTCTCCTGGACAAACAACACGGCATCACTGGCCAGGAAAGCCCAGCAGCGCCTCTACTTCCTCCGCAAATCAAAGCGAGCAGGAGCCCCAGCACCCATCATGTGCTCCTTCTATCGAGACACCATGGAGAGCATCCTGACCTGCTGATCACTGTATGCTACGGGAGCTGCACCGCCTCCAACCACCGACCCTGCAGCGCATAGTGAAGGCAGCTGGCAGGATCATTGGTTCCCCACTCCCCCTCCTTCCTGGACATCTACAACACCCGCCTTAGCCGCAAAGCAGTCAGCATGGTGGGAGACTCAACCATCCCTCACACAGCCTCTATAGCCTCCTGCTTTCTGGGAGGAGGTACTGCAGCCTCCGTCACCTCCTCCAGACTGAGGAACAGCTTCGCCCATGAGTCTGTCAGGATGCTGAACTCTCTCCCTCTCACCCCATAAACTCTGAACTTTTGCACTGTGGACACACATTTGCACTACTTTGTCTGTTTTATTGGTTTTTTTTGTTGTTGTTGTTGCATATTCTTATGCTGTTCTTGTTTTGTATATTTATTTTGCACACAGTAGGACTGAGAAATGTTTTTTTCGATCCATCTGTGTGTCTGTATGTCATATTGTGCAGGGGTCCCCAACAACCGGGCCGTGGACCAGTACCGGGCCGTGGATGATTTGGTACCGGGCCGCACAGAAAGAATAAAAGACGTATTTATTTTTTATTTTATTTACATTAGGCTGCATGGTATTTTATTTTGAAAAATGACCACTTCCGTCCACGCCTCTTTCTCGCAGTTGTCTCAGACGCAGTTTTTTTCATGCACCGATAAGCCCACAAGTTAACCCGAGCAAAAATTAGCAAAAAACAAAAGTCTCTGGAGAAGTTCTTTGAAAAGGGGGAAAGACTGAATGATGAGACAACAGAAAACTCCAAGACCACCAACAAAAAGAAAGCTGCATTTAAAAGAAAGTCCTACTTAAATTACAGGTTCATCGCATCATGTGATTCACATTCTCCAAGCCCGCTCTGTATAATATGTGGCTACCGGCTATCTAATTGTGTTTTGTTTTTGTTGCATCAATCAAAGCTTTTCTTCAGTCTGCAGGACTTTGCATCAAACCCTCCAAACACCACTGCCACTCGCTGCTTTCTTCAGTACAGTGTTACTTACCATTGTACTTATGCTGACAAGGAGTACAGTTTATCTCTATGTTATTTGCATAAAATGTGATAACTTCTATGACAGAACCATCAGGTGGAACAAACCTGGCATTGTGCAAAATCTAACCAGTGACCAGTGGAGATATGAGCAAATACCCGGGCACATCAAAGTAGGCTTACGTTTGTAATGGATAAATCTGCCAGTTATTGTTTAGATAAATCATTTTGTTTGTAAAATATCAGAAAAAGTAAAAAAAAAAAAGGTGTCCATCACAATTTAATTAATGGATAAATATCACAATCATAAGAAGTCAGTTGTTACATTTGTTGCCTAATAGTCTATCAACAAACTAATAAATAAAATGTTTCATCTCAAAATGAGGGTGTGATATAATTGTCACCACTTAAATATAGAATATACTGTAGCTATCGTGTGTCTCCCAGTCTGCATTTTCATTTGTCATTTTTCTTTTACGCCCTGTTTAATTTGTATGGTACTTCCTATCCCACTAAGGACAGCATGGCTACGTATGACAATACAAGTCATACATAGCCATTCTGACCTACTGTAACTACTCTGTTTAGCTTAGGGGAGGGATGGTGCCTGGGTACAGCGTACGGGAGGCAGGATATGATTGAGTGGCAACTAACAGTTATGAACGGCCGTTATGAAGCCTCAAGTTCAGATGTTGGCCGACACCATCTTGCTAGTTCGGAGACGTTTGGAGCCGGTAGTGACCATATTTGGACGAGCTGGGGAAGAGCGAGCGGTGGTTCTGACTCGATCTGATTGGAAACCCAACGATACTAAGTCCTGCCCACCGATGGCTGTAACCTGACTGCCCCACAGGCCTGTCAATCAAACAGACACGCCCCCAAAAACATGCCTTTTTGAGGCTTATATTCTAATTATTTTCAGATAGACCGCCAAAACTAATAAGAAGGAGCGACTTTAGTGTGATCAGTAACGTGTGCACTGACATATGAACTGATTCAGGGATGCTTTTATTCAAAGTGCAGGCACTTTACAGTACAGTCAAATGCATGTGTTTTTGGAACTGGCAGCCACAGAGAAACAAACACATGCATAACTTTAGAGATGATGACATGCAATATATGATTGTATGATATGCATGATATGATTACACTCACCTCAAACTAATCAGATAGTTATAATCTTAAAATGAAACTAGAGAGGACTAGAGACAATGGATCATAAGTCTTGTCTTCATGAGATCATTTTCAAAATTCCTCTCCAAAAAGAAAGATGCATTATATGTGTGATTTCGTTATTTAGCAGTTACAGTTTTGCATCACATAAAAAACATTTGTTTGTACACAGCTCTCATAAAGTTTGTAACAACTTGGGAAACGCAGTTATTGGTTTGGCTTTAATTCCTGCCTCGTTTCCTTCAACCAAGAGATACACAACCTGCAAAAAAACTTTGTGGAAAAAAAAAAGGTTTGGATGTCAGTCAGATGATAAATAGTGCCTGGGAGAACACAACAGGTGGTATTGTGAATAAAATCACGAGGACTTTTGTTACATAAGCCCAGTAATTGTTAATTTGTTGTTGACATGCTCAATGAAATTCAGTGCAGCTCATTATTTTATCAGGGGACGGTTGATCATGTACGCTGCATATAAAATACTGCTAATGACTCATTCAATCCTTATCTAATCCACCATGACAGCTAATTAATGGTTGTTACAAGAAAAAGATGTGGGGATTTAATTGTGCTCTGACTTGGCAACACTTTGTGACCTCGTCTGAAGAAAACAATAAATACTGATGTCAAGAGTTTAAAGGGAACAAAGAAAATAATAACTTCACAAGACGTTTAATGTCATTAAAAGTAGATCATCTACATGTCAGTGTAAAAAAACCTATTATGTCTTTGAAACATACTTAAAGTAAGGGTTCACCTTCACTATGTGGACCCATGGCCTGATGAACCTGGACTTGGAAAAGCTAACCTGCCCTTTTTAACACCCATCCTCAATCTGTGCAATGTGTTCAGTTGAATATGACACATTAAAACTGAAATAATAAAGGTTTAACAAACAGATACACACAGATTGTAAACCTATAAGCAACTACACTGAGGTCCCAATCCAGATACATTATTGTTTTAAAATGCGTTAACTCTTGCTACATTTACAGCTCACGTCCAAAGTACTTCATTATTTTTTAACCTCCGATACAGTTCTGATATGTTCCTCCCCTGATTCGTCAAGCCTTTATCAAACAAACTCATTTCTGGAAGAAAACAAACTACATTGGCCCTAACAGGGGTTACTTAAACATAGATAATGAATTGACCTTGTTGTATATGTTAGCAGCCGTTGTGTTGTAATTCAGCATCTTATAATTCTGTCTACGTGCACAGCAGGAAAGCGATTGCAGTCATTTGTGACAATTCCCGTGTCCCGCACCGTTATCAGCCCTACATGGAGCGCTATTACTGAGTGACAATAAGGCAAGTTGAGGACTCAGAACCAAAAAATCCAGACTGAAGTTTTGATGGTAAACATTTTTCTATCAAAATCATTGCAAGGATGAACAGACAGTGAAAAAATGTGCAAAAAGTGTCAACGTTTCAGTCCACGTTGGACTTTCTTCAGTGCAAAATAAAGCATGCCCGATGAAGTCAGTCACGCTGTGTATGGGTTCCTCTACAGGTGCACCTAGTCAATGATCAGGGGCTTCACTGAACACCACCATTTTTTACTAGCAAGCCTTCAGTCTGAATTTTGTTGCCGCACCTGAGAAGAAGACAAACCTCCTGTGAACCATATTTGGTTCTGTGGTGTGTCCTGATATTCTTACCCGAAGCTTCTCCTTCCTCTGAAGCTGAATCAACACAACAACGTCTCGTCTGTAAATATCTAAGCTCTGAGAAACAATCCAGATAACGGACACAGAATCTGTGTAGACGGTGGATTGTAAGTCCATAAGCAATACGGGGGAGGCCGATTGAACACATCAAGCTCAATCAATCACCAGATGTAAAAGAAAAAGAAAGAAAAGTGGTTGTAACTTTCAGAGAGTGATTTGTGACTTGTTTTCAACAACCAATCCACTTTTATATACAGTCTCTGGACGGGAGTCACGCAGTACAACCGGGCGCCGGGAAAAATGTGAAAAAAGGAAGAATGATGGTTACAAACAAATCAATATTTTATATTGATACTATTTAAATATCAAAAAAATCGTGTCCCATCCCTACTTGTAATCATACATCATGTGTGTGATCAGTGGTGTAGGTTACACCCTCTTATGTTTACATAACAACAATAACCAACAGCCTGATCAACACAGTACCGTATTTTTCGGACTATAAAACGCACTGGATTATAAGGCGCACTGTGAATTAACGTGTCTGTGTTCACACATAAGGCGCACCGGATTATAAGGCGCATTAAGCAAAACAACACAGTCCGGTAAATTAAACTTTCCACTTCCGTACCATTGATTCATTGATGTTGAATTCTTTGGCGGCTGCTCTATTCCCATGTTCTGCTGCGTAGCTAATTGCTTGGAGTTTGAAACCCGCTTCGTAAGCATGCCTCTTAACAGGTGCCATGTTTTGGAGTCCTTTTACGTACACACAAATGTACTGTAATATAATGTTGAAGCACAGTAAGTATAAAAAGTGGAGGGGGTAAGCGTACTAAATACTGTTCTCTGATTGGTTTATTGTGGCTAACGCATACTCTGGGCGCGGGCTGCCTTGCATGAACGCACTTTTAGTTTAGACATTACATTCGTGTTACGGGCCGATCAGGTGGTGACTCAACGTACCGTAATGCTCCGAATATCCATTGAGCGGAGCGGCTTCGTTGCTTACCAAAGTCGTACTTACACATTTCGACAGATTTTTGAGCGCATTGTACCACATAAAATCGATCAATAAGCACAACAAGTAACCATACATAAGGCGCGCTGGATTATAAGGCGCACTGTCCATTTTTGAGAAAAGTGAAGGATTTTAAGTGCGCCTAATAGTCCGAAAAATACGGTAACTATGAATGCCCCAAAGTCTTGTAGTCTGTAGTTTAATGCAAAAATCTACAGTCAGTCTTTTTTGAAACCTTGGACGTCTCTGTCTCAGCCACTTTTGCCCATTTTGCTGGCAATCTAGCTCCATTAATCCGCAAATACTATATCACACACACACACACACACACACACACACACACACACACACACACACACACACACACACACACACACACACACACACACACACACACACACACACGGAAGCAAGGTCAAAGCCACTGTTGAGCCCTGCAGTCTATTCCTGTCTGTGATTCTATTAGGCTTGACATCAGATTAGCTGCTCTGATCTCTGCATCTGATTTAGATTGGTAACCTATTACTGCTCCGTCTATCTTACTACTCTCTCACAACCGCCGCTGACAATCCATTTACCACAAATCTCACCGAAGTGTGCTGATCACGCGGTTCTCAGTTGTCAACCTGCTCCGGTGCCTCGGCTCCTTTCCCTCTCCTCCCGATGCGCCGTGTCTGGCCTGCGGAGACGCTGCGATGCGATGCGATGCGAAGCGAAGCCTACTTCGATGTAACTCTAGAGTCCTGTCAACAAACAAACGTGCCGCAAAGTGCTTTAGAGATGACAGAGGAGGCAGAAAATTGATTTAAAAAAAAAGAGAAAAGAAAAGAGGCCAACTGGAGGGAAGACCACAAACCTTACTGAGCGTGTGAGTGTGTTTGTGTGTGTAATCCCACCTTGTCAGATGTAGGACTCAATGAAAAACCACATCAGAGTATGAAAGGGTTATTTTCCTTCGCTCACGGTGCAGACCACAGAACTCTAACACGGACCGGTACTGTTGCGTAAGACCCGTTTGGATAGAAGCTTTCTTGTTCTATTTCTTCCTCTCCCTCTTTCACACAAGGACTAAACAGGCATGTGTCAACATCGCTGCACTCATTTATCCAATAAATCAAGGAGGGGTAAACATGAGCCACGTAGGGTCAGCAGTCTGCGAGCGTGCTTCGCCACCCAAACACTTCAGCAGCTGGTTCAGATCGACGTCTTTGTTTGAAGTGTGAAGGCTCTGATAAACTAAACCATGTTTCAGGGATGCAGTGGTCCATTATGATGATAACTTCATGCTGTATCATAAGTCACCTGTTCCTGAGTCAGTGCTGCACTCTCCCTGATCTATCTGACATTTAACGCAGTCTAAATGCTGCACTTAAAGGGCAATTTCACCAATTTGATCAAAGTTTACCGTCACAAACTGGACACGAAGAGTTTAGAAGAGCTGCGTGTTTCCCTGGCTGGTATTACAACATACAGCAATGAATTGCATTGTGGGAAATGTATGATTCTGCGCTTTAAGAGCTTGAAGCATATTTAACATTAAAAGTCAGGAAATTTCAGCCTCAATTTAAACTGTTACATTTTAAATTTGTCTCACGAGTCTTATAGGTTTTTGGAAATCTAACTAAATCAGTAAAGTTGTTTTTAAATGTAAAAATACAATAAATCTATCAAGTTAAAAGTAAATATGATTAGTAAATCTCTCCCTTGCTCTGATTTATTATTTCAAGACCCAATATTCCAAACAAAACAACTGGTGGATTTCTTCATTGGAGATTTAAAAAAAAAAAAAAGAGAGATGGAGGGAGAGTGACATAGAACCAAGGTCACAAGTCATAATCGAACCGGGGACCTCTAAGCCCTCAATTTTCTTTAAAATTTTGAAACTTGTATCATTTGAGTTTATGTTAAGTTGCCGTGTAATGTGTCTGTGTGCATCCCTAACAAACAAAACGGGGACCCAGTCTTATAACAGCCCTTTCAGGATTTTACACAGTTTTTTGTTTTGTTATTGTTGCGATCAAAAAGGCTTCATTTTGCAGCAGAAAAATTGTGATTGTAGTTTTAAGTGCATTTTTTGTGTAAAATTACTGTATGCACAAAAACAACGTGCAGTCTCTTACAACTGGAAGAGTGTATACAACTAATAGCATTCCTCATCTTAATGATAAGACCACATTTCCCACAAACCCCATCCTTTTGTTTTTTTTTAATTTTTTGATTGTTTTTTTCTGGTATTTGCTGATAAGAGGAGAGTAGAACCGTGCTGACCGTGAATTAAAAGTTATTTTTGTTAACAAAACAAGTTTTGTTTAGAAAGATTACTTTAAATTGGAATAATTTCAGCAGAGCACCTGTTGACGACCTGTTGTGCGGATTTTCTTTTTTGAATTTTGCAAAATTGTAAGCTCACGCAAATGTTACGGAGATTACTTGAATTTGTGTTAATTATTGTAATCACATTTTGCAGAGGTAGTAGTCATCCAGTAGTCATCTTCCACAGAGTAAATTTAAGTGGCCTCTTTGGTGGACAGAGGAGCAGCGTTTGTCTGCAGTTTATTGATTTTAAAACTGTTTTGTTTTGTTACCACTCATTGCCTTTTGGAGCAGCTAACTGCTTTAACTTGTGTTGTTTTGTCCATGTTGAGGAGTGAAATTCTTCAACTACATTTTAATGGCAACTTCACTAGTTTGAAAAGTATCATGAGTGAAAACAGGGTTTGTAAGGAAGCCACCCCAGCAAGAAGAATCAAGTTTGTTTGACACTTGTGTGCCTGTGTGTAATGTTTGCAGTAACAATATGAGCTTGGCTGTCACAAATTTCAGCTAATAGAGGGACTCGCTGACAGACAGAAACCACCTAAAAGGTCCAGATTCTTGCCAGAGCCTCTGATAGTCTTCCAGTGGGTTCACTCAGACAAGAAAAAATGAAGTGCATATGACACCATCTGCTTGGCAGTAACAGAATGTAAGAGTAAAAACGGATCGTAGGTTTTCCCTGCTCCACTGTCATATTTCTATACTGGGTCACACTGAACATTTTTCACTTTTAAAAAACAACTTTTTTGTTTTTGTTTTTATCCTGGACTGCAGCAGTGAGGCCAAAACCTATAAACGCAAATGTCTTTCACTGACTGAGTGACTAAGGCGATGTTCAGACTGCTAGCCCAAATCCCAGCTATCAGAAAGTGTCGATTTTGGCGCTGTAGAGGACAACGATACTCCACGAACAGAAGCCGAAATTAACTGTCTGCTGTCACCTCTGTGCCGGCAGCTTCTGTGTTAGGAAGCCACGTCACCAGCGTAGCTGCGCGTACGTCGTTACCACAGCAACCCATGCAAATAGGTTGGTGATGTCTGGACACACCAAATCCAATCTGTTAACGTGCAAATAACGGTGCAGATAGTTAGTCCTAAAGATCTGATTTGAGAATCAAATTCGATTTGCCTGCTGTCTGAACATAGCTGAAGCGATCGTGGTTTCGTGGGTTGATCGATTGTCGCATGACTGACTGACGTTGCACCGTTGGTTGGCTGAATGCTACGACTGTCAAACTGAAAGCACATCTCGGTGGCAGTACAGAAAGCAAATAAGGCCAGATGTCAACTTCCTCCAGCTCGTTCTTGTGGATCCCGAGCTGCTCTGCGATCTCACAGCTCACGACCGTACTGTAGGTGAAGGATAAAACAGAGATTGCATAACTGCTGCCGCTCCTCTTAACCTAATGAAAAGAAAAGTCCACCAGTGATTCATACACAGTCCAGCTGTACACAAGGTTTGGGCCTATTCTTGTTATAGTCAAAAATATAGATAGTTGTGGAAAAAAATGCAAGCGCTAAAAAAACCTGTTTGGGTACCTTTATTGTATGGATATATCTAACAATGACAAATATTCACAAATTGCATAAGTAGATACACGCATTGGGAATAGTAGTAGTTGACTGGACTGCTGTGTTTCACAGGAATAGTGTCTCTCCTCCTTCTCTCCGTGGGTTATGTACTCAGTCTCGCTGCGAAGTGTGTGTTCTCATTTGATTTTCTCTGTCAGGTGAAGGAATGTGTACCTGTAGGTATGTACATACAGTATGTACGCATGAGTTACAGCCCCGGTGTGCACAGACACTCGACTCCCTTTAACACGCAACACTTTGACCTGCTCGGGAAACTTTCCACTGCTTCTTTCTACGGAGAGCTTTTATCACCGCTCACACTTTGACTAACATCACTTTCCCTCTCTTCAACGCACACACACAAACGCACACCACAACAAAGCGTAGACGCACGGCAAGTTTTGTCAAGAAATAATCACGGTGAATTCAGGTGAGTCACCTGGCTCACGGCAGCAAAACGTTCAGACAGAAATTCACTGTTAAGATAGGAATTCTGCCCTTCCCTCCACCCCGGGGGTTAAAAGAGAGCCAAATGGGAGGTGGAGGACGACGAAGAGGATGAACTACAAATCTTCGCAACCTAAATCAACGTGTAATGTGGGCCTTCACGTTCATAACGTTCACGCACATAAAATGTGGTGGTAATTACGGTCACTTGTGTGCCTACAGACAGCAAAAAAAACTGCAAAATTCAGGAAATATAAACTATAACATACCATAAAATATTACTTTCAAACATCGACATTTTTGCTGAGAAGGCCGATGTTGCTCTCAGCCAGGGCGATGTTTTATAAAACTAAAAGCATCATGGTGACATAATTCCTCACATGTCCAGCTCAGGATTCTCATCGTGACCTTGTCACACCTTTCTGTATATCAAAGCACTTTTAATCGGTTTAAACTGTATTTTAAATGTTATTTTCCACTCAAGTTTTCAAATGCAACAAAAAACCTGCCGCCCTGGTGATCTCTAACCTGCAACATGCGTTTCCCTTTGCGGACTGTAATGCTAGAAAATTCCTGGATATCTCAGGAATTCCTTTATCAGTGGAAAACCTGCAACCGCGTTCTGGCTGTTTATCATTTTGCCAACACAAACCAGATCCAGATGGCAGAGTGTGAGTCTTAAACAATCCAGATAGATGAGTTGTTGTAATCGGCTTCCTGCTCATGCTTCACATCGCCTGTGTTTTAATTCAACTCTACGCAAGTTCATTCTCATTTTTGTTTTTTTGTGTGGTCTCTGAGCTCCATAAGCACTCTTTGGCTTTTTGTCATTTTCCAGTAATTTCAGGACCACAGAGGCGACTTGTAAATAGTTGAGCAATTACATGGAGCCATTCAGCAGACCGTTGATTCAAAGCATATCTGTGACTTGAAACTGATGTGATTGTTGCTATGAAATCTTCCTGTCTCTGTATTTGAGGGGCACTGAAGATCGTGTTCTGACATTTTTTTGTTCAGTGTCTCAGTGTTGGTGAATTACAATTTGCTGATCAAACACTCAGCTGGAAATTGAGCCCCAGACCAGACTGGGTGTCTCTGTCGCTCTCCCTGTCTCTCTGTGCCGTAACATCTGGAGTCAATTGAACAGAATTAGAGCTCAGAGATTGCTGGGTGAAAATCCCTGTGGAGGATTTACTGGTTTGGCACACTGCTCCGTTAAGCCCTATCTCTAAGCATCCCTGACTGCATCATCACTGGGGTCTCCACGGTAACTGCACCGTACAGTATCATTGCCCCGGTCTCAGATCGATACGGTTGTGGTTTCCTGAGCTGGCAGGAGCCCCGCGGAGGAGAAACGTTCAAACACATGGGTCAGGGGTGGTTTTATTCATCATTTGGATAATCGTGCTTGATTATATTTAAGACTGACCCGGGCCATTACAGTACTAATATGGAAAACCAGTACTTATCCAAGTTGCCCCACTGAGTTTAGACTGCAGTAGTTTACATCCCTCAGGGTGTTTATCAGAGGGAACCTGTAATGTCACAATCTATATTTAGATCCTATATCTTGGGGTTAGGCAGACATAACTGGGTGGGGTTAGGGTGAAGGTATGGGGAAACATATATCAAACAGGAAGCAGACTTTTGCTTCCCAAGGATCCCTTATTATTAATATTTAACTTGTGTTTTATTCACACAGTTATTTGAACTCCATTGACAATAAATGGAACTTTCTATATTGTGTCTTCTCTTATTCTGTTTTACTAATCCGTGTTTTTTCTGTAACATTGCTTCTATCTTGTCCATGATGTTTGTGTTCCATTCAAGTGTCTGTCTTATTATCTTATATTGTGTTCCTAGTCTTCGGTTTAAATGTAAATAGGTGTAAATAACACGTAACCCGTAATTGTAATGGCATTGCTGTTGTTTTGATTTCTAACATCTTAACTGTTGTTTTTCTCAGTATAATGGGTAAATTGAAAGATGGCTGATCCATTCAGTGTACCTGTATTTTAGCGGCTGTGTGGACTGTAGCTGACTTCTAAGTGTTGATGAGGCAGCCCTCATTGTGTTGTTCTTTTGTGTCAATGCCAGCCTGGTATTTCCAGACCCAAATTCACTGCAGTCATATATGGGTTGGGCCACGTTCCAATGAGCATTGTTTGCAGACATTGCATCCTAATAGGTGTAGACCTAAGGTTAAGTTTGAAACTAAGAAGCTTTAACCAATCAGCACCATATGACATGTTATGCGCCAAAATTCACCAAGGTGTAACGTACCGACCTCCCAGTTTTTAGGGAAAAAGTCTGATGGGAAAAAAAAAGACATTTAGGGACACAAGGAAATGTTCTTGCTTCAGCTTCATTTCCTCAATATTTGCTAGCGTTGCTGCAACTGTGTGTATCACTTCAGCGAGCTCGACCGCGGCCGCCATTGTTAGAACAACACTTTGAAACAAACGCTTGACTTTAACATCATCGCAGTCGGCCACCAACACTGGTCGCTGATTGGTCCGCTCTTCGGAGTGGCTTCATGCAAACTATAACGGCAGTGACAACTGAAGCTGTGAGCAATAGGTGGGTGAAGCCAGGATAGCTGAACAGTTTTCTCCCTATCAAACAAGGTTTGAACAATGAGACCCTTAAAAGGCTGCTATGATCGGTCTATAATTAGTCGATGGACAAAAAATGTACTATATTGATAATCAATTGTAATTATTTAACTACCCTCTGTAAGATACTGATGTCCTTTGCTTGGATGTAAGACAGAAAGGCAGCAGTCTGCATCATTAACCACTCTGTGCACTGGTCAATATATGAAGAAGTCTGTATATATTGTAATTCAAAGTTTTCCAGTATCTCATTTTTTAAATAGGCAATGTAGAATAATGCCAAAGAATATATAAAAATGTACCTGTTGGATATTCCAAGATGTATTTTTACATTTAAAGACAAAACAATTAATAAATAGAGAAAATCTAACATCTAGAGATGAACAACAATGCACAATAAAATAAATCTTAGCAGCCAAACTGTTCTTTTTATCCATCATATTTCAAGTCGGATCGGTTTTGCTTTTCTTTCTTTTCTTTAAACACGTGTAACACTAACATGACTTGGAAGTGTGAAGTCTGCAGCTTCTACAGAAATTAACATGACAGGTATTACTAAACATTTATAGCATCCAGTCTTTTACTGTTAATTTTTTCTCAGTATTTCACCTTTAAACATACATTTAACAGAATAAAGTTAAAAACACTGCTCCTGTTTGTTGCTGCCACACTAAGCTGTCTGTTTAATTACAGCTATGTTTGATTTTGAACATTGCAAGCAGCAGCCTGTAAGCAGCTACATAGGCGTGAATATTTAATTAAAGAAAATATGTAGTCATGAACAACATATGTAATTAGTTCCCTCAATATTCCTAGGAAGAAAACACCCACTAAAAAAAAAAAAAAAGAAGAAATTACAGCAGGAGTTGGCAGAGCTACCGGGGAGCAGATATAGCTGTCCTTAACTGGTTCAACTAATCAGATTGCGTTCCTGAAAGCATCTGTTGTTTAAGTGATTCAGTGGAACACCTGGAGCAAACAGCATCCAGCTGAGGATATGCAGTCAAAACAGAACAAGGGTGCAAAATAATATATTATATAAATATAGAGTAAAGTTCTGGATTTAGCAGCTGCTAAAATCAGGTGACAAGTTTGTTTTGAACTGATGAGATTTACTGTCCACAGCTCTACTCTCATGTTTAATGGGATTATGATTGCTCAAATTAAAAATGACTTTGGGAGGATGGTTCCTCTTTGGTGCCGGCGTTTAGGGCTCACCTGTGCAGCTCTGCTGCTCCACATGCAGCAGTTATTCGCTAATTCGTTTTAAGTGGGTGTCCTTATTGTTTTTAGCCTAGAAGCAAAAGCACAAATTGAATCTTAGACCTTAGATCCAGGGTCAATACACTGTAGATCCTGTGCACCGTCACATTGTGTAAAGACCCTGTTCATAAGCGGAGCGACCGCTTTTACCGAGGCTGGATCTCAACAGCAAATGTCTTTCTCCTCTATTTAAAGACAAGCTGTCCGTGACGCTTGTTTCACCAAAGCTTCCTCTGGGTTTAGCTGTTTTTTGTTTTTCTGTCACATCGATCAGAATGTTGGAATAATTTAACGTTTAAATCATGTTTACCACATCTCGGCACCTGTCTGTGTCACAGCTTGTAGTTTTGTAGACTGCCCAATTTATAAGGCATTTTATACTACATGTCTGCTTTATGTTTGTTATTCTCCTGTAAGAAAGACGTGGTTTGAAAGTGCAGTTGACTGTCACTCAATCATTGGTGGTGCTGAACCAATGCTTAATTAATGCACATAAAGTGTCACGTGTCGTCTTTGGTGCGGCAACATTTGAATGTGACCGTTTTTGTTTGTTTGTTTGTTATTTCGGAACAATTTTGCTTCACATATAAATATAAATACTAGAAATACCCGCTCCGGCTGGTTCTCTTCGTGCCGTCTCTACCAGAAGTTGCTTCTGTCCGTTACTCCATGTTAATCAGACAGATGGGCAGATTTCTGTCTTGCTCGAACACGTTACTGCCCGGTAAACAGGGCTTTTCCTTTTAATGTACTTCTTAATCCAAAATTCAACAGAATGGATTTTGAAGGGGTGTGTTCAATTATTTGTACCAATTTGGGGCATGACGTCTCCATCTCGCACCAGTGAGGTTATATTACATCTGTCAGATCTCAGCCAGTCACACTCACCACACACACACACACACACACACACACACACACACACACACACACACACACACACACACACACACAAGGGTGTAGCACAAAAGTCTGGGCCCCATAACATAAGCAGTCTCTGTAGGCCCTGTTCTACTCGGTTTATGCATCTTTGGAAAAATTGGAGAACATTTTATTTTATTAGTCACTAACGATCTGTTCATGACACGAATGATATGTGGTTAAATCTGCATGTCTCATCCCTCCTTTCTCAACGCACTGTAATCTATACCCCCCCCCCCATTGATAATGGAGCAATGTAATGTAACAGATGTAACAAAAACTCTACTATTATTTCTGTGTATTTTTTCATTTGCTTGCAGCGTCGGAGCAGTTAGTGCTTTCGTTAAAGAGATGAGGTCGATGCTCGGTTGTTGTTTTTTTTATATTAGAATTTGCCTGCAGTTCTGTCTCCGTCCTTCATGATCCGTTATGCCCACAAAAAGCATACACATGCTAACTCACAAGCACCATGAGTGCAGGTAAAAGATGCACACACTGGCAGTAAGTCTTGTTTTACAGCTGTGTGTATACACACACACACACACACACACACACACACACACACACACACACACACACACACACACACACACACACACACACACACACACACACACACACACACACACACCTTCTGTTCTGATTCATCTATTACTCTTTGGTTAAGTTGGCACAAGGTCGAGGGAATAGTTGGCTTTGAGAGTAGTTTAAATACTACCAATAACACACACACGCACGCACACAGACACCATGATGGGACTGAAACCGCCTCAAGCTCCACTGGCATTGGCATTTGAACAACAACGAGTCACGTACACACACTTGCCATTTGTTTTGTTTTAGTTTATTTCATTTCAGTTTTAGTAGTCTTGTGGTTTAATGTTTTCTTTACACAATCAAAATACAAAGATAGCAAATTCATATGTCAGTGTAAGATGAAGCCAAGCTGTTGAGCAACCTTAGTGTTGTTCTTCATTGAACAATTTGAAGTCTTGTTTCTGTTGTGGAAGACTGAAGCTGATCAGATCACCTTTTATGTACATAATATAATACTAATGTTCATACAGATTACGTTTTACATCAGCGTAATAAAAATAACATTTTGAGCCAACTTTTTGATTTGTTCTCTTATTTGAATTTGCACCACCTCTAATCTGCCAATCAAATCGATGTGCATCGTTGGATAAGACAAGGAGACATTATAAAAAAGTCTTTCAGAAACCAGTGTCATAAAATAGTGACCAGTACCCAGCCTTGTCGGTACTCATCACTCAGCTGGAGTCGACCTGAATGTAGACTTGGTTTGAGGATATGGGAACATTCTTCCTTCAACGCAGTCAGTTGTGATCTTCATACTTATGATTTGTTTTGGTGGTTGTGCTTTAAAATCAAAACATTTAGAATTTTAGTTCTTTGAAGAACTTTTAATAAAAGTTTGAGAATAATCAGTGTTGAGTTTTGTTGTGTCTAGTTTTACATTTAAGACATTTCAGCTTTTATTATCCAGTTTAAAACAATTGTTAAAAACGTAATCACATGGAAAAAGTTACATTACTTCAAAGAAGCAATTCAAATAGTTATAATTATTAATTATTAGTTAATAGTGATCTGTAACCTCTTACATTTCAAAAGCAACCTTCCCAACACTGTTGACGT
Organism: Brachyistius frenatus; assembly: GCF_029030835.1. Lineage (NCBI taxonomy): Eukaryota > Metazoa > Chordata > Actinopteri > Embiotocidae > Brachyistius > Brachyistius frenatus. The sequence goes on from NW_027210631.1 coordinate 3,004,185, forward strand.
CCATAAACTACTTAGCTCTGGCACAGATCATTTACACTGAAGCTTAAACGTGACTAAATGCTTTATGGACACGTAATCCGGACATCCGGACAGTTCTTAAACAGCTTAAAGAGGTAAAAGGAGCTCCTTGTGGCCCCTGATGTCCCTCACTACCTGCAGTAACCAGCACACTCTGAACACTTAGTGACGCAGTCAGTGTGACTTCACCCGAGTCCTGTGAGTGCTCACGATGCCAATCCCTCGGGTGTTAAAAGCTCAAGTGGCAAGAGTCCTCATCTACAACCTCAGGTTCTCACAGATTGCATGCAGATGTACATTTTTGTAAAAGGATCTCATGGCAGCTCTTCCATCTTACTCACCTGTCACCCCTCTCACAGTTGTGCAAGCTCCTGTGTGCGCTGGCATGTATTTGCAGCTTTGTGTTTGAACACAGGCTTGTACTGCATTGACAGCCTCAGTGAGGGTGGAGAGCAGGTGGAACCAGGATCTTGGCTGTTTCCCCAAGCCCTGCTTTCTGTGAGTTAGATGAGGACAAGTGTTTTAGACACTGCATGGGACGGGACACAGGTGGCCATACTGATGGAGGGACAGCTCAGAGAGTGAGACACATACACACTCATGTACACGGATACACTCTGTTTGCAGGATACTGAAGTAGTCAGGTGCGTTCACTGACTTGTATTTACTGTGGAGATTGTGCTGGACAAAACACAAAACAAAGGAGGTCTATAAATTAAATTTAGTGCGCAACTTTTCCTCTCTTACTTTACTTACGGAAACAGTGTCATGAAAAATGACGCTTACAGAGATGAACACAAATATTTGTCGGCAATCAATCTTGTGACGTTCATATCATGGCTGCAGTGTGTGGTGGGTTGTTTTCAAATTACATAATATCATTCCTGTGCGTGAATAAGGCTTTACACGAGGAGGAACTCCCAGGCGGACAGAGAACAGAGGAAGAGGAGGAAGGAGTGAAATGAGGATGAATATGATTGGAGGGTGAGATGATGAGTGGATGTAAAGGGGATAATGTTGGAGAGAAGGTCACGCACGATGGACACTTACTTCATGGCTCTTGAGCCTGGAAAGCAGAAGTAATGAAGGGGTCCAATGAGTGACAAGAAACACTGCTAATGCAAATTTGGATTCCTCTAAAAACTAAATCAAATTTTCTAATCCTTTAATTTGGATGTAAAGTCCTAACAGATGTCTTATGTAATCATTTAGATATGTCACAAAAAGCTTCTAATGCTTGTTTTTATGCAGTAGAGCGCAGGTCTTGTGATTGTAGGTTGGGTGAGGTTTTTTTTTGTTTTTTTTGTCATTACTTTTTTCCATTGCTGGTGGGGTTAAACTAATATTAGTTTAACAGGGTCGGAGTTTGAAGTTAAAATCCTTAAGGCAGAATATTTACAATTGTTTTTTCTATTTAAAGTTTTCTGAAATGGTGTTTTAATATGTAGATGTATTATCTACTTTAATATGAACATTGGATAAACCAAGCTTCTTGTTTCAGTTTGTTGACATATTAATCAAAGTTCTTTCTTAGGGGATATTTTGGAAATCTCTTTTTAACACTCCATAAATCAGAAATTACTGTCAACAGCCATAAAAAAAAGAAAGTTTTTTGGAATAAAATGTTTTTTTAAAAAAAAAATCAGGGTATAAATGATATATGAAAAAAACAAAACATGTGAATTTAAAATTAAAGATCATTTTCTACCTCAATAGTGGTCTGACACAGATGTTGGAGGGAATTGTACATGGTGAGGCTGACATAAACCCACTAACAGTAACACTGAATTACAAGCTGCATTGTTTATTGTAAATCACTTCTATGTAGGTTGGCAGTCTGAATCTACCACAGCGGCGGTGGCAGGCTTTGATGAAGGATGTGCAGAATTAAAACGACAATAACTGAATTAATATGTTGTTTAAAATGCCCATAGTGAGTGTGATAGTTTTATAGGAGTGCAGTGATGCACAAGGCTCTAAAAAGAGCAAATAACCATCAAAAAATATGAATCATGTAAGCGATCACAGAAAAAATATCTGACATTGACTCAACATATCTCCCACTATTCAAATTCTATTCAAATAAAAAAATAGGTTTAGTCATGAACATGAACAAATAAGATTCATTTAAATGATCAAACTCATAATTTTCATTAGTCGGAGTGAGTTTCATAAGTCTTCCTACAAAGATTACATGAATACCTTTTCACATACAGAATGAAAACTAAAAAGATTTTTGAATTCACATATGAACTCATTCACAAGCTTTTTCACAATGTCCAAGAGTAAAAAACTAACAGTAAATCACCCAATCAAACACGAGCCATCAAACTAGATTGTACAATTCACTTCCACTAATACAAAACGTTAAACATTTTTCTGTCATTTCTGTTTGCTTTGTTCATTTCTCTATTTTCACTCTTAATTCATATCTTTCTCCACTCATCGTTTCCCATCTTCTCCTAACTCACTGCCTCAAGTGAAAAGATTACCCAAATGATGCTGACATTTAAACTAAGAATTGGTTCCTTTATATCTATAATTTTAGAATGTTTTTCAGCTGACACTAATATGAATTACTCGATCAAGCCCTGACCTGTCCTCAAACCTCAAACCTCAAAGCTGCATGTCAGTAGGGCCGTGTAGAAATAAAGGACTGCATCTGTGCTTTTATACTGATGATGTAGTTCTGAAGAGGCTTAGATGAGGGCTGATCTAAGTGTGAGGGGCAAGTTGCTTCAGCATCTGCAGTGATACAATCTTATCCAGACTGTCATGTTGAGCAGGAAGTCTTCAGGCTGATCTTACAAGTTACAGCTCAGCTGACATGAGTTGTGGGTACTAACTGAGTGGAGAAGAAGGAAGATGCAAGTGGCTAAAACACAAGACTCCTTTAAACAGCGTCTGACACATTATCTATCTGCAGTATTGTTGGATGGAAACTTTGTTGTGAGCTGGAACCGTTGTGAACCCGTTAGTCATCTGAGACGCGACTGACAAACAGAAACCTTGCACTTGTCCTGTATGTTGTTGTTGTTTTTTTGTCTGATGGAAGCAGGAACATTAAATTAACTTTCAGGGTGCAGTCAAATTGTGTTTGAGAATAAATATTGTAAGTTACTGTTGACTGGATATAGAGCATCTAAGGTAGTTTGATTTGTGTTCTGCTGCCAACAAATACACCCTGTCTTGATCTGCAACCTGCACAATACAAAATCTAGTTGGACACAGCAGCAGCTGATAAAAAAATCAACACACACTGCTGGAAAGCAATTTTTGATAGATCAACTGGACTCGGACAAAGCAGTGCTTTGAGCTAATGGCTGTTTCGGATGCTAACGTCTGCAGATGTACAGTTGAAGATGATTATTAGTTTTGCAGGCATCTCGACATAAACATTTTGGACAGCAGTAATGATTAAGGGATCTCCAAAGCGACACTAAAACTTGATTGAAGCACACAGCCAACATGCACATTTAGCTAATGACCAAAATGCATTGAACACACAAATGCTACAATTGCAAACTTACAAAACAAATAAAGAACCAAACAAACAAACAAACAATTCCCCCCCCCCCCTAAGCCTGTTAGTATGAGTAACCGAACAAGCCATACTTATTGTTAACCCAAAAACTAAACAAAACAAGCTTATGAAAAGTAAAACTGTGGATGTATTTTATATTTTGCCGAAAATTGACAACAAAGTAACACTCATTATATCACAACTGAATCAAAATAATGTGCTCTCTTTGAGGCCTAATATCCATTTAAATATGGAATCATTTCCATATTTCAGTACACTGATCGGGAAGCAATACATTTATTGACTCAGGAAGGTACTTCTGAATTGGCTTGAATTTGAAGCGGTGTTGCCCCTTCACAGCCTTCATGGAGCATTTTTGTTCACGTATTGATTTCATGTAGAAGATGAAAACTTTTTATTAGAACGATTAAGTATTATTTGTATTTTTATGCCACAGGAGTGTCTGAGGCAGATTGAGTGATTTTAAACCTAAAATGTATTTAGTTTTATTTATTTTTGGCTGGAGGACTGCAATGAAACTATCATTTAAGATAAGTAAACTGGCAACAGAAAATTAAAGGAAAAAATAACAAGTCAAAATTCACGTTGAAATAATGCCAGTCACATGAGGCATTGTGGTTGTTCAGGGAAACAAAGCCCCAAAACCCTGCATTCCAGTTTCACCCAGTTCTGTGTCTATATTCAGGGCCCAGTAACATCTGAATGTCACATGAAAAATATATTTTCCTTGAGCAATTATCCATTTAAGTGTGAAGCACAGAGCTTAGAGGCTTGGTGAATATCTTGTAAAAAAAAAATGCCTGCTGCTAAGTCCAATCACTTCTTGTTTTAGAGGTAAGCCCTATCAGGGAAAAGTGTACACTTATTAAAGACATCCTGGTGGTAACCTCACCCTACAAAAAAACAATAGGCTCGCAATGAGCAATAGTTGATCATTTCCTGTCGTGAACTCAGTGGCACAAGATCTGAATGTGAGGAATCCTCTGACAGTTCCCCGAGGCTTCAGATGTTTCTTGTCCTAACCCGCTCTTTTAGTAATTTACAGTATGTACACTTAGTCATCAAGGTGACCGGCACACTCTGAATCAGACCGGGACTCCTCAAACTCGGGGATTACATCTGTGGCTTGAGAAAAAGCTTTGACCTTTTTGGCTAATGGAACATCTTGAACAACAGGCTAGAGGCGGCACTTGTTTTAGTGGATTAAATTCCAGGAAAAGTCGTTGGAAACTGAGAAATCGGCCCGACGTCTTTCTTTTCAAACCACGAGATGCATCACCCGTCACGGAACTTTTTGCTTGGCGTGCCAAGTAATTCACATGCCAACCTTGGCAGCCCAATTGACTTCGCTAGTCAATAGCGTCTTTCTCCGTTTTCGCTGCCGGTCTTTCGCATACCACCATCAGCGAACACGTAGCTAAATCAGCCGTTGACTTCGGCATAGATATGAGCCCCTCCTTCCTCTTATCAAAGAGCCGCCCCTGATCAATTTGGTGACCTCGGTGAGAGTTTAGCTCGTGCCCCTTTCTTCGCAGTCATTACCACCATCAGGATTGGCAAGGGTGGATTAAAATATTGAATTTTTTTAAAATTTGAACAGGAATCATGCTAAACACAAAACAAAGAGTATTGACATCTAGCATTCATGCATAAAACGAGTATTCAAAGAGCACTTCTCTCGTGATGCATACTGTTATACATATAAGACTAATCGAAATGCAAAAGCTTACCATTATTAATCACAAAAGGGGAAAAGGAAATGTATTTCAATTGACTATTATAAGCAGGGCTAACGTTGGCAAACTAGACGATGTTCAGAAAAATGTTTGCCTCGTTTCTTGAGGCAGACAGCGGATGTTTTGTGTGCCACACTGGAAAGAAAATGGTGGATTTCTCAAATTATATTGTCGATTATGTCCCAAACACCTGAGTAGTCGTTCCAATTTTACCTCAGGAATCTAAGGGTACATTTACTGAATAGTTTAAGTATAGGCTAAATAGTTTTCCAGTTTTTCCTCCTCTTCACTGAGCGCTTTTGTCTTTTTGAGATAATATTTGAATTTGGCTGCAGATGTAATGGAAGGCGGGGTTGTGATGCTGTTTTTAGTAATATTTTGACATAATTCGCATGAAAATGGTTTTTTTTAAACACTAAAATTTGCCTAATTTTGGGCCACCCTATGGATGGATGGATGGATGGATGGATGGATGGATGGATGGCTGGATGGATGGATGGCGCTCCTTTTATTCGCCTAATCGCACCTGTGCCACAGGCTGGGTCTGTCTCAGTAGACTTACTTTTAGCACACCTAATACTTCATAAAGTAACAGCTGACCACAGACTAGAAAAGTCCTCACAGACTCTCATTTATATGGCTCTGTCACAGATATATTCAATGTTAAAACTGATTCGGGAGCAGACAAAAAACTTCCTGAGATTTCTTTGAGGTCATATATGTAGAAGTCACTGCAGCAGCCTTCTTTCGTCCAGCCTCAAGAGACAGAGAAGTTAATTTCACTGTAACTTCAGCAGCCATGGTCACAGGGGACAGACCCTTTACTGCTTCCACAGACAGTTTACTGTTGCAGTTCCACTTCACTTTCGAATTATTAGATACTGCAGGTATATCTGATCTTCCCAAGACACACACAGTGACTAGGAGTGGGCTAATAGTCGCTCAGAACTAGTTCTTACCATGTTGGAAACCAAATGTAGTTATTCTGAATGTAATATCACTCAAATCCCGGCTCTATCCTCACCTTCACACAGCTGCCCATCCAGGACACAGAGTGGGTGTGAATGTTGGATCACTAGTTCCAGAAACAGGCTCTGTTCACACCTGGCAGTACAGATGTGAGTGCACCCAAGACACATTGAGGATGCATTGAGAGCCGATCTCAACATGCATCCCCTGCATCTGGGCCTTTGTAATAATGTGAAACTATTCACTCAATATCCAAACCATAAGAAAATATGTGTTTAGTTCCTGACGGAAAATAAGCGTCATGAATGACTCTGCGTGGCCAGGGAAATTTACACACAGGTCATAAGCACCTGTGATATGTTCTAATAACTCAGCTGCACTGGATGCCTGCAAAGTGTTTCCTACAAAGTGAGATTTTTAATGTCAGCCCTATGTTGGAGACAATGCAGAGGTCAAAAGGTGCAGATTTCAAAACCGGATTGGCTTAAAAAGCTTTGTTGTACAGAAAGACGACAGGTATCATCAGAAAGGATAAGTTCTGCTGCTTATTTTCATGTTGGGAAGCAATCAGGACTTTGGGGATTATTCAGTCAAGAGAAGTGGGAGTGCAGATGCAGTGGGGTCAGTGTAATGACCATTCAACTTGATGCAAATATAAAGTTGATTTTCTCTGCAATGCTTTGTCACACAGACAAGGAACTGACATTGTTGGGAGGCTTAAGTTGATTCATCCTAGAAGAATGTCAGGTGTGAACTGGGCCACGAATTTGGGGGGGTTCAGAAACCAACTGTTCACCATTTGAAAGGTGTTAGTGTTCCTGACGCTATTCAACCATCCAACATGCAGTTCAGGCAGACAATATAACCAGCTTAGGTCAGTTCAAAAACAGTTTGAGGGGAAAGTTCAAATTTAGCAAACGCTCACATCGCAAAAGTGTGTGAGGAGAGGGTTTCAGTCGCTGTTACACAATCTGACAAACACTTAAAATTGATGTTGTTTCAAACAAAGATCCTACAATAAAGAAGACCCGCCATTATGCCGGCTTTTCTTTCTTACATTGAATCAAACAAAACCTGCATGATGCCTCCGACGTTGATTCGTCTCTGAGACTAGACAAAATTGCCCCAATTGTCATGTTCTTACCTTTTACATAGAGGAGCATAAACTGTGTATCTCGAACAAGCTGCGTAAAAGGAGCTATTGTGTCTGCACAGGAGGTGTAGCGAGATCGGTGGCTTTAGTCCCCTCTCTGTCTACACAGGTTCAGGCTCAGTCTGAGGTCACCTGTGTTTTGGCAGCACTTTGAACCCAATACACATCTACTGTCATCTCGCACGTGTAATGGAAGAAAATGGCCTTGCAGCATAAAAATGACACTTTATATAGAATGAGTAAAACAGGAGCGGTTATACAGCTTGTGTAAACAACTCATTTATTAAAGTAAAAGTGTGTGTTTCGCCAGATGCACGTGAAACGGACAACTGTAAAACACAGCTGAAACGTTGCGTGGCCAAGATGTCATAAAAGACAGTGACATCTGTGTTCCCACTTACCTGGTTGTTGCTCTCCATGTTAGCACTGAGGAGCCATGCTGCTGCCGACAGAAACTCTCAGTGTCGTCTACAAGAGAAAAAGACAAATCAGAATTGAATGCGTTGTTTTTCTTATTCAGACACAAATGTGGGATAAAAGACAAGGAAACTGAATTTGTCATTAATTTTTGGTTCAGTGGTCAGACAATCAAAAGCAATCAGAATTTGTAAATAGAGTCACCTCGATGCCTTTCAAGCAGGTGGACTAATATCCTGACAATCTGCGGCTGTACAATAATATATTTGATTGCATTTCATCATCCGGGCACATTAACATCTGTCGGCCTTGTTCTCTTTTCCCTCCTCCTTCTTGCACACAAACTTTGACTTTCAATGACTAAATTCATTCCCTGAATTTAAAACTTTTGTGCTGCCAAAACCTAATAATAAAGCTAGCCCTAAACCCGAGCCGAAAATAACGTCACAGTGCGTCCTTGTGCGGACATTTGTTCCTACAATACAAAAAGAAATACAGGACAGCGCACACCGTCTCAGTATCACCCGGCACACTGAGAAAGTTATCGCTCTCGTTACCCTCCGACAGTCTGAATGTCAACATCATAAACTACAGCGAGGGGTTTTATGGTGCTGATTATTGCAGCAGGAGGGAAAATTAATTTGTCCTGCCAGATGTAGTTTTCACGGGCTAGGCGCCTGCTTTACAAAGAGATCCTCATTCACACATTTTTTTTTATTGAATTACAAGTGAAAGCTTAAATGTTAAGTTAATGTCATGTTAAACATTGTGATGTTTTTTGACTTTTAGAAACAGACTTGTCCTATTTAAAGGAAATACCAATAAGTATTACTGGATACCGCATCAAGATGGGCTCTTAAACAAATGTTATCTTTTGTTGGACAGATTTCCATTTCAGAAAATTCATTTTTGTGCCAACTAGGTGATGTAGCAATGTTACTTTGACTGTTTGTTTGACTTTTTGCTTCAAGCACAACATGTCTGAAGTGCTGCTTATTTGCAGTGTTGCCAGATTTAGTAACTGACCTACATTACCATGCTACATTACAGTGATTATAGGACATTCCTATGCTTCAGTGCGGTGTAGAGATTAACAGGGATGCTGATGCTGTGTCCAGTCTGCCGCAACTTCAAGTGGAGGAAGATTGACACTGGGGCTGAAAACAAAAATTATATTGTTCCATAGCTTGCATAGCTGAAGGTTTAAAAAAAAAAAAAAAAAAAAGAAGCTAGTACTTGTGATTAAGTGATATCAGTATGTACATTTGTGTGCGTGTCTTTTATGAGCCACTGATTGTAAGGTGATATTGTTTTCTGAACATACCCCACCGCCCCTATCTAGCAGCTGTATCATTCAGCCAAAACAACAAATCACATCTTTTTGCTCATGGCCGTCTGTCACCTCTTTCCTCTCTGAAAAACATTTAAACCTTGACTTGTTTGTTGAAGGTTTAGTGAACGTGTGTGCATTGGACTGCAGCTTCCAGTCTTTCATGAAATACTCATCACCCCCTGCTTATCAGCAGGAATACTATGATTACTCTTGGTGACACACAAGAAAAGCATGCTGATGTCTATTTTTGTGGTTTGATTTAGTCATAGATTCTACACATATTTCTTAGAGGGAACAGTAGTGTTCAGTAAACAGGGAGTTTGACAGCCCATTGCTTAGTTATTGTGAACTGGATGATCAAGAGAAACTGGAAGCAGCAGAAAGAGGAGCTAACCGTTTATTTCAGGCTGAGTGTTTAAATTCTGCCTTTTTCTCTAGTCAGCAGGAGTTGAACATTTTTATTGCTGCGCTCGTCACTGTCACCAGTTGTCCAAACACAATGAATGAGGGGCAGGACAAAATTGGTTAACCCGCACGCTGATTCCTCTGCCCTTCAGAGTGGCTGAGAGAACGTTAATAAGAGCAGCATGACTAGCCTCTAATCACCAGTAAAGAAACTTGAAGCTGTGAGCGAGAGTCTGGTGCAGCCAGGTGAGGTTTTGCTACCTTTGAACAGAGGTGGTTTAGCCGTTTCCCTCTTTCTCGTCTTTACACTATGCAAAGCTAATCGCAAACACACTCTTCAAATGTTGGAGGAATATCCATGACTGTAAAAGGCAGGGTGGGAAAACGGACAGAAAACACTCCCAACATGTTAGCAAAGCTCTTGTCTAATAGTCAAAGACGGTGACTGCAATTAAAGGCTGTTAATGTGGACTTTTATGAATGAGGGTTCGTCACTTAGATTTTCTTGAGAAACCTTTCTGAGAGTTTCTGAGAACCAGTAAGTGGCTCGAATTCTTCCCTGAGGCTCACACCTCCACTGCTGGGAATAAGCATGTGGCAATATACAGGCATACGTACACATTTTCTACATTAAGTTACTCTCTGTTAATTGTAGATCTTGATAATCACCATGGGGCTTTTAAACTCATCCCAAAACCAAAGTGAGAGCCAAGAAGCTGGAACTAGTTTTAACTTGAGCAGATGATTGGGTGTGACCAAAGTCAACGCAGTTCACAACAGAACTTGAGCCATGAATAACATCCGGGAGTAAGCACAGATGTTGGTGTTTCAGGTTGTGCTTTGGCAACATTTTAAGCTTCTGCTTTAGGCCATATGACAAGATGACCTGATGCCACGCCAAGGTAATACACTCATCAGTCCTCTATAGGATATAGTGTCACTGTCATGCTTTGCCTTGTGTGGGCATGAAAAGAGCAAACGTGATTCTGCCAACAAAGAGCAGATGGTTAGGTTTAATAAAACATCATGGTTTCAGAAAACCTGGTTACGTTGAGGCACCAAAACGACATGGTTTGGGTAAAAATAAGTAATTTATGCAAGTAATGTCAAGTATGTCATGTAATGTAAGTTAAATACTTTATATTATGTGAATGTTATTGAAAACAGATCTACGTTGACTTCAATACTGGTCGCCAAAAGTTTCACCTTACTTGGACTTTATCACTCTTTGTACTTCATCACATGACCTCCTTCGACCGTGTTCTTACATGCGTGTATTTTTCACACCTCGGTGAGGCAAAACGTGATACTGACACGGTACCTCTCGTAGACTGACAGGTCTATTACTCGCTTTGGTGTGATACCGAACTTTACTACAATCATGACTGCTCTAAGACAATCTTTAACTAACCTGTCCAGAAGTACTGATGAAAGTGTGTTTGATCATTTTGGAAAGTTTACTTCTAAGTGATGATACTGTCATAAAATAAGAATCATAAAGACTGCAGGAGATATTTAAAGAAAATAAGTAAAGTAGGATGAGCCAACTTAATGACCCAGCTCGCGTAAACGCTTGTAGAGAAGCTCTTTGTGTGCTGGAAAGACTTGCTATTAAATAAAAAGTTAAACAATTTGAACTTGATGTTTAAAATGATCCAACAATACTGGTATACAATGGTTATGCAATAGAGTGTGTTCAAAAGAAGCAGGGTGTTCACATCTCAGAGTCATGCTGCAGGTACAGTGATGTAAGTTGGCAAATCTGCAATCACAATACCTGCCTCTCTACCATGGAAACTATGCTGAAAATGTACTATTTTATGCTGCCCAATAATTGTTACTTTTGAAGCTCAACGGGTTTTCAGTTGGTTAGTTAAGAAGAGATTAATCCAAATATGAGGAAACAGAGACAACTTATGGGGACACAACCGAGTGTGAGTTTGACGGAGAGGTTGCTTTATGCAAATCTTCTCATTTCAAGTGTTTCCATGTGTTGCTCAGGAGAGAATTATGTGTGTTTTAAGGAAGCATGGTAAATTGTGCATGTTACAGAATGTCAGTTCCCACAATAACGTATTCAGTCAAAGGCAAACATGCCCTGCTTCTGCTGATCATCATGGCGTCGGGGGCTGAGGTGAAGCCCAGGGTTCTCACGGAGACTTACAGACTTAAAAAAAACTTTCATCTGACAGCGTATATCCCCCCCCCTCCCCTCCCGAGATAAAACTAAACAACCCTTACCCCTGTCCATGAGTATGTAAAGTGTGGACTTGAGGAGTGTCTTTTAAAATGATTTCTAAGCAGAGTTTTGGTCATTATTCAAAATGGACATCATTGGTTATAACGTGAATTGAGACAGTAGAGTTCTGAGAGTTTTAAAGTATCACAGCCACTACTGCAGCTCCAACTGCCGGGGTCGTTTTCATAAAACTTCCTCGAGTTGCTCAATGACCAAAATTGAAGAAAATGTTTGAATCATTTGGATGTGTGAATTATGACCGTTTCCCTTCAAAAGGTAAATTTAGATCCTTGCGAAGATAAAAAGTGATTCACAAAGAATCTTAGATATTAGGGAGGAAGACTTTCTGAGGAATTTCTCAAGCAGACGAGAAAATGGCATAAAGTCAAAGAGGAAGAGGAAGATTCTTAAATGCTGAATGACAGTGAGTTAATGAAACAATGCCATCATGCAGACATGATGATTGAGGTTGATTTTATTAAACAAATTCATATCTCACTATGACACAATAACGCCATAAAAGTGATGACAGCACCAAGATATCTGGCACCTGGAAAAACTCAACAGTGATGACTCGGGACGGTTTAAACTTTCCATCTGCAGAGTGATCGCACAAATAGTTCCAGTGCTATTCCAGCCTTATATTGGGACACAACTCCTTTCCTTTCCCCTGGATGTCACTCTATGAAGGTACTTTTGTGTCTTATTTTTTTTAATTTTTTTTTTAAAGCAAGCATAAAAAAAACCTGTTTTGAGACTAAATTTATTGTACAGCAATCAATAATCTAGTTTGTAAGCAAAAGTATATAAACTGAGAATAAAATCATTTAGATTGCAAACACATTCTACCTTAAAGTTTTGTTGATTTTTGGTCACAGATTTGAGAATTAAGATTGTGTCACGAAATGTTTTGGTTGCAAATCAGACCTCTTTGGTTGCGAGTCACAAATATTTGGTTACATGTCCAGTCGGATGTTGTGGGCAGGACCTGCGCTCATGGATGAAACAGGAGTTCCTATTGGTGGGTTTTACTTGGATCCATGGCATGGTTGTAAACACTGCACACACGTCACTCCCTTTGTAAAGACCATGTGTCTATATATGAGGTGTGTATCCAAGCCAAACCCATCAATAAAAACTTTTGTCTCCTTTATCAGTGGAGGTCCCGGGAATTAAGTCCTACTCGACTCGCAATCAAAAAAAACGTTTGACTCGCAAGCAAAGAGGTTTGATTTGCAAGCAAAAAAAATTCTGTGACGAGCAAAATTCTTAAGTCTATAAACGAAGCAAAACTGTAAGAGAATTTGTTTGCAATCCAAATAATTTGATTCTCAGTTCATATATTTTGACATAAAAACGTGATAGTAGTTTTTTATGGTGATATTTTTTTAAGCTTGCATAAAAAAGACACAAAACTACTTTCATACGTCCATCCTGTGCCCATTATCACAACTTGCCCTTTTTTCTGAAACAAGTAATCATGCCTTTTAGAAGGATGCATATTTTCATAATGTTTGTGAATACGGCCCCTGATCTTGTTGGAAGTGGGTCGAGTCAGCCAAACTACAGGTGTGCCTTACAGATCCTCTGATGTAGGGAGACTAATGTTGGTCATCAAGAAAGGAAATAATCTGTTTACCACAAGGACAAAAACCACAGCATCTTTAAAAAGTTCTTCTCTTTCTGTCTCCACAGATATTACAGGTGAATCTAGTGATGTCCATCCTGCTGTATGTGATGGTCCTTGTGTACCTCTATGGTATCCAGGCAACCAACATGGACCGCGGTCGCCAAGGGCAACAGCAGCAGCCAAGTCCTGACCCCTTAAACTCTCTCATAATCCAGCTGCTTCAGGCTGACCTGATGAGGGGGAAGACGAGGGGGAACCAGAGCCAGCAGGGGAAAAGCAGGGACACGGAGCCGCAGGAGACACTTCCCCCTCTCCTGAGTGCGACCTTTCCTTTAGAGGAGCAGGGCAATGCGGAGCAGTGGGGGGCGGGGGGGCGGAGCGGCGGGAGCAGTGACGGTTTAATCGACCAGCAGGTGATGCTATTGAACTCGGACCTCCTCAGGCAACACAAGCGGTACAATTCACCCCGGGTGCTGTTGAGCGACCGGCCCCCGCTGCAGCCGCCGCCGCTGTACCTCGCGGATGATTTTGTAAGCGGCGGAGCGGACGGAGCGGCGGCGGGAAACAAGACGCGAAAGAAGCGCAACGCAGAGCACAGGAGCTACCGTGGGGAATATTCTGTGTGTGACAGCGAGAGCCAGTGGGTGACGGATAAAACCCACGCGGTGGACACCAGGGGGGACCACGTGACTGTTCTGGCCAAAATTAAAACCAGTGCCACGCAGGACATCAAACAGTACTTTTACGAGACGCGCTGTCGGACCGCGAGGCCCTTCAAGGGAGGCTGCAGGGGCATCGACGACAAGAACTGGAACTCACAGTGCAAGACGACGCAGACGTACGTCCGAGCGCTGGCGCAGTATCACAACTCAGTGGGCTGGAGGTGGATACGCATAGACACTTCCTGTGTCTGCGCACTGTCGAGGAAACGTCACAGGACGTAAACAAGGCCCTGCTGGGGGGGAATTACCTGTTTGGAATTCTACTTCCTGTATAGGATTTAATTTCCTGCTCACAGTGCTCCCAACCACAGGATTATGTGTCACGGTGGTGAACGGCAACACTCTGCTATAAAATTATACTTTGAATGACGAAATCTGGGGTCCATTTAAAGGATATTTCACGCTGACGTGCTGCACAAGCTGTGGCAGCACTGCTGTTACGGAAGAACTCGTTTGAGAGGGTCTGGGGAGGGAGGGGATGAGCGTGAGATGGAGAACTGTACATATAAATTATTTAAGTTATATGAAATGCATGTAGTTTATACATGTTTATCTATCTATATATGATGTATGAATATATTTGTGTTATTTATTGAAAGTCTTCTTCAAAAGGAAAAAAAAAACATGTCTATAAAAAGGAATGAAACAAGCGATGAACTCATTTTGAGACTACAACATAGAGCTGAGCTGCAAAGGTGCTTCACAGTAAGACTTTACATGTGCCTTGACCAGTGTGGCTGCAGAGCAGAGCGGTAGGACATGGTAACTCACACACATCAGTTGCCGCAAATGTTGTTTTTTGGGGTGGGGGGGGGGGTGAACCTAAAACATGGCAGAGCTGAAGGGACCTGTCCTGTCCTGCTGACCAATATGGAGCCCAAATTCTTAGCATTAATGACACAGATGACTCTTATCAGACGAAAACACAGATTTGAGATTTGTGACCAAACGTATACATTTACACTGTGTTCACAACTGACACAACGTTTATGATGTAATGCACAGCAAGTCCATTCATTCCTCTTGGGAGACAGTCCTGACAAGCAAAAAAGTGAAATTCCTCGTGTGGAATCTGCTGGCAGTGACGGATGGAAATTGAAGAAAATTAAACGGTTTGGTTTTCCACAGACCACTTTGACTCTGTTCACCAAGTTTTACTCTGTTTTTGTTTCTTCCTTTTAATAAAAACCTATATTTCTTAAACTTGGAAACATTTCATAAACAAATACTGATTTCAAATGATTATGGTGCCCAAGAGTACAGTTCATATGTTATGTCATATTGCATTGCTTTAATACAGTCCTCATTCAAAATCTGCTTTGACCTTCAGTTGTGGTGGTTGATACATTCCCTAAAAAGGCTGTTCAATCTGGTACCACAACAACGTTTGTAACACAGCTGTCAGTCCACAGGAGACCTGAGTCAAGGTCATGTTTTGCCTCACCAAGCTTGAACAGTAAAGTGACAGCTTTACCCACCAAAACCATGTGGTTGGATTTATTCAAATGTATTTATTTCTTTAAAAAAAAAACATCATAGGACTTCCTTATTCGATCATACTCGTGTGTACTTTTCACATTCAGGCAACGCAAAACGTGACACTGGCACGGTATCTTCTAGCGGACTGAAGGGTGTATTACACGCTTTGGTGTGATACCGGGCTTGGCCTTTAGACTTTAATTAGTTGTTGTACAGTAGCAGCCTTTGCAAAATTATTTATTAACATCTTCCTCTTGTTGTGTTTAAAACTTGAATCACTAAAATGCCACTTTGAGAAAAAGCTTTGTTACAGTTTTAGTTTGGTAGCCTCTGCATTTTACATTTACACTGAAGAGTTGGAAATCCCCCAGCGGACGTTCTGACTCAACAGAGTGTGAGGTCAAATTAAGTAATGGTTTGAGATCAGACTAGTGATCCACTAAAAGACCAAAACCAACAATAAAATGGTTCATGTAAAAAGCATCGTTTGGGTAGCCAAACCTCTCTGGCTCCCCTGTGCAATAGAGATCCATTACTGTCTAAAAACTACTAAAAGCACATTAGTGAGCCACATTGTTGTACTGGTTGACATGACTATTCAACATTATAGAAACTATAGACACCCATTGCTATCGGAAATCATGTCAGGTCCTGGGGACACGTTTTTCAGGATGTATGTCTTAATAAGTCGGTTTGGGATTGAATGCCACAATTTAAGTGCCACATGGTCAGCTTTTTTATTTAATTGATAATAACAAGGATACATATTATCACCAAACTTATCCTTTAAATTTTTAACTGAGAAACCTCTGGAACTATTAGGATTTCATTTTCACAATTCAGTCAGAGATGACTGATCAGAGATCAAATCCACAATCACTTATTTTGCTTTCTGATCAGACGAGTTACACCTCAGTCAGCACAGAGAGAACAAAGGTATCAAATGGACCTAAATCTTTAACATATGGGATAAGTGGCCAAACGGTAACACATAAAAAATGACAAAAAAGCGCATCCACGTGTGTGTGTGTGTCGATAACAATGCTGCTTTTGCAGCTCAAACTCCTCATTTCACTGACACTGCACAAAGTGTTGTTCTAACTAGATGGCAAAAATCAATTATTGGCGGGACTAATGCAGAACAGATGCTGGAGGTGTCTAAAGACATGACTACAATGGCTCCAACTGTGTGCAGCGCTGATGCAGGATGAACTCACAGTTAAATCTCTCTGATTGTTATCACTATGGCACCATTTTATTTGATATTAGTAACAACAGTTAGAAATATAAAACACAGAAAAGCAGTTGCAGAGACAAGTCAAAGACAAATCAAATTATGCAGTGCTGCAGAAACATACCAGAGACAACATGGTTGAGACATAAATCAGTCATTATTAAATTCCTCAGAGGTTACTGCGGAGCACAGAGTAGCACGAGTGTGCTACGACTACAAGTATACTGTATACTTCACATCATTTATAAGGAGACATGAAGATGCAAAGAATAAGCTTTCTAGTTTAGGAGCCAAACAATACAGACGATTGTGAGTCTCAGTCAAAGCAATGAAATCAACAATTTAGGAGCAGATTATATGGTGTTTCAAATTGTACTCATTCTCACAAATAAACAATTTCCCAAAATAAATATAGTGTTTTTTGGAATGAAGAAATTCTAGTGTCTTTGAAAGGATCACAGGGTTGCTGTTGAGTTATTAAAAGGAGGATGGGTTAGGGTTTTCGATGGACGTCTGTTAGCAGAAAATGTTTTAGTGTTGGATTTTGGTTGATTTTAGTTACTAAAGCTGCTATTCAAGCAAGAGGCTTATGCATTCAGATACGAGCATGCAATTATTTTTTGCGAGCACACAAAACATGAAATACAAGTGCAGACTGTGAAATTATTTGTGGACATCATTTCACAAGCACAAAATCTTTATGACCCTAATTTGACTCCATATAGAGCCACTCATAAAACGTGTAGTTACATTTGTTCCAGATGGGAGAAGATTTCAGAAGTTCCAGAGTACCTTTCCATCCACAACAGCACCTGCAATCTGCAGGACTGTTGCGTTGCTCAATTTGACTGTAAATGTCTCTGCCATAACATAGAGATGCTGTGTAGTCTTACACAACTTTTACTAGGTTCTACGAGTGTCTCTGGGCCTTTGGTGCAATGACACTGAACTATGTGAACTAAAGGCAGATGTTTTCTGCAGACAGTTAAGATCCAAACTCAAGCTCTGGTTTCAGATTATTCTGCAGCAGCCCTGGCTATCCATATTTACCTGACTAAAAACATGCTAGGAGCAGTGACTGGTAGTGTGACTGTCTTCTTTTGGTTGCATTGGGTTCTACACATAATCAAGAATTTCCGTCTCTACCAGCCCAGTAAGTAACACAGGTCTTTACAGCCATGCTGGATGCTTTTGCACCTCATAATTCACATCCAGTGCCAACAGAGGCAGAAACGGTGTTGAGATCAGAGCGTTTGACAGTCTTTTCCTGACCTTAACCAAGTGTTTCGGTTGCTTAACCCCAACCAGCCCGTTCTCATTCCAGGGGCATCAAATACTGCCACTTCATCAAAGCTGTTGGCATCACAGAGATACACACAAGGTAGGGGGCTCTCTTTAGCCACCGAAACAAAGAAGAAGCTAACAGAGTAAAAACAGTGAAGTGATGAAGTCGGGGATGTTTGGATAAAGACGGGTCTTTTACTAACGATGTTACTTATGTAAAATTACTTATTTTTAACCAAACCATGATCTTTTCTCACTTCTGACCACATGATTTGTAGTGACTAAATGTGCCAGTATTTGACACCCTGGAGGAGAAAGGGTTGCCACAACCCTACTGTACCCATAATCCTCCTGTGATAAACATTAAAGAGCATCTGTTTATGTTCAAATGATTTATCTAGTTAGGTCTCAGGCCCAACAGAGGAAATTATGAGCTGCAAACTGTTTAGCAACAACTGTTTACTCCAAATAACATTGGTAGTGTTTTCTATCCTTAACCACATTATTATTATTGTCAACAGGACCCAAAAATTCTCCAAACTTCAACAGAGCATGTTACCCAAGTAGTTAATTGAATCTTCTCCTAACCAAGTCAACAAACTTAACCAAACTCAGACAATGGTTGCAGCAGTGAGTTATAACAATTAAGGAAACCACAGATAATTGACATCTCCCTGCTGATAGGAGTACCAGATTCAAAAAAACCTTTATTTGTTATCCTGCAAGGTGGTTACTATAGAAACAATGTAATTTATTTAATTCTAAGGACTTGATGTGTAGTTTTGCGGAAGATAAAGAAAAAAATGCCAATGCATCGGCACGCGACATAAAAGGACATTTTCATGAATGCTGTCATGTTCTGCACGATCATCCAGTATTGATGTTCTTGGCTTGATTCTTACATGTTGCACAAACTAGAGCTTGTTACTGAAACTGAAACATTTCTTCTAACTTGTTGGTATTTAGACAAAATAAAACAAGACTTCATGAGTTTCACATTTACAAATGTCAGGATCTGAAAAAAACTGGGGCTATACAGGCTTTACTTTTGTATGCTGATCAACGCAAAAGTAGATTTCTACAGTGACTGACCCTGGAAGAGCTGAGTGTCATTCATACATACAGTACATACAAAGCTTTAGTTTTCGTGCAGTTTAGAGGGGGAGAGCGTTTTTCTTTAGCTACAATTAATATGTGTCCCCTAAACGCCTCACATGCTATCAGTAGACACTAGCTTGCCGGTTGCAGATAGGAAACCTTCTATTCCTGCAAAGCACGCAAGTGAGACAATGAGGGCAAAAATGAGTTTAAGAAGAGTGAAATACAGCATTCGATGGAAATGAGTGATTCTGTCTACGTGGGCGGCCGGTACAAGTACATTTTATGAATAAGAAATGCTATGGCTCACTCATGAGATTTACTCCAGCATAAACAGAGTAAACGTTATGGGTTTTAAAAAGGAACATGTGTCAGTGTGTAAGCAGCGTAGGTATTGGAATTTGGTACTGAATGACAAGGCAATTTTTTTTATATTAGACAGTACCGAAGCATTTTAGTAAGTGCCATAAAAGTATGGAGGTTGGTGCTCAGCCCCTGGAACTGAGACCCTTTGGTACTACAGCTCAAAAAAGTCCACAGAGGTAGTGTAAACAACTCAGCTCTACATGTATGGGTTACAAATTTATGAAAAATATTATTACAAATGATGTGATCCAGCATGTCAATGCAAAACAGAACTTTATACATTTGTATGTAACTGACGGATCTATGGGGTTTCAGCTGGGAATGGTTTCTCCTCTACTTTGCAGCTAAAAGACTTATAGTCCAACTGATGCCATCAGGTCATCCACCGATGATTATCTCCCACCAAAGCTCATTACAAAATGTGATCAATTGGACCTCCCATCATTACCCAACACCCCTCTCTTCGTCCCAGTGACCCAATTGTCCTCATGCTGAAGGAGGGAGGTCTCCTTCGTCCCATCCGGAGGTGTGATCAGGTATGAGCAGCAGCAGCCTCTTCATGCAGGTTTTGTTTGATTTCTTATTAATGGGAGGCAGGTGAGGGAAGCGGTGGGAGCGGGCATCAGTGGTCTAATGACTGAGGGGTAAAGCTGACTAAAGAAAATGTACATACATGCAGAGCTGGGATTTGAGGCTGTAATCTCCTATTCTAAGAGGAGTTTACCACTTTTTTTTTTTTACCACAGGAGAGCAGATCAGCAACACCTTCAATGTGCTGACTAAATTGTGTGCTTGACTTGAAAATGCACTTGACTGTAGAGGGCAAACTTCTGTGAATGAAAGAAACGTTACCTGTGGGTGGACTTGTAGATATCCCTGTAAGCAGTTTCTAAAAAAAAGTACTGGTGCACACAGAACATGCTTTCTTTGTCTAATTTAATGAATCTAAACTGTCCATAAACTATCTAGTCAATACAAACAAATCTGACATATGACCCTTCAGAAACATTCATTTCTACATGCATAACGATGTCCTCCTCTCTCCCATTGACGCTTTTGTTCCGAGTCTTACAGCCGGAGCTTAAAGTGCTGACATCGCCAACTTGTCTAATCTCTGATGTCATGACTACACACAGCTCCAGACAGTCATAGTCATGGAACAAGGTGAAGGTGATTGTAAAAGTATTCAGGATCATTACGTATTTATCACAATTGAGGCACTGCCGAAGGAAAATCTCTTGCAACTAGAACCACAGCTAAAATCACTTGAGGGTAAAGGCTTGAACAAACATCCTGGACTAGCTGGTTTACAGGTTTTCTACCCCTAAAATAATATTAACTGACATTTTCTTGCTAGCCAAGATCCCAGTCCAGAATAAGAAAAGATGTATTGCAAGTATATGTCATACTTTCATATTTGAACATGATGTTCTGACAGGTAGAGCAGCTGCTTGGCCTGGGTGTTACGGTTTTAACTTGTATAATGCCTATAAAAAGTATTCACCCCGCTTGGATGTTTCACCCTTTTGTTGCTTTTATACATGAAATCATGGTCAATATAAAAAAAGTAAATGATTGCATAAATATCCACCTCCTTCAGGTCAGTATTTAGTAGATGGACTAGTAGATGCTGCAATCACAGCACTGAGTCTGTGTGGATTTATCTCAATCAGGCTGCCACATGTAGACACTGACATTTTTATCCATTCTTCCTTGCAAAACAGCTCAAGCTCTATCAGGTTGCTCAGGGATCGGGCGTGAACAGCTCTTTTCTAGTCCAGCCACAAATTATTGTTTGGATTGAGATCTGGGGCTTTGACTTGACCACTCCAGAACATTCACCTTGTTGTCTTTGAAACATTTCTGTGTAGCTTTTGCTGTATGCTTGGGGTCATTGTCTTGCTGGAAAATAAATCTTCTCCCAAGTCGTAGTTCTCTTGCAGACGGAGTCAGATTATCCTCCAGGATTTGGTGATATTTTCTGCATTCCTGTTCCCCTCTACCTTTACAAGCCTTCCAGGGCCTGCTGCTGAGAAGCATCCCCAGAGCATGATGCTGCCACCACCATGCTTCACAGTGGAGATGGTGTATTTGTGGTGATGTGCAGTGTTTGGTGTTCGCCAAACATAGCGTCTGGTCTGATGGCCAAAAAGCTAAATTTTTGTCTCACCAGACCAAAGAACCTTCTTCCAATTGACCTTGGGGTCTCCCACATGCCTTTGGGCGAATTCCAGGTGAGATTTTATATGAGCTTTTTTCAACAGTGGCTTTCTCTTTGCCACTCTCCCATACAGCTTTGACTGGTAAAGAACCCGGGCAACAGTTGTTGTATGTACAGTCTCTCCCATCTGAGCCACTGAAGCTCTTAACTCCTTCAGAGTGGTCGTAGGTGTCTTGATGGCCTCCCTCACCAGTCTTCTTCTCGCCCAGTCACTCAGTTTGTGAGGACGGTCAGCTCTACGCAGATTTGAACAAGTGCCATACTCCTTCCATTTCTTAATGATGGATTTAACTGAACTCTGTGGGATGTCCAGTGAGTTGGAAATCTTTTTGTAGCCATCACCTGACTTATACTTTTCAAGGATCTTTTCTCTGAGTTGCTTGGAGTGTTCATTTGTCTTCATGTTGCAATTGTAGCAGAAATACTGATGAAGCAGAGACTGGACCTTCCAGACAGGTGTTTTTATACTACAATCACTTGTCACACATCAACTGCACTCAGGTGATCTCCATTTCACTAATTGTGACACTGCTGGATAGCTGGACCTCTGTTGAATTAGGTCAGTCACTCTAAAGAGGGTGAATATTTATGCAAACACTTTTTTACACTATATATATTTTTTTAATTAATTGACATTAGTTTGTAAAAATCTGTTTTCACTTTGACATGAAAGAAGCTTTTTTTGCACATTTTTGTCAATAAAGCCAAATTATATTGACCATGATTTCATGTTTAAAAGCAACAAAAGGGTGAAACATCCAAGGGGGGGTGAATACTTTTTTATAGGCATTGTATCCCTTTGGCATGCTTGATAAGCAAAAAAAAAAAAGAGGCGCTGGATTATGCCGGGAAATAGGATTCTTTCAGCATTAGACGTGGGCGTAGAGAGGGATTGGTGCACTTGAAGATGTTTTTCCTATCCATCCTGCGCTGATACCGCTGTCTGTGTGTGTCTGTCTGTCTGTGTGTGTGTGTGTGTGTGTGTGTGTGTGTGTGTGTGTGTGTGTGTGTGTGTGTGTGTGTGTGTGTGTGTGTGTGTGTGTGTGTGTGTGTGTGTGTGTGTGTGTGTGTGTGTGTGTGAAGGGGGATTTGTGGGGAAGGGTATTCAGTATCAAGGACCAGGTTGTTCATGCTGAAAACTGCACAAGATCCCAGGATATTGAATTAAGACCCCATGAGCTATTTGGGGGGTTTCATGTCATTCCAGAGCCTGCTGAAAGGCTAAAGGTCACGAGCATTTACAGATGGCGGGATCACAATAAGGCGAAGAGGAATCAACAAGATTTGGAAACTGTCAGTCAAGCTCATTCTTGTTACTGTATTTGTGACAGTAGCTCATCTATTACATCTAAATACTCATAAGCTTCTTCTAAGCCAACAAACTTCGAAGTCCTCTGCCATCAATGTAAAAAGTATGTTTTCTTTCATATTTATCTGTTTGTTCTTATGATGTCTTAAACATTAAAGAAGTGCTGTAGATCTGCTGATTAGACGTTATACCACGTTTTTCTTTTTGGCTTTTATTATTCCACTTCACGACTTCATGCTGGTTTTACAGTTGCAAGTGAAGTTTGAATGTTGGGTTATAATAGTAATAATAAACTTCATTTGTAGAGCACCTTTTATATGTAGAAATGCAGCTCAAAGTGCTTTACAGCAAGAAAACTACATGCAATTTTTCAAATAAAAAGAGATATTAAGAAAGATAAAAACATGTAATTCAAAAATTTTAAAAAGAAATAAAATGATGAAATTAAACAAGAAAAGAAAAAGAGAAAACATTATTTTAAAGGCACAGAAGTGAGTGCGAGAGAGTTTTAGGCGTTGCTAGTTAAAGGCTAAAGTAACGCGATATGTTTTAAGCTTTCTTTTAAATATATATTTACTGAGCCAACTTCCCTGATATCTACAGGTAATGTGTTCTACAGCACCCTTTTCTTTTGGCTGTTGCTAGGAACTTTCAATAAGTCAGCAGCAGATGATTGCAATGTTTTTGAATGCACATATTTAATCAGAGAGTTAGCAGTGTAACTAAGTCCGAGTCCATTAAGAGCTTTGTATTTAAGGAGGAGGATCAACCCTTTGTGTTTTTGGTTTATCATTAACGACCAACAAATATAACTGATAAGCGGTGAGGTCCTGAGCCAAATATTCTTTTAAATTCAACTTTCAAAAGGACAAAGATAAACGACTTGAACAAAATAAAAGCTGGTGGACTTGGTGAGTTTCTGAGGAAATGAGGGACTAGTTGGTCCCGCCTTCTCATATTATTTAGAAAAACTGCCAGTTGTGCAGATCGTCAGTCTGGAACAAAATGTTATCATTAGGTTTTAGTGTGAACTGTGTGTGTAACTCATACAGAGGTAAAGATGCAGAAGTATTCACATCTCTATAAATATCATAAAGTGCATTGGAGACACATAAGATGCTGACATCCTTTACTGTGGTGCACAAGAACAGATGGATCGTAGTTAGTTCAGTGAATTAAGGGAGTTTATTAAATCTGATTGACAGACACAAACTGGTCCCCGAGGTCTCTTAATTACACCCTGAGATGTTGATGTTTAAGATGTTTAAGTCAAAAAATGCTCTTGGCAGGGATGAAAAGTATGAATACTTTGCTAAACATTTTCATTTTGATGATTCCCATTGCAGGTCAAACCAGGAACGGTTAATACATGACAGCTTCTGAAATGAATGAATTTGGGTGTTTAAATAATAAAAGAAGCCCTCCATTAATTTTTCAACAACTTAAAATGTCTCGCATATCTCAAACCTACGGGAGCTGGTGGATTTCTACAGCATGTGGTGGCCATGTCAAACATAAATTACATCCAGCATTCATTCCCAAAGCTCTGACTTTCCGAGGATTAAACACTACTTTAGAGGTTCAGGTCGTACCCAGAGCAAGTACTTCGTTCAACATCAGACATTCCACAAAACGGCTTTGAAGGAACCACTAATACCATGTTTTTAAACTCCCAGCATTGCACGTTGCATGTCCTAATATGGTCCTCAGGGAGGCCGACTCACGGTATTGCCAAAAATAGGTATGTTCTGCAATAAATTATAAATGCGAGCCATTCTTCAAATGCTTAATAATGGTGACATAAGTCACTAATTGTGCTGGAAAACAGAGAATGTTAAATTAAATTTGGGTCAAGGTCATTGCAGACACAAATATATTTAATTTCAGGGATGCAAAAACATTAAAGCTGTGCAATATAAGATTTCCTGCTACATTTACAGTAAATTTCTGCATTCACGTACCAGATTAGCTTCCAACTATGTGAAAAAAAAGTTCATACAGTTTTGACCTTCTGAAGCAAAAACTAATGGTAAAATACCTAAAGGATGCAAAAACCTGAAGCTACCAGCATTTACAGCATTATTCAAAACCTGAATCCGAAGCTGGAGTGTTTACAGTACTTTGTCAGTTCAGTTTTTTCCTCTCTGTCAGAATGTCACACACTCGGTGTTAGCGTTCACCGACATTGGAAGGCAAAAGAAAAACAGAGACGTTGCCAAAACCTTGATCAGAAGGGGGAAGAAATGCTCAAAGTCTTAAAGGATTTTTAAGCTACAGTACACTCGGTATTGACATTGGCAGTGGGTGAGAGAAGCTGCCCCACGTGGAGACATTTAATTGGGTGACAATGGGAGGCCTGTGTACATGGCAGAGAGTGAGACCATGTGGTTGTGCATACACACACTGCAAGGGATCAGAAAAGAGGAAATGGAGGAAATGAGAAGGTGCTGTTCACTCGGATGATTGGCAGGTAAGATTTCCTGAGATGTAGAGTAGCTGGCTGGGAGTGTGAACATCTGGAGTTAAATGCAGCACTGACCACCCACTGGGTCTATGTATGTATGTATGTATGTGTGTGTGTGTGTGTGTGTGTGTGTGTGTGTGTGTGTGTGTGTGTGTGTGTGTGTGTGTGTGTGTGTGTGTGTGTGTGTGTGTGTGTGTGTGTGTGTGTGTGTGTGTGTCAGACGACGGGGGTAAAAATCATCGCTTTGCTATTACAGCACGTAGGAATGCCGTTTCTCTGTAATGGTTTCTTATTGGACGAGAGGTGCAGACACACACATACACACCCCTTCACAAAAATCTTATCTTGTTGTGCAACTCAAACTTTAAGTCTGACTCAAAAGGACAGACCTGCAAATAACTGAACAATAAACATGATGTTTTTAAACTTGACTGCTGAAAAAGGCATGAAGACATTTATAAGTGCCACTTATAAATCATAATGTAAAATCATTAGCTAAAAGAAAAAGCATGTACAACAATAAAGTGCATTTATTTCTAAGACCATTATTCAGGATAAGGCAAAAATTACAATAACAGCTGTTGTAAGCTGTTGTTTTACCACAGCAGCTGTCAATCACAGCTGTTATAATGATATACACTTTTTATAGCATGAAATAAATATTCAAAAACAGATTTATCAGAAAGCTCAACATTTAAACAAACATAATTCTATATAATGATTAAGGCCAATGTGATACTAGATTTCGGTTACCGCTGATACCAATATTAAAGAGCTAAATAAAAATCTCAATATTGATATACCAGCAAATATTCTTCATATACTGTATACACAGTATATGTAAACACATTGTTTTTCAATGATCAACCACTTGTGACGAAGAAATGCAATGGAGGCAGGATATTTTATAGTTTCAATACACTTCAATGAGAATTTAATAATAATAAATACAAAAGCTATTTATTATTGAAAAACACAAATAAATCAATTTTTAATTGACCCCAAGATTATTTTTCTGCATTGTATATCTGTAACAGGCCGATATATGCTGGCCAATGCGTTGGTTGGGCACTAATAACGATAAATGAAATGAAAATTACATTATTGTACAGTATATGATAGAAATAATTTTAGGGAAAATAAATTTCAGTCTTTATTTCAATTTTTCTTAGTTTGGCTCATATCCTATCTACTAGCATGGAGGGGGCGGTAGTAGTAGTCTATGGCAGCCGAAAAGTCGTCCATCACACGGTCAACATCGTGTTAGCTTGGGGTATGAAGGCAAATAACAAAGTAATAACACAGTAACTGGAATTAGTTATTAGTTAATAAGTCTACTGAATTTTTTAATTGTGTGACTAAATAATCCATTGCTCCCCAACACTTGAAAAGTAGCTGTGTGTGGGTCTTTCATGTGTCATACCACTTGCAGAACGCATCATAAAAGCACAAACACTTTAACAAGTTGTTGCAGTTTGTTCCAGTATGAACACAAATCTTTAAAGAACTCATCCGGTGGACTTCAATCACCCCTGCACACTTATCAGTCCAATGAACATCAGGTCGATGCAGGAGTTCACTGAGGTCATCGCAATTCAAATTTTCAATGCATATTTCATGCCCCTCTGCTAGCTGCAGGGGGGCATGAAACCCTGAACTGAACTATTGTTCATTGTGATGAACAACAGTGATGCCAACACTATTTTGCTCCTACAAAACAGTGATCAGTCACACCAGCGGATCTGACTTCAGTTCAATGAAAAGATGTCTACGGCTTCCTCAAACCCAAGATGTGTCGAAGACCATTAAAATTGGAGGAATGTGCCAAAAGTAAAATAAAAAAAGAGAA
The DNA here is from genome assembly GCF_029030835.1 of Brachyistius frenatus. NCBI lineage: Eukaryota > Metazoa > Chordata > Actinopteri > Embiotocidae > Brachyistius > Brachyistius frenatus. The sequence goes on from NW_027210631.1 coordinate 3,031,655, forward strand.
ACTAAAAAGAGCCTTTGTGCGTTCCCCTCTTCGCCCCTCTCTAACCTCCCCTGAGCCATTCAGATATCCAGAGAATAAAATTAATGTGACAGGTTTCTATTTTAGAAAAGGATTTTTGTCTGTATGGTGTCTGTTGTTAAGGAAAGCTGACCCTTGTTTGTTTGTGTAGTCTGCTGGCCATTCAAATCCTTGTATGTGTTATACACATGAATATCCAGGGTCATATTATGGTTGGAAATGTCCTGAACATCAGATGGTGGACTTGGCGGCTCAGTTTACAGCTGTCCGAACTCAGATCAATTGCATTTCCAAATGGAAAGTGACCCATGTCTGATCAAGTATGTGTGTACCTGGCAGAGCTTTTGAAAATCATTTATTAAATCCAATTTTCCAAAATCCAATATTCTAAACGGGTGATAATAACGAGAGAGCAGGAATGTAAATTGATGTCAATTAAAAATAATAATAGTAATTAATAGGAAAAATGCACTGGCATCTTTTCAGGTTTAAATGTCCTGTTTCTGGTGAATCATGGGAACTGAAACTTGAAAGAAAATGTTTGTATCTGTTTTTGTTTTGTTTTTAAAAATAAATCTGTTCCAAAACATTTCATTTTTATTGTGTTGAGAAATCAAAATTGATTGCTCTTAACTCTGTATTTTTGTGATGCAATTCTAAGATTTTAATGCTTAATTCTTGCTGAAAATTAGTGGTTATATATATATATATTTAATATAAACATTTTTATTCACTTCTAGAGAAAAAAGATGAAATTATTTTTTAATAAATGTGAAATTATAGTTTGAGTTCTGGCCTTTGGGCTATTTCATCTTTTTTCATTTGTAATTTGATTTATTTAATTTAATTTAGACTGGACTGAAAAAAACAAATTAAGAACATGACAGGTTTTGTTGGCAAGCTATTCTTATGTTACAGGATAAAGTGAGATTCTTACATCGAGCACAAGACCATGTTTTATAGTTAGTTGTCAGTTTAAAGATAAAGTAAAGTAGTTCATCAGTATACGTAATCAAGAAAAGGAGAAATGTAATGTGTGCTTGGATGGTGATGCCTTTTGATGCTTTGCATAAATGGAAATAAAGCATATCCAGCTGCTGGCAATGCATGTAATGGGAGGTAAATATGATATAAATACTTTTTGGGCCATGTGGGAATGTTTTCTGACCACCTGAATGTGAAAAGTAAGTTTATAAAATGTAATTTTTAAATAAAAACTGCAAACAGCCTGTGCACAGCACTAGAGACAGGGCCGACTGTCTGACGGCACTAGAGACAGACACAATACATCAAGGGCCACTTCTGTAATAGCTGCTACTTTGTGGTACACCGGGAATTCAATGGCTATCGCTCTTGTTTTTACAGTACCTCTAAAAGCCAGAGCAGTGATTCATTTAACGTCTCAGATTGCCTTGAAAATTGACATTACATACTGTAAATAGTTTATACAGGGTTTTTTCCTCGTTTTTCTTGAGCGTGTTATGATATTTTTTTACCCTCTGCGGAATCAGTAAGTTTGTGCGCTTATTATTTTAAAATCTTTGGAGCTCAGGACTCAAATTTGCCCAACTAGAAAAACTTTGAGGTGTTTTTGCAGTGTGTCAACTCCTACAGGATGGGTCTCTTTCCCATGCTGCATCACACCCTCACACAGGACAGGGATGGAAATGTGAGCTCTCGGCTTCAACGAAGAGACGGAGAAGTTCTCCACTGCACTCCTGTTCCCATAGCTCTCTGACATACTGTTATTTTAGTCCCTGTTCAAGTGCAGTCACAACCCGGGAACTCTAAATAATACCTCGTTGGATTCTCTCACAGCTTGAGTGCCCCAGTTTTTGGTCATAAAACCTCATGTTTATCTTTCTAAGTAACAAAAAATAGCAACATTGGTCTTTCGGGCAGATGGACCACCACAAAAAAATACAATTAATTCTATTGCAGCAGGGATGGTGCCATTAAATCACAGAGTCTGGCTACCAGACAAACTTCACTCAAATATATATTCTTCCTCTTACATTTCCTGAGGGGTATATTTAAAGTTGGGATCCAACAGTTTTCTAGAAAGCATAAATACCCTCATCACATTGGCTGTGCTACATCCATCTGTCCATGTCCAATTGTGTGGGGACAATATCAAAGTTTTTGGGGACCATAAAGGTTCAGACTTCTAACTTATTTGTTTTTTGCGGTATTCATCAGTTATTTAGAGTAAACAGGTTATATTTGTTGGAAAGACATGTTACAGTTAAATTTGTAGATAGTCTGCTAGTCAGTTGGTTCAGCACTTCAGACCATCCAAACATCTATTTGATGGATTCTGATCAAATTTAACAGACATTCGGTTCCCATAAGAAGCCAGCTGAATTTTTGTTGAAGCGCCACTTTGAGGTTGAAAGTTCAACAACTATTAAATAGATCATCATAAAATTTGGCATGGATTAGAGTGGAATTTAGCTCAGACGTTCACGTTCACCTCAGGATAAACTTTGGCGATACCTTGACTTTTCATGTTATGTATTAGATCTTAATCCTTTTGGTTTATGGCGACATGTGCTAGGCTCATATTTCCATCAGCCTCAATTAATTAGCTAATGTCTGCATGTCAACATAAAACCTGCTAAACATCAATCTTAGCATTGTCAATATGAGTATGTTAGCAGTCTGAGGTTAGCATTTAGCCCAAAGCAGCTGCACCCAAATACAGGATGTCAGCTCTCAGTCTTGTTTACGTGTAATTTGTCAATGCTGTGAGCGTCACAAACCAAATTCCATTTCCTATAATTATGACCAGAGGTTGTCCTCCGAAAACTGTGCCCAACATGTCAAACTCATCAGAAGCAACAATATAGCCCGAAGAAATCAATTAAAATCAGACATGTTCAGATGTATTCAGTCTTGTGTTCTACTGCATAGCTGGAAAAAGATGCAGATGAATATTTGAGGCTGTGCAGTGATAAGCAACCCTTAAGGCCTGAATAATAGTCTCTGAATGCACAAGGAATATAAACCCCACACACATGCACGTTTGGTATAAAACCATTTTTCTGCAGGGATTGGAATGATGGTCAGCATGTGTATCTGGCATACAAACAAAATTACCCACATACACATCCTGCCCTCAGAGACATAGAGGTCAGATGATTGTCCAAACAGTGTCATGCTAACTACATTCTCCAACAGTCACAACACTACTCTGCCTCAGATAACGTAACGTATGCCGTAATAAGGTAAAGAAGGAAGTTCCAGACACCCATGATCCCCACCTGTGGGGATCTCACACCCCAACAAACACATGCACTTGCACCACGGTGAGTATTTAATGGATGAAACAGAGCCCCCTGAGGCCTGGAGCTATGTTGGACAATAGATACTGATGGAAAGTTAAGCCTCTTGCGGAGCACGACTTAGAGACCGAAGGATCAGGCATTAAGACACAAGGCATGTCCGGATCCTTCACAACAAGAGCTTTTCACAGGAGTCACTGCAGGTCAGCAGCTCGCTCACATCTGATTTCACTCCAAATTTGTTATCTTTGGAATAAAAATGGATATGACGACTGACAGAGATCAGCTCACAGCTGTGATGCACTTTTGCTCTCAAGTCACTTCAGTTGACCCCTGCACATAGTGAGGCTTTCGGTGTGATTTTGGGAAGTTTGGGGGAATTTGTGGGACCGAGGCATGTGACCACGGTTTATCGTGGTTCAAATTTATAGGTTTCACTTCCACCTCTGTTCTTGGCCCTACATGGGATTATAGGGGATACGCAGATGATTGCGGAAGCTGTCTCCCAATGTTCCAATTGAAGCATCCAACACAATCTCTCTCTTATAATCCTTCACCCTCTCTACATTCTTCGCTAGAAAATTGGTACACGATGCCCCATATTGTTGATTATGAATAAAAATGTTGATCGAAACAAGAATTTCTCCTCGAGGTGGAATTAAAGGTTTAACGATAATGAAAAGTCACTGGGCTAAAGTGCATCGCTTCCATTTCAAAGGCCTGCAACACTCTTTCAGTGCATTAATAAAAGAAGCAAGAACTGCTTCGTTGTTTTCTGTCAATGACTGCAACAAATTATTTACCTTCTATGTTGATAAGTAAATGGGTGAGAGGTTCAGTATTCATTTTGGTTCTTGCCTGCCTAACTCGAGCACCAGTCCAACTCCTCCTGTTTTGGCCTTTTTTTTAACCCATTATCTTACAAAAAATGGTTGATTTCTAGTAGGAAAATTAAGATATATTTTAGACCTTTGAATAAAACACCATCTTCTCTATTTTCCAAAGTTTTGCTAGGTAATGCCCCCGTAGTGTTATCTATTGTTATTTTTTCCCCCACACACACACACTCTTTAAGCAAGCTACTATTTAACCCAATTTAAAGAAAACAAACTCTAATCATGCTTTACCCGAGACCTATAAGCCCAAATCTAAACTCCCATTTTTGTCCAGAATTTTAGCGAAGGTTGTAGCCAAGCAACTCGCTGCTGCATTGGAGATGCACACTATTCATGGTAACTTTCAGTCAGGGTTTAGGAAACTGAACTGTACAGAACCACTCTTCTGAGAGTCTCAGAGTGATATTTTAATGGACCCTGATACAGGCGAGTGCTCTTTGTTGGACTCCGTAGACCAACTCCCCTTTTCACTCAAATCTGGTGAGGCTTTCAGGTTATCTAGGCTCCTAGACTGTCTTAATGCTATCAGGGACTGGACTGCAGAACAGTTTTACAGCTCAATGCTGATAAGACTGAGGCTTTGGTTGGATGCTTCAGAAAATGTTATTATCCATTACCATTTAATTACCATTGGCCCCTTTTCTCTGCTGACCACTCCAACTTAATGTGACTCGGGGGTAATATTTAATCATCCTCGTCCTTTGACACATGTTAAACAGCTGAACAGAACTTTTTTCCACTGAAGAAAACTGAAATCTGATCAAGAAATGCTAATATATGCATTTCTCTTTTGTCACATTGACTACTGTGATGCACTCTTTGACTACCTGTTGCAAACAGGATGTAGTTTAAATTCTCTAACTAACAGGGAAAATCAGGCTCTTGTTTATGTGGCTGAACTATTTAAACTATATTCTGCAGTTTGCCCTCTTAAATCAAATAATCTGAATCTGCTATCTGTCCCATGCACTCGCCTTAAGACCTGTGGTGATGGAGCTTTTAAGGTTGTAGCACCAACTCCACTATGGAGTGCTCCACCTGCAATATTACAGTGTGCTGATTCTGTGGATTCTTTTGAAAGAAAGTTAAAGACATTTCCATTTAGACAAGCATTAGGCTGACCTCTATGCACAAAGGAAGCATCTTACATATGTTGTCTATTTCATTGTGTATTTTCTCATTTTGTGTTGTGCTTTTAGGGTGGTCACTTAATCTTCCCCACCTCTCTTTTGTATGTTTGCTGTGAAAATTGCTGCTGAAATATATTTTACTTAACAGATTTTATTGAGTAAGGTTTTTCAACACTTAATGTCTTGTGTAAAAGAAACCAGCATCGAAAAAGAAAGCAAACAGCTGTGTTAAAGTTTTGTGTATCTGTCCACTGACCCCAATGTCCTCTCCTCCATAAAATCTTTCTTACTCTATTAAAAAAAAAAAAAAAGTCACCTTATGTGCTCCTTTCCACCTAACGGACAAGACTCATACTTACTTTGGCCTTTCTAGTGTGATTCATCCATTGAAACCAACATATGTCCTCCTCAGACATTTGCTGAAACAACTGACTGTCGGGTTTTTTTGAGAGGAGAGTCTCAAATGTTTTAGGATCCCCCAGGGAGAGGCTGGAGGATGTGACTGAGTGGAAGGACATCTGGCCACATTAGGCCTGCTGCCACTGTAACATGGATGGTCAAATGAGAATGGATGGAAACTAGAGGTGGAAACCCAGTGGGGCTTTCAAGTTCTAACTCAAACCTGAAGTAAAGTTCCCTTTCAAAATATATGACCAATCTAAGTATGAAGGTAAGAATAAGCCTGTGCATGTAACACCGTGGTGCTGAAAATGCATCAGAGGTGAGTAAATTCAGGTGTTTAAACAGGTTTATAGATGCAGCAGAAGTTCAGTGACGAAAGTGAAGTTTTCCTGTTGTGTGCATTTTGTCCCACATGCCCAAATAAGACCATGTGAAGAGCTGTGTTATTAAAAATGGATTACAGTGGCATGAATGAGTCCAGGAGTCCAGGGATGGAAGGAGGAGTGGGGGGGGGGGGTAGTAATGACAGTGACTGAACACACAGGCCATATATGGAGCTTAACATCGTATTCTGTGCAATGAGAACTCTCTGGGATGAGATGGTGCACAAACAAAATGTTCATTAATCATTGCAAATGAGCTGTTTCATCACTAATGAGATACTTGAAGTTTAAAATAATAAAGTGTTCATGGTTAATTCACATATTTCCGATAACTCACAGGAGGAAGCATTTAAAGGCGTGAAGCTGTTTCCTGTATGAGCCAGGTGAAGAGTGATATCAGGGCGTCGCCATTTTTGCCATTCACACACACAACAAAAACACCAGCAATCGCTGACCTCAGCACTGCTTCCGCTCTGGAGCTCGTTCTTCTCGAACATGTTGGCTCATGAACTAAACCATTAAAACATTTGGTCTCGGTTGGTTGCATAATGTACATGCCAGTAATTGTTTGTGTTTTGTTTAGTGAGAATCACCCTACTCATTGAGGTCCACAAAAAATACATGTGTGCTGAATATTTTTTTTCAAACATCTGTGCTACTGAAAGACATGACGCTACACAATAGAAAACCACAATGTAGCTCCAGATCTACGGCAGTGTTTTGTACAAATATTTGAGATTTTTTTTTTTTTTTTTTAATAAGTAGTTGGAAATAGAAGTTTTATTGAAATCCTACATTGAAGACTTTAATTTTTATCTTTCTTTTAATTTGATAATTAGGATTTAATAAAAAAATATATATATATATATATATTTTTCCAGTTTAGTTAAATTAAATTGAATTAATTTAAAAATATTTTATTTTATTGGTCTGCACGTTATTATGAACGTGCTGTGATGGTGTGCGGACTGTGAAACTAAACAAAGGAAACTATCACCATTTATTCACCCTGCTCTGACGCCCTTGGTCTGGCCCGCTGATCTGATCTGATACAGCAGCAATGTAACAACACTGTGATAGAGTGACTTCAGTGGAGCCAGTCAAAGCATCTCTACTGTATATCCATCACTCCAGCAGCTGATTTACTGTTTATTAGCATCCTGCTGAAAGAGTGATTAATTAACATAAAAGAACATTATGGACTTTATTGATCCCAGAGGGGGAAACACAGCAGCAGGCAGCTGGCTGTGAATAACAATGCAACTGTATCTTTAAAATACTGAGTATATCAGCCTCATTAATGCACCTTTGTTTCACTAATATGAAGCCAATCTGTCCTTAATTCTACCTGGAATAGTTCAAACTAATGGGAAACACAAGCATTCTTGCTTAAAGTTAAATAAGAACATCAATTCACATCTTGGCATTAAAAAATAAAGCTCCAGTTAGCAGCTTTGGTTAGCATTCAGACTGGAAACAGGGGAAAACAGCCATCCTGACTCAGGTTAGAAAATGAAGCCAAAAGGTATAATTAAAAAAATTCTCCCAAAAAAACAAAACTAGGCAGAAAAAAAATAATCTGGCACGACTTCCCATCAAAATACAAGTAAAATGTTTTTCAGGATGGATTGAATTACAGTTATAATGTTGTTGTTAGTGAGATTTGAAGGTGATGATTAGTATAATTTTGTTTACAGTTGGATAAAAGCCAAACTAACTACATGACCTTTTGGTCCTGTTGAGACAAAGTAACCTGTCACCACATTGATCCATATGTATTTTTTAAAGCGTCAAAACTATTCATCACGCTCTTCTGTCTTCTTGACATTTTATTAGTGGACCGGTGGCACTTCTGTCACTGGACTGTGGAAATAACAGCGTGTTAGCTGCGTGCCGTCACTGGACAAGAACCTTTATAACTCTGATCTAGGTCTTTCTGTCGGGACTCTCAGATGAGTAAGGACGCATCTGTAGTTACTAAGATTAAACAGAGAGGAAGCAATCAGAGCTAAGTAACAAGGATCGATCAACACTGAGATCGCTGAAGAGTGTGTAAAAGGAGAGGACACAGTGCGTGTGGACCTACAGGTGAGTAATTGACTGGCTTTTCTTGGATTAATCATTTACCTTCAAAGATTAAAATGTTTTATTGCGTCTTTGAAAATAAATATTTGCTGCATTTGTGATGTAAATATATCAACATTACTGAGACTTAGTAAATTGTGAATATCTGTGTCACGAGCAGCAGACCCATCTTTGATTAAGATGACTCACATGAAGCGGTTTCAAGGAATTCACATGTCAAAGGTGAGTTACATGTCATATAGGGTATAATGAAATTGAAGAAAAACAATCCAAGTCGGTGGAACACAAGATAAATATAAAATATAGATCAAATATATAAATACAAATACTAATATAAAAAATATAGAGACATATATGTGTGTTTGCTGAACCCCATGAGAACAGTAATAGTGAGGGAGCTGGAGTATTGCACTGTTTTGGCTCTATGGAAAAAAAAATTATGTATGCAGGTAGTGCAGTTAAATAATACATACAGGACTGCGTACATAGGATTGTGTACACATGAGGTGCAAAAGGAAATAGTGAACAGAAACTATATACAGATGGATATGTACATGGCTAGTGTGAGGTGGTAGCCAGAGGAGTGAGGGTTACTTCCACCCAAACATACAAAGCCCACCTTAGCTATCGCCAAGGAAACCATCCTCTCAAACTGGAAAACTGAACAAACCACCAACATCATACAGTGGCTGAACTTTCTCTCAGAACATATAGACAGAAAAAAACCCGCCTCTGTATAAACAAAAGTCTCTTTTGGTAACCTGGACCCAGTTTATCGGCAAGCTAAATCTTAATTTTGATTTTGCCTGTTAGCGAATGCCACTAAACGAACCCCATCCCCATACACAGACTTATTACACATGCACTCATACATGTCATATCTGTTACATCTAATCACAATATTGTCTCACATTATATCTCTCCAAACACCTACCCACCACCTCAGCCATCAATATGGCTCATTAACACAGGAACACACATGCACATACAGACAGACACACACACGCACACACATACACACACAAAAAAATACCCACTTACATACAAGCGCAGCAGAAAATAAAATCCGAGACCAACATGCCTTGTTTTTTGGGGGTTTTTTTGTAAGTAATGTCTTATTGTTAACTACTTGTATTGCACTAAAACATTTTAATTATGTATTTTTTTTTCAAGTTCCTTTATGTAATTCCTTCTTATCAATCTCACATCAACCCGGCAGACGATTCTCTGCAAAGTTTCTTTCAGTGGAACTGAACTGTTTTTCTGAAAAAAGCCAATAAGAGAACAGAAGTAAACAACAAGTAAACACCTTCCATTTTCACAATGGATTGGTTCCACGTCTGAATTTTGTTATTTGGGTTGAGATCTGGTGACTGCCGATGCCACAGCATATGATTTGTGTCATTTTCATAATCAACAAACCCTTCAGTGACCCCTCCGAGTGTCCCGCGGACACCAACACAAACCACTCAAAACAACTTCTTCCTCTAATTTCACCCAAATAACTCAGAATCATCCCTGTTAGCCTCGTCAGCTTTTATAATTTGATATAAGCATGAAATGATTCTCTCAGAGCAGTGGTGGAGAGTTACACAATAATGTAACATGTCTGGCCTACACCCAGGATACGAACTCGAGCAGCAGGCTCATCACAGGGCTGACATTCATGTCAGAAGCAGTTTCAGTCATGATTCCTGTGGACAGCGACTTGGAATGTCAGCACCTTGCCAATACCAACACAAACACCTATCAGAGGGTGATTAAAAAAATAAAAAGGAATGTTTTACGATAAATGGCACATGAATTGACCTTTTAATGCACTTCAACAAACTGCTTTATTTCTAAATACTGAAAATATCCAGATATAAGCTGTCAAGAGATAGTTTGCTGAATTGTTTGTCTGCAGGCCTCCTCAGCCCCAGATTGTTTAAGACATTATCTCTTAATGATACTGACATAAGTTGTTTTTCTGTTGCAGTCAATGAGAGGTTTGTGTAAAGAGGAGGACTATGCATTTCTGGAAACGTCACAAAGGACGACCGAAGAAAAGACAGAAAGAGCGGCAGCTTTGGAGGACGAATGGAGAGACAAGAAGGAAGAGAGGGTACGAGATACGGAAGAGTTGTTAAGTATGAAAAGCTCTAATATTAAATCCTGTTTATATGATGTGTATGAATGTTAACCCAGTATCATGGCAACGTGTGAAAAAGACACGTCGGTCCACTATCACGTGAAATGTGAAATAACCACGCTTAGGCCTGTTTAGGCATGACAGTGACATGTTTTGTAAGTGTGAAACTTACAGAAACGTAAATGTCATGTGATGCAGGGTCATGTGACAAAGGTCCTGCAACAGAAGCAACAAAGGACATGTTTTGGCTGTATTAAAAGGCAGGAGGCGTGGCTTGGTGGCATTAGTCACAGACTACCATGCGACGTGGGACGATGAGGTTCGAATCCAGGAGGTGTTAATGGTTTTGTTGAGTTGTTTTATGCTTCTGAATCACAACCATGTGTTAATTGTCCGGTAAGTCACATGGCTCTACGCATGCAGTAGGTTTCAAAAAGCGTGGCTATTAATGTTTTGCTGTGATAACGGGTCGCGAATATTTCTAAATGTGCGTGTGTGTGTTTTAGGTCCGCCGGCGATTGGAGAGGGAGCAGCAAGAAAAAGACAGACTGAGAGAAATAGAGGAGAGCAAGAAGGTGAATACACACACACACACACACACACACACACACACACACACACACACACACACACACACACACACACACACACACACACACACACACACACACACACACACACACACACACACACACACACAAGATAAACACTCTACAAGTCTGTACATCTGTAAAACCAAACTGTTTTCACTTCCAACCTTTGGCGTAACATGAAGGGTTACACTAACTGACACCAGCTCAGTCTCAACAGCTCACACCTGTCTGATCTACAGGCTTGCTAATGCATGCATACATACACACACACACACACACACACACATGCATGCATGTCTTTTTAAAGACATTCATTGACATCATGCATTCCCTAACCTAGTTCCAATCTCAACCCTCAAACAGCCTTTTCTGTCCTCGTAACGATAGTAATACAGATACCTCCACGGGTTGAACGCAGCAACCAAGCAGTAGTTACTGAAGCTGATTGGTGTGATGACAGATCGCTCGAACTGTCAGCACCGTTTACTGGAAGCCAGGGGCTGAAGGAAAGAAAACACTATATTTCATTTTTTTCTTTCATCAGAAGAATGTTTTTCATAACACGTCTTTTTTTTTCCCCATCAACATTTCTGAAAAGGTCCCAACCTAAGGATTTTATGTGAAAAGTATATTAAGTTTTTCGCAATTAGCAAATGTCCAACTCAGTTGTCTTTCCATTTATGTTTCCCCTGGTTAATCTTTTCTGTGAACGGCGCTCGTTATTCACATCGAAAGACTTTAACGTTTGGTGAGAGCAGGATGTTACAATCAGTCTAATGGAAAAAGCGGGCTGAACAATCAGGCAGGCAAGCAGCAGTGTGATGCTGGATCAATGAGTGCTAATTTACCGTCGAGGTTCTCTTCATCGATCACGGAGAAATCTGATTCACTGCCATGGAAATGATAAACCGGCGAGCACAAATCTGGTCCTCTGTCAAGACTGCAGGGGCTCTCATCCTCTTTGAGCCACGCGCGCGCGCACGCACGCACGCACACACACACACACACACACACGCACACGCACACGCACACGCGCACACGCACAGAGATGCCAAAACAGATGGACATCCTCATGGACATGGAATGCACACATACACAAAACAGCTGCGGATGCTTTGAGCTTTGAGTGTGTTAGGTCGACAAGAAATGTGGGCTGCTGCTGTTGTCAGTGTTTCCGCTCCCTTACAAAAAAAATAACCTTTTACCCTCATACAGAGGACAGCAAGTCTCACCTCAGTGTGGAATGTACAGTCCGCTGAGCCCCAACTTAACCCCTGACACACATAAACACTGCAGAATCACACATGGACTCTGACTTATGAGGATGATCTTTGACACCCAAAAATACACAAATATACATACAGCTGATGAAGACCTGAACCCAAACGCACACCCAGTCACCTCTGAACCAGCGTTAGTCTGGATATAAGCTCGCGCTCACTCACCGCTGCAACGCCACGCCTGAACCAGACGAATACCACACACACTAAAATGTTTGCAACTCAATATTAAGGTTGGAGAGAGCGACTCCGTCACCCAAATTACAACAAATTAGACCAAACTAGCCAGGCAGAGTGACTTAATGTATGCATGAGTGCATTTTACAGACAAGTACGGTCTTCCAAGACGTTCCTGGTTTTGAGGCTAAACCAACCTATTTCAGTTGGACTGTTAACACTGCTGGCACAGTGAAAAATAGTAATCAGGAAAGGCATTTTTCTTTAACGACTTTGGCCCAAAGACTTGCATTAGCATCTGGCATCAACTTTAACTTTTAAAGATAAAGACCTAATGCAGTTGAAGACATGGCTGTAGTTACAGCAATATATTTTCTTTTTTGCCCGCTTTACCTTCTTATTCATCTCGACTAAATTACCTTTTTGTACTTTAACCTACACTGAGCTGCAGGCATTTCATTTGCACCATCCTGTCCACACATATGTCACATCTGCATCATAGCCCCTGGATGATGTGCTGTAAACTGAAGGCAGAGAAACGTCTGCATTTTTTTCCAGCCAGCAAAGTTATTTCCATTGCAAACCTGGCAACCAAATTCAGGGTGTGAAGTGTGGCATTTCAGCTGCCATTTCATACCACTATAGATGGCACTGAGCAGAGTTTCTAAGAAGGCTCAAAGCCTTACATACATCTGCACTTCTATACCAGACTCCATTAAAGAATCTGTCAGTTCTTTGGGCCATCTCTTGTCTTTAGTTTGAAAGTGTAAAATTCAATGAACAGTAGTTTGATGCACTTAACCCACTGGAGCCAGCTGATATTTTCTGAAAACTCTTTAAATATGACAAATGAGATGTTTTATTTATCTCTGAAAACTTCAAGTATTGTGCATGGTAGCTGCACTGTCCCAGCTAACTGAAAACAGCGCCATTGTCAGTGTTATAAAGTGATGCTTCTGCTTTTCCCACTGTTAGAAGTCTAAAGTCTGCTGTGAAAAGTGTGTCGCCGACTGAAGCAGCCGAATCAATTCTATGTGAGTAGCTAAGGAGTAATAGCACACTGTGGAAAATACTCGCCTTGCACTGAAATAGCCAATTAAGTAAAAGTAATTACAATCAGAAAAATGTAAAATGTTAACAGTAAAAGTACTTAAAATGAATGTGATGAGCTAATTTTAAGTATTGCAAAGATTCCTTAAATAGTGACAAATGCTGTCACAACTACTCACAGCCTTATAGTGACACCTTGAAAATCCCTGCTCAGTCCAATCAATGGCCCAAACTTTTAAATTATTAAACAATTAGAATTATTTACATGTTTAAAATGACAAGCAGTAGTAGTCCTGAAGTGACAAACCAAACACTGGTTCTTGAGAAGACCAGAATAGATTCTCTTACACAGTGGGAGAGGGAGGTGAGGGGAGTTGGTTCAACCTGCAACCGCTAGATGCCACTGAATCCTACGTACACCTTTAACACCCATCAAACCAGTGTTATCATATGAGGATGAGCTCAAAGACTTATCATGAAAATTAGTTCTTAATTAAACATTTCTAGTTTAATTTATGATTTTTTATTATTATTATTATTATTATTATTATTTAAAATCTTCATACTTAGGGTAACAAATACTTTCAGCAGTCAAACAAATGGAGTGGAGTCTGAATTCTATAGAAATATCAAGTTTGTATGAAAATACTCAGGTAATGTACAATTGAATTAAAAGACAGTACTGGCAATCATCTCAACACAATGGTCTTCAGTTACCCTTTCCTCAAATGCTCGTGGCCACTTGCCACCATAATTCCCAGATCTTATGAAGCTGTTTTTTTTATTAATGAAAATCAGGTTATCTGCATCTGTGTTCATTCACATCTGCAGTCTGTGATAATCTTCCACTTCCACCTCTACAGACATTTCATGTTTTCAACTTGAGGATTCACAACAACCACAGCTGGCCAGATGGCAAAATACTCCCATGATGTTGTGACTGGATCAGGACCAGAAAACATTCAACCCAATTTATCACTAATCGACAATTTAAGTTCAATTTCTCCAAGTGTGCTACCTCCTCATCTGCTTTTCACACCCTGAAGACGAACAAGCATCACTCAAGGGTCCAAACAGTCATTTTCAACAAGGCCTTTTTAGAAAGAATGTCCTGGTTGTTCGCACAAAAGTGTGTGTGTGTGTGTGTGTGTGTGTGTGTGTGTGTGTGTGTGTGTGTGTGTGTGTGTGTGTGTGTGTGTGTGCTAAAAAAACACACACACACACACACACACACACACACACACACACACACACACACACACACACACACACACACACACACACACACACACACACACAAACACACACACACACACAAACACAAAGCATGACAGAAATGTTAATTGATTGCAGGCGCTGTTCATTGAGAATTCATTGAGAGCAACTGGCCCCAACCATCTCATGTATCTTATGTCGAATCTTTTATACACAAGATTAAAAGATTTCTCTTTTCCTCTTTTACACAAACACACATGTGAAAATTAAACTTAAACAAACACAAACACTTGACAGGAAACTGGATCCAAGAGAGTCCAATTTGCGGTCAGAGATTCATCACAAGCACTTTTCATTTCACACACACATGCAAACGCCTACTGGAGGCACTGAAGTGGAGCCCCAGCAGAATGTATACACTGTTATATGAATGTATCAGGGGAACTTTGTGACCTCCAAAATGATCCTGCAGAGCTTTAGGATATTATGGAGGCTTTAGTGTGAAGGATCGTGGGGCTTTTCTGTCAACTTTTGCGCCCAAAGCTGCAGCTGCAAAACTGAGTGCGGATATTTTTGTTTACACTGAGGATTATATTAGCCTGATATTACCATTACCAGACCTAAATTCACCCCATGAACATATATATATATATGGGTCTGGCCGTGCTCCATTCAGGATTGTTTCATTTACTGTTCCATCCTTCAGAGTGGATAATCACAGCAAAGACTGAAGTTTGAGCAAAAGTTGGGCGGGACCAGCCCAGCATCAAATAGGTCGACTTTTTAAAAGCAATGTATTATTGTGTCTGTGGGTTCATCATCATGAGCGACTCATTTCATATAACACGCGTGATCATTGCTCATTGTTGCTGCATTTTGGTGTTTCAGGAGAAAGAGCAGCAGTGGCGGGCTCATGTGGCAGAACTGACGTCCAGCCAGGAGAAGACCCTCCAAGACAGACTGGCCAGACTGCGGAGATTCAGGGTGACAGACACGCACGCACACACGCATGCACGCACGCACGCACACACACACACACACACACACACATAATCTGAGGCTTCGCTGCAGACCAACTGTGGATGTCTAATCAGGCAGCTGCTGTTGTTTGTAATGCTCAAGCTCGCTGTTAACAGTATGAGACTCAATGCCACAGTCTGACAGCTTCAGCAGCTACGAGGCTTCTAGTGTAGCAAAGCTCCTGCAGCACAGAATTATTATTATTTTTTTTTAAAGATTCGAGATGAGCCATTTATCTGAGGGTTCCTGGACATCATCATCATCGAGTTACAGAGCGGTCACAGTTCAAGGTCATTGATCAGGTGCTCGTTAAAGAGACTTGTCAGTTGCTCCCTTAGATGAAACATGCTTTGAAGTTCAACTGGTGGCCTCGGTAAAGTGAAAAATGCCATCACAGAGTTTGCTTTTATTTTGTCATTCAGGTGTAAAGAAAACATTGATCTGTTTCTGCCACCTGCCTGCGTCCTCACTGTTTACAGAGAAATCCTTTCAACCCGTCAGTGTTCAACACTCACCATCTTTACTCTTGCAGGAGTTCCAGAGGAAGGTGCCCGGAGAGGACTCTGAGATGAAAGGAGATGGCAGTGGGCCTCACAGTCGACCAACTCCTCACCAGGATGTAGATGCACTGTAGGACACAAGGGAAGAGGCGTGGAGTGTGGCTTTAGTGGTCAGAACCATCACATACTGGTGCAAATATAATGTCAACAGCAACACATATACTGAGTTTCACTGGTGTAAACATCTGCTATCTTTCAAAGTTAGCATCAGGGTTTGGATTTGCTTCCTTTTTTGATTATACGTGCCTTACTTTTCTTAATTGAGCGTTTTAAAATCACAATATAAAGCAGGAGACCATAATGAGAGACTGGCTTACATAACATTGGGGTGTTGCCATGTTTACCGAAATGGAGTTGCCACTATAGGCTGCTGCTTGCTTTTGAAAATGAAACAGCTTCGCAAAACGAACACCAACACACACACAAAAAGTTGCATGTTCTCTCATTTAAACTATGCAAAAAAGTGCCTCTGACATTGTTAGTGTACACGCTGCCACACTTCCACTGCAGCACTGTTGATCAAGGACATCTGAGGGATTCTGCAGATGTTTACTAATCCTTTTTTCAGACTGTCAGAAATCCACTGGATCCACTAAAATGCACTTTTAATAGAAATAAATGTAAAAGAAAAAGTCAGTTTATTCTAACAATTTATCTGGTTTAGAGGTAATGTTGATAAACTGCTTTGTAATATCAGCACCGAGAAGAGTTCACACAGCCTCAAGTTCCCATTCAACCCCAGCAACTGTTTTGAACTGTTTTAAAATCACATTATTGTTACAATTGAATAGGACTTTATAATTAGAGCAAAGAAACAACTTTTTCATAGGTGAAACTGAAATCAAACCTTTAGGTATATAACGGTAATTAAACAGTTTTTAAGTTTAATTCAATTGATTCTCATTTGAAACTGTAGTTGCCTGAAGGACCACTGTGGTGTCATCATCAAGTTTTCCTTTCTGTAATAAATAAAAACTGCCGATGGAAAATCTAAATCCTCAAAGTGAAATGCTTGAAATAACATGAAAAGATTGTGATTTGATTTTATCCAAGTATGCTGCTAAAATTGTTGCGCTTAAGTTAAATTCTGAGTGATGAAATGGAGATCAACACAAAATTCTGAATCCAAAAAAGGAAAGAAAAGAAAAGTTAAGCATATTAAAATCCCCTGAGTCACAAATGCAAATATTCTGCTCCGTTTGAGGCCTGCAAGTCATTTTGAGGTCGTAAAATCTCATTTAAACAATGTTTACGGTGGAAGATTTGCTCTAAATGTTTCACTCCCAAAGAGCTGATGATGAGTAATGGTCAATGGGTTCAGTTTCTGTTTCAGCGGGTGCTTTGGTGCACTTGTCTGTGGGCAGTATGTGATCATGGATTTGTATCTATGTATCTGTATTATACTGTGTTATCATATGGCAGCAAAGTCTGTCTGTTTAAACTGTCTGTTTTGTTCGAAGGAGAAAAGTCAGAAAATGTGCAGTGACATTAATACATTTTAAACTTCAGTCAGCCAGGAGGATTCGAATACCAGACGTCCAACAGTTAACACTCTTGTCTTTGGGCCAGAGGCGATGTTTTGTTCCCAGGATGTTCTCATATTCTGGTGAATTATGCAGGTCATAATCCACACAACTTCGACAGGGTCTCTGTTGTGGTTAGCACTAAAACTCATGTTAAAAGAAAAGAAGAATATTTACCAATAATTACCCTATGGAGCAAACTGTCTGCAAATGTTTGCCACAACTATTTAAAAACTCATAATTTTGTTTCTTTCAGTTTCTTTTAGAAACAAAACCAGATGACATTTTCCTGTGGAAAGCCAAAATTGCTTCTCAAATATAGCTTTAAAAAAAAAAAAAAACAGCTTCCCTCTCTCTGTCTTGCTTGTATTTGAGGAGAAAATAATGAAAATATAATATAATGTGTATAATAAAATAGCAAGTCAGGTTAATCACAGGGCCAGTCTGTTCACTCGGGTCACATCTGTCAGATGAAGCCTCACACAGGATTGTGAATGAAGCTTTGAATCTGGCAATTTGGCCGCAAACGTCTCGGTTCTTTTGGAGCCAGAAGTGACCATATTTGGACGAGCTGGAGAGGAGTGAAACGTGGATCTGACTAAGGACCTGAAGACACTACGCCTGTCCACCTGACTGCAACCCAGGCATGTCAATCAAACTAGACACGCCCCAGCCAGACCTCTTTGAGGCTTTATAAATAAACAATGGAACTATTTTTAGGGCCACTAGAACACTGATCAGAGGGAGTGAATTTAGCTCATGACACCACAACAACTGGTGGTGTCAACCAAACATTTTTTTTTATTTCATATTTCATGAGAGAAATAATGCACTTTCAATGGGAGTCTATGGCACCAGAAGTTTTATGGAACCAGCCCCTAGTGGCCATCAGTGGTGTTGCACTTTAAGGCACATTATTGGCTTCATTTTTCAGACCAGGTGACTGTCCATTTTTATAAGTCCATGGCTCAGGTCTCAGGGTTTTAGGCAGAATTCCAGTTCCTCTCTTGTATAGTAGAAGAAAAAAAAGACTGCACATTCTGCAGATATGTTATCTCTCTATGAACGTTTTGCCTCTGCAGTTATATGCAGGTTGTCATGTTGATTCAAATTAATTTTCCTCTAGAATGTGAAAGCGTTGCTAGCCAAAAGACATTAGCTAAGATTTTTTTGAAGAAGACAGGGTTGTACTATAATTTTTCAAATGTCTTTTCTGTCTATTTGTGGGAGTGAAGGAGGAACTGGACAGAAAGGAGGAGGGGGACACACACACACACACACACACTTCAAAGTAAATGTATTTGCACAGATGGACAGACAATCGGGTGTGTTAAGGCTGAGATCTCCACGTTGTGAGTGTGTGTAAATGAGCGTGGGTGTTAAAGTTCCTGCTTTGCGTGCACACGTCTTCATGCGTGAGTGTAGATATGCATTTCCAATGTGTTGCACATGTGCCATTAGGTACTTTTGCAGACATTTATTGCATTAATAAATGGGACTGGTGTGTGTTTGTGTATTTAAGGCGTGGTGCGGGGCAGATTTCAGACAGACATGAAAGAATTTGCATCGAGAGCCTTATAGACGTCTTTCATCAGAATAATAAAAAGGGGAAAAGGACAAAAGATGATGAAAGAGACGAAGAGAGACCGAGAGAAGGTGAGATGAGGAGGAACAGGAGTTTCCAGTGTGTCACAGGGAGAAAAAGGAGTGTACGACTTACAATGCAAACTATAGTGTTGCCTGAAGACACAGACATAGAGGAACATGAACTCTCCCTCCCTCCGTCTGTCCCTTCCTCCCTCCCTCTCCCTCTCTCCCTCCATCTCTGTCCAACACTCTCCTAAGGTGTTATCCCTCTCTGTGTGTTTACATCCTGAAGAGCCTCTTTCTGACAATCTACAACATTGCAACTGTGGACAGGCTTAAAAAAAAAGTGCAGATTATTATGTTAGCAATACTTATTTTCCACATAAAAAGAGCTCATTAGTCTTTTTTATTCTTTAATTTGACTTTTAAAAACATGCGAAATGTTTATTTTGAAAATACAATCAAATACAAAATAAATATAGAGTGGTATTAAGTTTTGCTTTTGTATATTTTTTAAGAGAGTTTCAAGAGCATATCAGAAGTTAAAATGTGTTCCCCGAATTGAGCTATGCAAAATCTATAAATTTAAGGTTAAAAAAAAAAAATAGAGCAAATTAATTTTAGTCTGCTCCTTAAAAAAAGCTTGAGTATTTTCAGCAAAAAACTCAAAAAGGGGACTTAAAAATGCCCAATTTTCAGTTCTTGTCCTCTCACACCAGTAGGTCCAAGAATTTCTAAGTGTTCGCTGAGTATGAATCCCAGTTATATTGAGGGTTTAAAAGCCATCTGTCAGTTAGAGGTTTGAGAATGGACAATCATTTATAATCTATTCTCTTACAGAGTTAAATATATTCCAGATGCTGTTTTTGTGATAAAATGTGAACATTTTCTCTTTTAGACTCAGTTAGTGAATTTTGGAAGAATTCTTTTATCAAAAGACTGTTTTCTAATTGGCTGAAATGTCTTTGGAATTGTCTATGAACTCTGAGTGGGAAGTGACACAGCAGGAGAAAATAACATAAATCAGTGGAAATGCCTCTACAACCCAATACAATTATGATTATTATTATTAAACCAGGAAAACTGGAGTTTATGCCAAGTGCTCAATGAATGATGTCATCAACACATTCACATATTAATTTCTGTCAGTAATAAAACTGAAAAATGCCATTTTCCCTTTTATTGTGTAAATTAATATCAAATAAGTTTTTAATGCGATTTATTTTATAGTGGTTGTTTGCATGACTTTTTCCGAATAGCTTTTTTTTTTTTTTCAAATTCACACAAAGATACACACAAGTGGTTCATACACACAGGTCTGAGGTAATCTCACCATCAGACTGTTGGTGTGTACAGACTGTTCTCCCCAACACATCATCATATCGTAACAACAACAACAATGGTCTATTTCCAATGACTCCCAAAACAGCATCCAGTCTGAGTGTTTCTGTGCCTTCTATTGAAGCAACATCATTTGCCCAAACGACATACTGAATATAACCATGGGAGAGTACCAGCGACAGGTGTACGGGAATGATCGCCATGGTAACAATAATAAACATGTGGTTAATGCTGTGATACGGTCCCACTTTGGTTAGATTTAAAGCACCAAAACAATGTGGTTGTATTTCAGAAAAGATCACGGTTTAGTTACATTACATATATGATGGAAGTTACATGACATGCAAGTTATGTAAGTTGACATTACGTAGCCTATATTATGCAAGTTAATATTTGTAATGCAAGTTAACTTATGTACATAACCTAAAATAAGTCAACACTCTCCGGGGTGAGTCCTGTGTTTGATCCATTAAACCACACCCACAGACCTACACAGACCTTTTCACTTATTATACTGGATAAGCAAATTACTACGGCCAAAAGAGGTTGCAATCATGTAAATATCGGTCATTTTAATCTGCTTGCATTGATGCTATTGTGTTTTAGGGTAGAACAGTCTTTCCCCCCTCGTTGTGCTCTTCTCTGTCAGAATGGGAGAAGTTCCCTTCTTTTTAGTGCCCTGGTCTTCCCACAGAAGATATTTTTGGCATGCTGTAGCAGGTGTAATTGGAAAGGTTCTAAATGAACGAATTCCATTAAGGTGAGCTAGTCCCAGAGTTCTGGTATTGTGTACGCTGGCTCACTGTCATGACTTATTGGGAAATTTTGTTGATTTAAAAAAAAAAAAAAAAAAAAAAAATGTCACCTGTACTCTTCCTGTAAAAAACAAGTCAAACTATCTGCTGTGATAAGGGTCTATATCCTGTTGTGACCTGATCAGAGGTCTAATGGAGTGAAGGACCTCATTATAATGTTAATATGTGCATGCTCATACAATAAAGTTTCATGATTGAACATTTCCTTTTGAGCTGAAGGAGGCAGCTCAGGAAAAAAAAAAAAGTATCTTTTATAAGAGTAAACCATGTTTTTGTCTACTTTAGGTTTCATGTAGCTAAAGTTAATGCCCATTTTGAAGCCCATTTTATTTACAGCCAATATATCATTTTGAATATACCGTGTGTAATAATGGAGGGTTTTAAAACTTTTACTTCTCACACTTTGTGCAGCTTTTCTGAAAGAGTAGAGAAAGTCAAGGCATGACAGTTAGAGAGTTGAGACAAATCAGGGCAGGCCAGGAATTAGCCAGAGGCAGGAAACACACACACACACACACACACACACACACACACACACACACACACACACACACACACACACACACACACACACACACACACACACACACACACGTAAACAATAGACCTGCACCACATGACAGCGTGTGAAGCTCCTCTTTCTATATGTGCTTTAGTAGTGATCATTTACAGCCACTGTAAGCTTAAAGTGTTCTCTGTAATTCAAGTTATGTTTAATGGGAAAAAAACAAGTAATTGAGGCATAATGTAGAAGTGTTTTTTCACAGGTCTGAATATATTTCATATCACACATCATGCGTGGCACCTGATGGATCACTTTCTGTAAAGGAAAAATTACTTCATCATGAAAACTGTGTGTACTGTTATAGACAGATTAATCCAGAGTAAGGATTAGTATAATACTAATACTAATGCCGTATTAAATTTATCAATCATTGATTGTGATTTATGATTGTCTGAAGAATAACAAGGAAGGTGCAGCGATTCATCGTCAAACTAACTGAAAATCAGTCCAAAGGAAGCTTGTGTGTGTGTGTGTGTGTGTGTGTGTGTGTGTGTGTGTGTGTGTGTGTGTGTGTGTGTGTGTGTGTGTGTGTGCGTGCGTGCGTGTGTGTGCGTGTAAACATGTCCAGAAGTCAGCGATGATCTCAGCCCAGATAAATGAAACATCTTCTAACTGACGGGAACGACAGCGTGACTTCATCTGAGAGGTGACTGTGCTGTCAGATGATTCATCTGTTCAGATGCAGGGTTCACAAATTTCCTTCTGATTTCTCTTCCTCACCAACTCATCTCTTTCTGCCGAGCTTATAATGCTACACCAGCAGCCTAAAACATTCAGTAACATTTTCATACAATTTTCAAATAATTAAGTAGCCTAAGATCAGTCTCCACCTGTGTTGACCTGCCCTTCAAATATTCAATTCTATCAACTCTGTCTTTGACTGCTCGTCTCTTATCCAGCTGTTACCCTCTGAGAGTCTCGCAGGTTAATCAGAGCATGTTGTGACTGTGTCTTATGTTAAAGTGAAACCTCTAAAAATCTAAATATGTACGTGCCTCTGGTCTTTCAGAGGAGAAATTTGTTGAATTTTCATGCAAAATTGGCCTCGCAAAAATGAAAACTATGCGATGTTCAATCACGACACACATGAAAGCACATAGTCACAAACAGTAGAGCACATTACTCGGTCTGAGTCAGTGATTCCCAAATCATAAGTGTTGCAGTATAGTTAGCAATGTAGAGAAGTTCAAACAATCAACTACAAGTGATGGATAAATGGTTAAAGTTCAAATAGTCAGGAGGAGATAAACTGTCAACATTGTTAGTTTAAAACAATGCATAAAGAGTTTATGCTGATGATATTGATATCTTCATGGAAGCCATTGAATTAACTAAAAGTAATGAATGAACGGTTGAAATAGTTAAACGTACTGGACAGTTGGCCTATAGATTTAACAGTTAGCTTAAAGTAAGAGATAAACAGCTGAAGTAATTAGTAGGTACAAATGATTTAACAGCACAAACAGTTCGTTTAAATTAACCAACAGTTGAAACAGTTAGTCAAGAATAAACAGCTGTGATATTTTAAAGTCATGGATTAACAGCTGAAATAGTTATCTTATAGTAGTGGATAACCTGTTAAAATAATTAGCTAAAATTATTTTAAAATATGGATAAACAATTAAAACATCTGAACTTTGTCACTAATTGTACGAATGAAAAATTATCCGCACAGAGTTCAACTGCATCAAAAATCAAATATTGTACCAGAGGGAGGTGATATGCCTTCATACTTTTCTAATAGCTGTGTTTGGCTTAAAAACATTCAACTTTCACATGGCGGCATTCCTCCTCTTTTTCCTAAAAGTATTAAACATGAGAACATGATAGTAAGGCTCACATATCCTCCATCAAGTCGGCTACCAGAGAGTGATTCAGATTTGTTTGTTGCTTAACATTCCTATTGAAACATTCAGAATTCACTGATTCATCTTTCAAAGACTCACTACATACCTGAACACATGACAGTCCTCCTGTGAAGAAAAGGCTCCGCTGTTGTTGAGAAACATTTCTACAACTTCCACCCAACTCACAAAAGGAAATACTCCAACATTCAAATCTCCAGGCAGGAAGTGATGCCCGTGTTGCCTTCAAATAAACTGGAAAAATTCAAGGAGCTCTTAGTAGCCACTTGGACATTATTCTGATGTAGAAAGTTGGTTTAAAACTGTCATTATCTGACTATTTCATGTGTCATTCTTCTCCTTTTCAGCTATCTTTGTGTTACTATTTTCAAAATCCCTGTCGCAACAATAAAAGAACAACCTCTGAGCAAGCTACCCACACGCTGCAAACAGCATGCGGTGACACGGGCCTGCTCGGTTCTTTTCATTGTTTTTGTGTGGACATATCCACCTCACTGCCACATCATTTTCAGATTATAATATATGCATCTTTCATAGAAAGAAAAAAACACGCACATCGTATACAACATGACATACACTCCTTTACTTATACAGATTAGGGTGTTTCACAGTACATCATACAGTATGACACAAAAGCATGTCCAGTGTTTTATATATTGCTTTTGCTCTAACTGCTATCTATACGTAACCCCTGCTATCTTATCAGTTGTTTTTTTCATCATTCATCAAGGTTTCTTATTCATATTTCTCATCAGGAATGACTGCAGTGTAGCCTGTCATTATGCTGCCTTTGTTGTGATCAAGGTGCATAAAAATGACAACCTTCACTTGTGATATGAGTCCTTTCTTGGTATTGGTGTTGTGCAGCTTTTAGTGTTGACAACATGAGGAAACATTGCTGCTATCCTGTGATGGATGTACTCTAAGGAGTGGAAAACTAAATTCTACAATTATTGAACAGCTTATTGCTCAATACTGATATTATCTAGTTGAAGCCAGTGAGAGGTAGTTATTTGAAAACTTGATGAGTGTGAGGTTACTTATTAAGATTCACTTCATTGGAGTAAAGTTACTTTAACCTATTTGTAGTCCTAATCAATTGTGAATGGACTTTAGTGCGCCATGTATGTAGAATTGACTTTTGCAGAGTACCATTACAAGCTAATAGTCATAAATTGGTTCAAACTTTTAAAGGCTAAATTGAGATGAGACATTTAAAGCTGCATGAAACATTTTGTGGCAACAAGGTGGCAGAAATACACTCAGAAACATAAACCTGACATACAATTGTGATGATAAATTGTCTCTGGAAACGTACAAACTTGGTAGCACAGTGAAACAGGAGCATCATAACGGAGTTATGTTTCTGAACACAGTATCAATGTTTTGCTTCTTTTATATCTGTTTTGGTCTCCACCAAAATATACAAATATGGGATTTCTTGGGATCTATAGGGTCTTTAAATTTTACTCCAGTGTTTTCTAATCGAATAATTACAAGAGGATTTTTAACATAATATCTTTAATTTGATTAAGCATTTCCTTTGTGTGTTTAACTGCGTTGGGATGTTCAGTAGGAAAGCTGTGGTGTGTGGTGGGCAACAACAGAAGGTTTTGGCAGCAGTCATCCTTCAACCAGTTGCTGTTTTTGTGCACCTGATCTTCTGGTCACCAAAACACCTCCAGGAAACACCAATTAAGATTCCCTTTACTTTCATCTCCCATTATACCAAAACATAATGGAGGGTTTCCAAGTAGAGAAGCCTACAAAAGGAAAAGGTACCTGAGATAAAGACAAATATTATGTTCATAAAAAAAAAAAAGCATCTCAATGTCCCGTTCATGATTATCTGAATATATTGCTGCAGCCTCGTCTGTTTCTTATCTTCTGAGAAGTTTTCTTTCGAAGAAGTAATCACACTATTTAGTTAAAAAAGACCAAAAGATAATATAAAAAAAAGAACATACCAATGGAATAAAAGCCAGCAGATGACACATGTAAAAACATGTTCGTAATCCATCTAACAGTTCTGTATTTATGAGTGTGTACACCAACTTAAGGTAAGGATGAACACCTCTCTTCTCGAACAACAGAAATTTAAACATATCTCCTATGTAAATATGCTTAAAGTTAACAGTCTGTCACTGAGTCCCAGCTGAGTAGACAGATGTGTTGGATTGGAAATAAAGAGCAGTTACAAGGCCTCTGAATAAGCACTGAAGGTTTACAGCATGTCGGCATGTTAACATCATAACAGGAACTGGATATGGTGCCCATTTATTCTGCTAAAGCTTGCTTCCCCAGCTTTACCCCCCAAAAGTAGTCTGCATGCCACAGCTGGCCTGCAAGACACATTGGTAGGAAAAGTTTTCCACACCATAACCAGATCTCTGGACACATCTATGGCTAAGGTTGAACTATAATTAGAATAAATTTGTGGTAAAAAAAAAAAAAAAAAAAAATCACAATACAGTATATATTGCTGCATTTTGGTGGTGTTTGGTCAAAATTTTAACTACCAAAATGTTTTCTCAAGGGGACATGGACTGAAATGTTGGTAATTTGAGTGGTCCAATATGTACTGTGGCCACTAAAAATGGTTCATAATAACATCACTTAAATTCTAATGGACACACAGGCAGTTAAGGAGGTGAGCTAATGTCGTCTGTTGAGTCCCATCTAAATTCTCCATATGTTACTCCATGATTCTGAATGTTAGTTAGATGGGAACTAACACATGGAGGGTTAAAGATGACTGGTTGCTCCTAGTTTTGTTACACTAGTAATTTACCAAAACCTAATCTGGACCCATGAAAGAAAGACAGCCACTGCTTGCTGGACTCCTTTCTTCTATAGTGTATGATGAACCGAGCAGCGAGCATACAACAGCTGTAGATGCCTTAACAGGTGTCTAAACAACATGAACGAGAACACTGAGTGGGAAACAGTGCCGACACTAGCAAGCTAGTTAGTTACCTAATTAGCTTCCATTTCCAGAGTTAAAACAAGTATTCTGTGTTCACATCATGGAGGAGATTCATATGCTTACGACAAGCTGAAGACAGCAGCCTCTTCTTGTGTTGCTTCTCACTATTTATGAGATACCAGCTGTCTTAGTCAATAAACCCAAAAGAACAAAAGACACAAACTTTGGCTGCTGTTCTTCAAACCGTCAAACTAACAATCAAACTGCTAAAAGCAGTATTAATACCTGGTATACAGGTGTATGAGAAGACTGACTTGGATTTGTGAGCCTTAAAAATACCACGCTTGTTCAATGTGGCACTAAATCTTAAAAAATTTTGCGCATGTAGCTTTTTACAAATGGGAAACTACTGTAACTCCAATATGATATGAACACGACATTCGGATTGTCCCTTACAGATCCTCCTGCAAGGAACAAATGACTGAACTCACTAACAGTCCTTAATCAACACTGTGGGCTTGTTGAAAGAGAAACGGAAATCTCTTCATTTGTAGGCTACAGAACTATGAAGCCATCCAATAAATACAGAAATGAACTTTAACTACCAAATGTCGGTCAATCACTGCCAAAGGAAGAGATATTATTTTATGTACATTAGCTACAGCGTCATTTGAGCAAACATTTTCTTGCACACAAAGTGACAAGAATTGAAATTTCAGTTTCACTTTAACATGCAAGAGTTCATTTAATTAGTATGTTAGTGAGTTGTTAACAACTACACAGCGATAGTTTAGACCAGATAGCACGTTAGCCGACTAACAAGCTGAACTGATCTAAATTAAAACCCAGTCAGGTGTTTCAGTGATGAGATGACTGGTTTACAATCAGAAGTAGATTTTCCAGTTGTACAAATCAAAATCAGTCACTTCCAATAAGTGACTGATGCAAGACGAAGGGCTTCGATTTGGGCAGCAGGAACCCGGATTCATGACTTACCTGCAGAGTGTACAAGTCTGGTGGTTCATAATGAAGGAATGCTGATGAAGTTTGACAACTAACACAGTGAGATCATCTCCAGCTCGCTCCCAGTCACAGTTAGCAACATAGTCGGCTTCCCCTTCACAGTCACAAATTATTAAGTGTTGGTATTATGTCATTGTGGTCCATCATTTTGTCAGTTGACAGCTGTAAAAGTCCATTTGGCTAAAAGGACATTATTTTTGCTTCACAGATCATCTTGATCATCTTATTCTAAAACTACATCTTGGACAGGAGTGAGTGGCATTCATCAGTGTTTTCTGTCCATCGACAGGTTGGGGAAGGTGTAGAGAAACAATGACCAGCAGCTGTGTCTTCATTGACAGTACAAGTTTAGTAAAGTCTGAAAATGCTTCCTGATTTCTAAAGAGAAAAGAGCACAGAAACGTGAAATGGTGTAACTGCTACAAATTCTGTAAACAAAAATACATAAAGAGCATAAGCACATAAAAGCAGGGAAATTCAGACAGCCCTAATGGAGAGCCACAACATCCATCAATCTGTTTATGTTTAAGTGCTTCCTATTGAATCTGTCCATGAGTTCGAGTTCTTTCTTTATCTTCAGTCTCTTTCACGTTCTTGTAATATTCTAAGATTGGTAATTATTGCTTCGCTACGCTATGAAGCTAGTGCGCCTCACTAAATAATGTATTTTTCCAAAAAGTAAAAATGACAACACTTCATCAGGTGAACAGTCGGTGCAAGTAGGAAAAGCACATATACACACTGTCAGTCAGCGTGGAGCTCTCAGATCAAACTGAAACCGAGACCAGGAAATTCAGATTTTATGTCCAGAGGTGAGCTGCGACGTTTTCATCGCAGCACTACTGTGTCACACACACCAGGACGCAAAAGACATAGGCAAAGACATACATGGACTGAGTCACCCAGGCAACAGTTTTGAGGCCCAGCAACCCCCCTCCCCCTCCACCCACCCACCCATCCACCCACACACACACACACACACACACACACACACACACACACACACACACACACACACACACACACACACACACACACATATGTGTGCGCTTCATGTCACACCGCCGTGTGTCTCGAATTCTCGTTCTCATTCTTGGGAGACGACGGAGCCTTCCGGCTGAACTGGCTGAAGCTGGCGGCCCTGCACCTCGTCTTCGTCCCTCCTCCACTTCCTCCTCCGTCTCCGGCCGTGGGGCCCGGGGGTAGAGTGCTGTAGCGGCCCGGGATGTGGTGGGCCTGGTCCGGTCGGGGTCCACGGCTGCTCGGGTGGAGGGTTGCGTCCTTGGCGAAGAGGCTCTGGATGAGTTGGAACTTCTCCTTCTCTTCCTGTAAAAAGACGTCGACCAGGAGCTTCTTCTCCCGCTTGAGCTGCTCCACGATGGTTTTGGGAACGTCGGGGATCACCCAGGCGACCATGAGGCTGAGGAACATCACCAGGTTCTGGAAGATGGAGAGGAGAAGAGAGGAGAGTAGAAGAGAGGAGAGGAGAGGAGAGGAGAGGAGAGGAGAGGAGAGGAGAGGAGAGGAGAGGAGAGGAGAGGAGAGGAGAGGAGAGGAGAGGAGAGGAGAGGAGAGGAGAGGAGAGGAGAGGAGAGGAGAGGAGAAGATTGAGATATGTGGAGAAAAATAAAGAAAGATGGAGAAGAAAAGTGACAGGTGGTGTACCGCATATCAACCATCTCAGTGGAAAAACTCTCCGCTATTATAAAGTCAAAAAATATTAATTGGCTGTGCAACATTAAAAAGTTATTATAAATGGTTTGTTTCACTGATATTATTAATATTTTTCTGCAGTTTGGTGGTAGCTTTGTGAATATATGGGTCTGGCCTCCCTCCACAGAGAAACGTTTGCAGACGCTCCTAATTTTAACCATTCAGCTCGCGCCAAAACCAGTCGACACTCTGCTACCGCTGCAACTACCCACCGTGTCCATCAAAGTTATTTTCCCTTTTTCCTCTTGAGCTGTGAGGAGCGTTTTTTTTCTGGGACTCTTAGGGAGATTAATGGACATTTATTTATAATGAATATCAAAGGTAGTGGTATTCGTGGAAAATATAAGACAAAACTATTTAAAAAATGCACGTATCATGTGTATGTATTCAGATTTGACTGAGTTATGACTCAGACAAGGAGTATGACTATCTGGGACCCTCCACTGGCCTCCACTTACTGTGTATCACCAGAACAGTGATAAAAAAAAAAAAAAACCTACAACTAATTATCCCTGATTTCAGAACACCAACGTGCACCTGTCCCATCCAACGTGTGAAAAACGCTGTGATCTGGAAACGTGCATATTTCAGTAATGACGCTTCACTGTCAGAGGACATTTGGTGGACATCTGTTAGAGAGGGCTGAAGCATCTGGTAATAGTCCTGATCATAATGAGAGTAGAGCGTGATCCACACAGTTTGGAATGACTGGCCACCCACCCACACACACACACACACACACACACACACACACACACACACACACACACACACACACACACACACACACACACACACACACACACACACACACACACACACACACACTTGTAATTAGACAAACCAATTCCATGCAACTCCAAAGCAGGTAAAAAGTGGGTGACAGATGATAAGACCCCAGAAACATTAGCTGAGTGACATTATCTTCAGTTTATGAAGGACAAACACAACGAACTCCTACCTGGAACAGAATGACGAAAGCCAGTCTGGCAGCGAGGACACACCAGTAGTGTTTGGAGAACTGGTACGCATCTGCAGCCCAGGGGGGCTCCCTGTAGTCTTTATACCTAGAACAAATCACACATGGATGCAGTGTGGAGGCTTAAAATGGATTCACTGTAATTTCCTACAGAGAGAAAAAAAAAAACTAAATTGTTTTTTTTAACCAAATGGGGAATCACTTTGAAACAAGTGCGACCTATTGTCAGAAATGGAATATAATACTTATAATTATGTTTTCTTTAGTGTATAATCATCTGAAACTAAGAATTGTTGTATTTTCACTAGTTTACAATAAGATGGGAGCAGCTCCTCTTCCACATAAACCGCCATGTTGCTGCGCCTTGTTTCTTTCATGTTTTAATGTTAACTGAAAGGCCACTGTAGAGTCTCCTACATGCTTAGAGATGTAGGGTTAATCAGCAGGTTGGAATTGACAACCTCACCACCAGATGCCATTAAATCCTTCACACCGCTCCACCCACACTGTTTGATTGACAGGTGATCGCTGGGAAAGCCAGTGCAGAGTTTGAGAATCCAACACCGACAAACTTCCCTCCTGCGATATCGTTTTCATCCTGTGATCTGATTTATCTTCAGCTGGCTGAGACTGAGCTGCAACAACAGATACTCCTCCTCCACTCAGACAGGGACCAGACTCAAAGTGCTGTAAACTTTATTAGGATTCCTTTGTTTTCTTTGTAGTAAAGTGTTGGGAAAACTCAAACCACATGTTGCACAAACGGCCGACAGGAGAGGGGCGAGAGAGAGAAGAAGAGAAGAAGAAAGGAGACAGGAAGGAGAGACAGAAGGAATAATGAGAGAAAAGATAGTCAGTGACAGAGAAGATGTGTTTTGTTTATGGCTGGCCAGTCAGATAAAACACAACTGCACACGAATTTATTTGACTGGGCAGGTTGAGGATGTGGTTTCATCCGGCGCACGCACACACACACACACACACACACACACACACACACACACACACACACACACACACACACACACACACACACACACACACACACACAGACAGAGCGTGTTTCCATCACTTCAGAGGACATTAGAATCCAAAATGTGACTGTAAACTGTGTTTATTTTTGCACACCATGAGTAACACAAGCACACACACAGCATTAAACAGCTGTATGTGTGTTTTGGTGATGAGAGAAATGTGACGTCTATGTTTTGTTAAAGGCTCAAGGGACTGAACAATCTGAAACATGTAAATAAAAACAGATTTTCGAGCAACAATCTGGGTCAGTATGACTGAAACTAAAACGTACCCTGTATATCGTTGAGTGGCTTTCTTCGAGTCATGAATGATTCTTGTGTTGCTGCATTACTACGTGCACGGGCTGCTGGTTTGGTGCAGATGTCGCATAAGCAGAGTGTAAGAGACCGGATAAGAAAATGAAAATGTGTAGCAGTAATGTAACTTGTGTCTGACAAATCAGGCCCAGAGCTGCTTCTGCTGAGTCTGTTGGCTGCAACGCAGAGAAATGAAGTCGAGCTGCAACTGGTCTGTTGGAGACTCAGCTGCATTAAGAAAACTATGGACTTTACTGGAGAAACTTCGGCCTAAAAACTGCAATGTTGTGAAAAGTTTAGTGGTATTTTCTGACAATGTCTCTCTAAAAAAAACCTGTATCATTTTTTAAAAAGAAGGTTTCCCCTTACATACAGACACTGATAGTTGTGTATTTGTGTGTTCAGGAGTTCCTGGAACAAAGCCAAGTGGATGGAGAAACCAATCTGTTTGCTGTTGGATGCAATCACTCCTCCAGAACACAAAGACCCCCTTTATGTAAGGATTTATTTATAATACAGCCACTCGGATGTGGTCAGTCATTCATATACGGAAACATGAAAGAGCAGAGCAAGACTCTGTCACAATAAACTCTTGAGGAAAACAACCAGCTCAGGTGACATAAGCGTGGGAAGAGTTTCTTTATCAGAAAAGCAACAACTGTACAACTATAACACTGTGAACACACATCTGAGGAGCAACAAACATGATCCATGCATTATCTTTTTTCTTCTTCTTGGTACTATGGTCTTTCTAAAAAGGGAGATAAGAAGATTAACGTAAACTACAGCCTATTTTTTTTGTCTATCCTCTACTCGTTGCATACAATCGGACTTTTCAACTATCAGTTTTCGAAATACAAAACAACTACCATGGTTTGAATTACGAGGGAGCGAAGGGAAGCTTGACTCCCCTGAATGCCGACATTGAGACATTCAGGAAATCATGGAAGCTAGGTGCTGCGACACGTGTATTAAAAGCAAAGACTGTACATAAAAGTGGACGTAGCTTGCGAGTCTGAATATCAGGAAGTGCCTTAAACTGCACTACCAGGTGCCACTAGAGGTCGGCTCTAAAAAACATCCGGCTCCATAGACTCCCATTCAACTGGTCTCATAAAATGAGTTAAATTAATAACATTTGTCCACGAGTTATCTCGGTGTAGTTAGCCAAAGTCAGTTCCTTCTTATTCGTTTTCTGTCCGTTCATCTGACAATAATCCTGTCATTATTAGAAAATAAGATTCAAAAAGTTGTGCTTTTGGGAACGTTTCTGTTTGATTGACAGGCCTGTGGTGTAGTCAGGTTACAGCTATCAGAGGGCGGGACCTAGTATCGCCAGGTTTCCACTCAGATCAAGTCAGATCCACCACTCCCCCATTTGGCTTTATGTTACAGTCCTTTTGGGCTCTGTTTTCACAACAGCTATTGTATAAGAGATGGCCTTCCCCTATGGGATGTAAAGTACAACATACAGCATTCCTTTTTAAGGCTGCAATTGGGAGACAGTCCTTCTCATTGTTAAGAGAACATCTTAAGGCAGAAAATGCATCTTCTCAGACCACTGAATGTACAGAACAGATTGTTATTTCGAGACAAAGATCTGCATTATGTGGAGCCACATAGACAGAGCAGTCATCCATCCTGCCAGATCTGGAGCATATTAGTGCGTTTAGGACACGAAGAGGGACATCGGACATAAAGATCGACATCAGACAGTCGAATGATGTCAAATAATAAACATATTTATTCCTTTTCTAAACACATTGTCCCAAAAGACAAAAGGAAATGTGATGAAAAGTCAATCTATCAAGACTGATCTGTATAAAACAAGAAACTCGACCAAGATACAGTAAAATAACTACTTGCTGGATCACACTGTTACGCTTTTTTAAATGAATTACATTTTCCATGGACCTCTTTATGGTAAATAATGAGGAATTTAGATAGTTTACTCTACAGCCAAATGTAAAAGGTGCTGCTTGTTTGTTTTGCTACCATTTTTAAAATGCATTTTATCTTCAGCAGTATACTGCTATGCAAACATAAGGGTTAATGATATGGGTTTTATCGTGTCTTGGAGCAGGGACTTCCCTCAGTTTTGCTGCCACTGTAACGACCAGAGTAGACTTTAGGAAATCCCTGCACTCCCTTTAAAAAATAGTCCAGCGTGGGACTTAATTGACGTTTCTTTAAGGTTCTTCTTTTACATCAAAATCAGACTTTGACATGCTGTCCAAATGTGTGATTTTCATTTCTCAATCAGAGGTCCACCTCTTACTGATCATGACTGTCAAACCATCATACAAACCAAAACAAGACCTTTCCATCAGCTGGAGGTGGTAACATGAAGTTTAATTTTGATTTAGATGTCAGTGCTTTGCTTAAAACTGAAAACCACAGACAAAATAACAAACTGTAAGAGGAATGCTGGAAACTTCAGTCACATGCGGAAGTTTAACATGTCTCATCAATGTGACGGCATAAATCAAAGTTTAACTGACACGACATGATACGTCTTTCACATGCACACACACTCTGTTATGAAAAAAACTCCTCTGAGGCCCCAATAGATGAAATGGCCTGAATGAGCTGTCTCACTAAGCACTTGACTAACATTATAGAAATAACAGAGAGGGAGGGCAAAGTGTGTGTGTGTGTGTGTGTGTGTGTGTGTGTGTGTGTGTGTGTGTGTGTGTGTGTGTGTGTGTGTGTGTGTGTGTGTGTGTGTGTGTGTGTGTGTGTGTGTGTGTGTGTGTGTGTGTGTGTGTGTGTGTGTGTGTGTGTGTGTTATCATGGTCTTATGATGTCTAATTCCATCTCCTTATACAGTCATGAGTGAGGAATGTTGCCTGTGATAGTCAGCGCTACTCTTCCTCGCTTTTTTTCTTTCTTTGATCTGTTCATCTTTCCGTCACTCGCTCGCCAATATTTTACAGCGTTTTCTTGTAGGTTTCCAATGAGAACTACATTGTCCTGTCTTGATGCAGTCACTTAAACTTAACATGTCTGGGTGGACTCATATATAACACACTTGTGAAAGAAAATTAGTCTCCCTCAGTATCTCTTCCTGTGTATCTGCGTGCGTTTTCTAGACGCTCCATGTTTGGTTATAATAGTGGAGCTCGGCATCAACTGGAGCATCTAACTCAATATTCCTTCATAAGACCACTCAATGAGATTATGGGTAGTATGTGAGAGACTTGAGACTTGTGTGTGTGCCTGAGAGTTCCTGCAGCCAATAACAGAGCCTCCTGGGACCCACGAATACATTTATAGACAAACAAGGGTCAGACCATTCCCAGCCTAAAAACACACACACACACACACACACACACACACACACACACACACACACACACACACACACACACACACACACACACACACACACACACACACACACACACACACACACACACACACACACACACACACACACACTAAACTCTAATCACAGAATGTGGTTGCTGTCAGGTATCACTCTCCATTTTGTGTATGCATGAACAGGTTGTTTACTGTGATACCAAACCACTTCCATCCTTGTGTAGTTCATCTTGGATAGTAAGAACAAGTCGAGACAATGAACAGGGCTATACATAGAATAAAAAGCCTTTAACCATATATACTGTCTATACTGCTTGGAATTGAGATAAAGTTAAGCATTTTTACAGAGATTGTTATGGCTGTATTGATTTAAAAACCCAATAATGTGGTGGTAACAAAAACATAAACACCACACTAGATATTTTGAATATACACATACTGTAGATTTATCACAGATTCACATGTGCTTCCACCTTGGCAGCTCAGTTGAACAAAGTTTGTGAAGGATATTTTGCTCTTACCATAACAAAACCCACAGCTTTTATTCATGACCTATATAATGTACACAACTGATCGCACTTTTACTAAACTTTATGTTTAGTAAAAGTTATGTTGTGTCTCAGTGATCCATTCTGGAAAGTGACTGTTCTTATCTTTAATCATGCAGGTGGCTGTGCTCTGATGTGTTTCATTGGCTGCAGACTCTTAGTTTTGTTTAAAAAAAAAAAACCTCTACGAATGAGGCTTCCAACATAATGTTAGTGAGGGGTACCACTGTATGTGATTCATTCAATCAATTAGGTTTGTGTAAAATTTTATGACTCACTTCACCCTCATATGGTTTCTATAAATGAAGGATAAAGATCCTCAAAACTAAAGGGACATATTAATAACTGAACTCTCGATACATCCTCAAAATTCATGTATGATGACATGTTTTGTGCTGCTTTGTTCCAATCTCTGTCATATTTTTATATTCCCTGGACTTAGCGTATGTCTGAACTGACCACGCAAAATGAAGCATAGACGTTTTCCGTTGATGCACTGAGAAGAAACATCCTATTGGAAATTACGCCATAACCCATCACATCACTCCTTGGCCCTCACTTGACTTCCTGGTGATAAAAGTGAGCATAGCCAACTTCCCGTCAGCTTGGGGATTAAAAGCGTTGATTTGACATGGAGTAGGTAAATGATCTCATGAATTCTATCCTGGAAGAGATAAGGATTTACAACATACAAAGCCTCTTTGTCACAAGAGTTTGCTATAAACTCATCCTGTTTCTCATTTTATTTAAATCTTTGTTGATGTCTTAGATGTTTTCTTTGGTTTCTGTAAATCAAGTTTTCGAGGCAAATATAATTTGATTCAAAACCAACTGATGTCACTATGTCAGATGAGATAAAAACATATTCTAGTAGGGAAATTCTGTTTTCCCTTGTCCCCTTTAACATGGAGGTCAAAGTTCATTCATATGACCGCAAGAGTTGGTCAAGATGAAAGGATTCAACAGGAAGTCAGAACAGAATCACCTTTGATAAACCGGCGATTCAGGTTTTTTTTTCTCCATTTGAATTTTATGTAATACAATAATGGCCTATACCACATAGTTTTCCAAAGGTGAAACGTATGACTGATATGAATTTACACAGAACAAGCAGCTTGCATCTCGACTTTAATGGAAAACATTATTTTCAGAAAATAGTCTTAAACTATTTGCCGGCATTGGTAACCATTTTAAATTCGGATCTCCAAGCAGAATTTACCCACATTTTTATTTAGCACACACTACTGAGGATACAGTAGAGAAAACATGCCTTCAGAGATGTACAGTGATGCTCTGTCCACTGATGCAGAAACTATCTTCAACTTCCTCACACTGCTGTTTTTAAATTTGATTAAAGATTTAAAACCTTGGTGGTTGGCTTCTGTCACACCATCCGTCTATTTATCATCCTTCTGACTCCCCTTCCTTCCTTTCCTCTCTCATTTCTTTATCTTTCCATCCTACCACATCCTCAACTGTTATCTAACTTGCCTTCATTCCTTTGCATTCTTATGTAATCATCTTTTTGATGACATCTTCCCTTATATCTCCAGCCTCCGTCTGACACCGTCATTCCTCAATCTATCCGCCCTTGACCACTTTTCTTCACCCTCACATATACTCATTCATACAACTGGAGTCCTAAAATTAACTGGGTCAGAAAGACAGAAAGAAAAAGAAAGACAAGAACTGTCTGCATCGTCTGATATACAATATAGAGCTGAATCATTTGCCCAGAGGGACTGCCCACGACGTCAGCAGCGAATACAGTGCCTAAATAGTCTGTACATGCACTACACACGACTACATACTGCAGACACGCAAACGCCTCTTGGCATATCTTTCCAGCCAATTTCACGCCTCTAAGTGTTGAAGGCGTACAGTATCTAGTCATGTTTCCAATGTGACATATTACACTACGCTGACACAAAGACTGTATTCTTGTAATTCTCTGCTGTCTTATGTAACAGCAGGTCAGCTTCAGCTCTGTGGGCGCTGGCATCCATGACCTTTACTTCTACAGCGCTTTATATTGATATTATGAAAGAGATGCTTGGCGCCAGCATGAGTGAAAATGCAGAGAAGACACAATTGTGCTCTGTTTATGAAAGCTAATCGCATGGCGGATCATTGGCGTTGTGAGAATATCTCTCTGATCTGCTCATGTTATCTGCAGATTCAAAGTGATTTATTACTGTTTGAATGAGGGCGTCTTGTCAATCTTGACGATGTAAAACTGTTATAGAGGCCACTTCTGTTTAATTCTTACATTCCATAAAAGCTTAATATTATATAGGTTGGTCGTTGTATTGGGGACCAACTTGGCTGCCAAACGTTTTCTGCTGTTTCACTTCCAAACTTCGGTATCAAACAGCATTCGGCAGTTCAAGAATTAATGGTTCACACCTTCTTCTTCTGCCTCAAGTCAAGAGAACCAGAAAGAAATGAGCAACTCCAGCCCACCTCAGAATTGTGCTGTTTATTCTCTGGATGTAGAAAAATGTTTTTAAGGCTAGGTTTAAAGGGTCTAGTTTTAAAGTATTAACACTTTATCACCTCCCATCCTTATGTCCGAGCAAGTG